>NC_053495.1:104327408-104638345 GCF_905171775.1 Rana temporaria | reverse complement strand
AACATAGAAGAAGACCCCCGGAGAGCGGAGAACATAGAAGAAGACCCCCCGGATAGCGGAGAAGACCCCCCGGATAGCGGAAGAAGAAGCCCCCCCTGAGAAGCACACCACCCCCCGCCGAAGACGTCGGAGGAAACCCGCCGGGGGGTGGGCGCTTTTATAAAAGCGACCCCCCCCGGCGGTGGAAGAGAACCAGACGGCGGCGAAGAAGAGCGGCCCCCACCCGAAGACGTCAAAGAAGAAGCCCCCCTGGTGAAAAGAGCTAAAGAAGACAGGGGGTGCCTCTGGAGCAGATTAATACATTATTTTAAAAACCCTTGTGTCGTGTTTATTAACTTTAACATTTTTCCTCCAGGTGAATGGGTAGGGGTACGATGTACCCCATATCCATTCACTTAGGGTGGGGGGCCGGTATCTGGGGGCCCCCTTATTAAAGGGGGCTCCCAGATTCCGATAAGCCTCCCGCCCGCATACCCCAACAACCAACGGCCAGGGTTGTCGGGAAGGGGCCCTGTCCTCATCAACATGGGGACAGGGTGCTCTGGGGTGGGGGGGCCCCGCAGTGCGCCCCCCTGCCCCAGAGCACCCAACCCCCCCATGTTGAGGGCATGCAGCCTGGCTCAGGAGGGGGGGGGGCGCTCGCTCGTCCCCACTCCTTTCCTGGCCGGTCGGGTAGCGTGCTTTGGATAAGGGTCTGGTATGGATTGTAGGGGGACCCCCTACGCCGTTTTTCGGCGTAGGGCGGGTCTCCTTACAACCCATACCAGACCTAAGGGCCCGGTATGCTCCTGAGGGGGGAACCCATGCTGGATTTTTATTTAAAATCCGGCGGGGACTTCCCCCTCAGGATTCAAAACAAACACCGCACACGTGTAGAATTGGCGGGAATCAAAGTCGGATCTCCCGTCGCTTCTATGGCGGCTTTGTCTCCATCGCGGCAAGCCAGCTCGGCGCTGGCTCCCACGATGGGGCTCGTAGGTGGTCAATCTCGCCGAGAAAGGGAGCGAGATTAACACAATATCGCGGTCACCCACTGTATGGATGGACATGCTAATATATAACATCTTTTATAGTGTTTTTTAATGATATGTTGTATAATAATCTTGTTAAAGTGTTTTCGGGAGCTTTTAGTGTTGCTAGTTGAAAAGAAGGTCCCAACAGAGTTTTTCTGTTAATTTTCAACTCTCTTATTAGATAAATAACATGATATTGACAAGTCTTCAGAGAGTTATATGAATCTGAGGTATATTTATTAAGAACAAATGATAAGTTCACATTGAAATGCATCACTGCACATTTGGATTTCTCATTCTTTTATTAAAAGCCCAGGAATCAGTATCATTCACTACACATATACCATTACACAAAACCAACTAATTCAAAGCCTCTGAGCATGATCTGCTTAACAAATTAACAATTTTCAGAGTTCAAATCAATATTTTTACTATTTTTTTAATATCCACTGATTCCTACGATTGACCAACTGCACAAAATAACATTACATTTCAAATGTGGTGTTGAATCTTTTGTGAAAACCCTTTTCTATCCTCATTGATATAAATTAATATTTTAACCAGAGTGAAGTTGATTTACTAACTCCCAGTATTTAGATAAAGTTATATTTAATAAATCAAGTCTATTACCAGTACACCTTTAGAAAATCAATCCCCAGTATCTTAACATTATGTGTGTTCCATAAAAAATAACTAAACAGCAGGTACGATTCTGGAGATGGGGGGGGGTACACACTCACTGCTCCCAAGTTCTAGGCCTGTATGCTCATATAAGGATCTGGTAGGGATTTTTGGGAACCCCTACACTTTATGTTGCATTTTATTTTGTGTGGGGTTCCCTCATAACATCCATACCAGACCCTCATCAATGATAAGTGTCTGTTAGTGATTTTGGGGTTGGGGGAATGCTTGTTCTTTATTTTAGATTGTTTTGTCATTTAGCTGAAGTTTGTATTTATTTTTTTATAAAAAAAAAAGTAAAACAAATAAAACTGCATGGGTTTCCCAGATAATGGTCTGGTATGCACATGCAAAAAACAAAAAGGCATGGGGTCCCCCAAAATCCATACCAGTCCCTTATATGAGCATTATGTGTGTCTGGCCAGGAATAGGGGAGGCAGAACGTGTTCACCCCCCTTCTTAACCACACTAGACCACATGACATCAAACGGCAGCTGGAACTGCGATGGGAGTGAACGTGTCTGCATTTTTATTCTGGCTAGTTGGTGGGAATCATCATCATAAATCCTGATTGACAATGGATCTCCATCTAAAATGATTTGATCAAATGGATCTACATCACTGGATTATGTGGAAGATGATGTATTTACATCATAGAGCTTCCCTTTTTAAATGAAGGTCAAATGTGTGTGTTTACCAGGATGGATATGTCAGGGGAGTTGTTGTTGCAGTCTGTGGGGGAAATTTTGGAATCTGAGATACCAGCTTTCTCATATTGCTCATCAGTAAGGATGAGCCGAACACCCCCCCCCCCCCCCCCGGTTCGGTTTGCACCAGAATGTGAACAGGTAAAAAATTAGTTTGAACGTGCGAACACCGTTTATGGGACACGAACATGAAAAATCAAAAGTGCTAATTTTAAAGGATTATATGCATAGTATTGTCATAAAACGTGTTTGGGGACCTGGGTCCTGTCACAGGGGACATGTATCAATGCAAAAAAAGTTTTAAAAACTGCAATTTTTTGGGGAGCAGTGATTTTAATAATGCTTAAAGTGAAACAATAACAGTGAAATATTCCTTTAAATTTCATACCTGGGGTGTCTATAGTATGCATGTAAAGTGGTGCATTTTTTCCGTGTTTACAACAGTCCCTGCACAAAATGACATCTCTAAAGGAACTACTTGTGGCCATAATAAATTGTGGGGTCCAGCAATACAGATAAAAGTCATTGAAAAAAACGTCATAACCCCCCCCCAATCCATTACCAGGCCCTTTGGGTCTGGTATGAATATTAAGGGGAACCCCCGAACCAAAATTTTAAAAGAATTGCGTGGGGGTCCTCCCAAATTCCATACCCTTCAGGTCTGGGAACCCCGTGCCAAAATTAATAAAAAAATGGTGTGAGGTTCCACCCAAAAATGTAAAAGTTTGGTTGCTTTGCCCTTGGATGGCAACCAATCATCCTTAAGTAACATAGTGCCGCATCCTGAAGATATATTGAGAGAAAAGAGGAGCAAAAAATGGACTTTGTAGGCACTTTTTATATAAAAATACAACATTTTTTATTTAATAATTCACATTAACAATATAAACAAAATGATAAATAAATTTGATTCTTAAAACATGTATCGGATAATTAGAACCAGAGGCAATGGGCCGTGCTGAGTGAATTAGTTGATATGGATCACTGAAGAACTTTGGTTCGCACTGGTCCACTCGTGGTTCAATCCTTTGACCATGTACAGTGTTCCGCAATTGGCTCTACTAGTTTCGCGGAGCTAGTCTGCTTCATCGGGAGCTTGGAACTGAAAAATAAGAAGTAAGTATCAAAAACAAACAATAATAAGATAACAACAGAATGCCGAGAGCCTGGACCAGGTCCATATCAACTAATTCACTCAACACGGCCCATTGCCTCTGGTTCTAATTATCCGATACATTAAGAATCAAATTTATTTATCATTTTGTTTATATTGTTAATGTGATTTATTAAATTAAAAATGTTGTATTTTTATATAAAAAGTGCCTACAAAGTCCATTTTTTGCTCCTCTTTTCTCTCAATGTTCCACCCAAAAATCCATACCAGACCCTTATCCGAGCACACAACCTGGCAGGCCCCAGGAAAAGAGGGGGGACGAGAGAGTGCCCCCCTCCTGAACCATACCAGGCCACATGCCCTCAACATGGGGAGGATGTTTTTTTTATATACTGTATTTTGGTGTGGGGTTCCCCTTAAACTCCATGCATGAGCTTGCCACATCTTACCACTGGTATTTTTGCCCATTCCTCCTTGCAAATGTGCTCCAGCTCCTTCAAGTTTGGGTGGTTTGCGCTTGTGAACAGCAATTTTTAAGTCTGACCACAGATTTTCTATTGGATCGAGGTCTGGGCTTTTACTAGGCCATTCCAACACATTTACATGTTTCCCCTTAAACCACTCAAGTGTTGCTTTAGCAGTGTGTTTGGGGTCATTGTCCTCCAGGAAGGTGAAGCCTCAAATCACACACAGAATGGTACAGGTTTCACCCTTTCCCTGAACCCTGAACAGTTTCCCAGTCACGACTGCTGAAAAAACATGGTGTTCTTTGGGTGATGTGGTGTGTTGGGTTTGCGCCAGACATAGAGTTTTCTTTGATGGCCAATAAGTAAAATTGTAGTCTCATCAACCCGGTGCACCTTCCTCCATACATTTTGGGAGTCTCCCACATGCCTTTTCCCAAACTCAAAATGTGCCATTTATTTTTTTTGCTGAAAGTACTGGCTTTCTTCTGGTCACTCTGCCAAAAAGCCAACTCTATGGAGCGTACGGCTTATTGTCGTCCTATGTACAGATACTCCAGTCTCTGCTGTGGAACTCTGCAGCTCCTCCAGGGTTACCTTAGGTTTGATGTTGTGCCATGTTCTTTCCATTTGGTTATGATAGATTTGATGGTGCTCCTAGAGATCATCAAAGATTTGGATATTTTTTTATAACCTAACCCTGACTTATAGTTCTCAACAACATTGTCTCTTACTTGTTTGGAGAGTTCCTTGGTCTTCATGGCAGTGTTTGGTAAATGGTGCCTCTTGCTTAGGTGTTGCAGCCTCTGGGGCCTTTCAAAAAGGTGTGTATATGTAATGACAGATCATGTGACACTTAGATTGCACACAGGTGTACATAATTTTACTAATTATGTGACTTCTGAAGGTACCGTATATACTCGAGTATAAGCCAACCTGATTATAAAACCGGGGAACCTTATTTTACCACCAAAACTGGGAAATCTTATTGACTCGAGTACTAGGGTAGGAAATGCAGAAGCTACTCTAAGTGGAAAATGTCCATCTACAGCCTCACTATGCTCATTTACAGCCTCACTGGGCCCATTTGCAGCCTCACTGTGCCCATCTGTATGCCTCACTGTGCCCATTTTCAGCCTCACTGTGCCCATTTTTAGCTTCACTGTGCCCATTTGCAGCTTCATTGTGTCCATTTGCATGCCTCACTGTGCCCATCTGCATGCCTCAATGTGCCCATCTGCATGCCTCACTGTGCTTCATGTACACTGAATTATGTTTTCGCTAGTTAACATAATTAGGTAATAAGAAGAGGCTTTTTCACTTACAAACAGATGTATGAAGATGTACAAAACATCAAGAGTTAGATCATAGGTGTGCGCAAAAGTCTTAACTGCAGTCGGTGGCCGTCCAGTGTTACAAAGCACCGCCTCTTCCTCGTGCGTGATAGGCAGAACACTGCTTCAATTTCCTAGCAGTGAGTCAGTGTTCTGTCTATCACGGATGAGGACAAGGAGGAGGCGGGGCTTTGTTACCCTGGATGGCCGCCGACTGACTGCATGACACAGCGGAGAGACTCAAGTATAAGCCGAGGGGGCTTTTTAAGCACAAAGAATGTGCTGAAAAACTCTGCTTATACTCAAGTATATACAGTAATTGGTTGTACCAGAGCTTTTTGTGGGCTTCATAACAAAGGGGGTGAATACATTTCACAATTATTATTTTTTTTGAAAAATTGTTTTATGCATTTATTTTTCTAATTTTACCTCACCAACTTAGACTATTGTGTTCTGATCCATCACATATAATTCAGATTAAAAAGACATTGAACTAAAGTCTGTAATGTAACAAAATAGGTAAAAAGCCAAGAAAAAATGGAGAAGGACACGAAATGGGTGTGGGAAGAGATGCTCACCCCTAAATGATAGATAATAGGACGGACTCCCCCAGTGGGGTTTTTAGGCAGCAAGGTGTATTAGATAGTAGGTGAAAAAAAAAGAACTAAAAAATGAATATGATTATAAAAAGTAGAAAATATTTATTGGTACATTGGAAGTCGTAAAAATGAGCTCTGGTATTCTATACAAGGTCAATGAGTACATACAGAAGAGTAAGCAACAAAAGAGTGACATAAAAGAACATAGATGGTATACAAATATGTCAGACAGGTCCTGACACGTTTCAACCCATTTGTGGGGTCTTCTTCAGAGGAACTATAAGGTGCTAACTGTAACAAGAAGTACAAAATCAACATATATCGTTGCTGCAGTGTATAACAGAACAAATATCTATTGGCAAGATTGTTACAAATATAAATACCTACTTGCTGTATGTAAACGTAGTTGTATTTAAACCAGAGATTGCTTAAAAGCTAAAAAACTCGAAGAATGGACACCAAGAATGATCTTCCACACAGAGGGCAAAGCACCGGAGAGACCCTAGGCGTGGTGTCTCAGAATGGCGGCTTGCAGGAGCTCACAATAAAGGTGGGAATAAGGATGACAGACCAAGTCAGGACTGACAAGGGAAGGGGATCCCGGCAAGACAGCCAGCACAGGGACACCTATCAAAAATAATAAAGTATACAATATATAGTATTATATGAAAAGTAACTGAGTTGGGTCAGGTCATCGTGCATACACATTACACATCAACCATTAAAGGATCACTAAAGGAAAATAGCTTCCTTTACCTTACTGCAGTCCTGGTTTCATGTCCTCATTGTTCGTTTTTGCTTTGAAGTTGCTGTAATTCTGCTCTGATCTCCACACTTCCTGCTTGTCTGGCTCCTTATGAAAAATCTCATGGCAGCTTTTCACTGTGGTCCAAGCTGTGTGTCTAAAACTCCTCAGAACCAATCAGATTCATTTTAAAAACAAAACACTGCCCTGGATTTGTTTGTTTTTGTTCTGTGTCTCTCTCTACTTCACAGAAACATGAAACCAGTTTAAAAACGAAAGTGAAACTAGAGGCACATTATATGATTGATTTTTATCTATTTTTAATCATTTTTAAAAGGAATCAGTTAACTTTTATGTCTGTATACCCTGTAAACAGTCATTTCAAATGTTTTTCCTTTAGTGACCCTTTAAGTGTCAGCAGGGGATCAGAGAAGGGGGGAAGGCATGGGTGGCGATGTTATTTTGTTTGAACATAGACAAAATAGTATTTTGGTATACTGGCATGTTATATAGCACATGCGGGAATGTGAGAGAGAAGAAGAAAAAAATGGGGGGGGGTAAAAAAGGGGGGATAGGAAGTGAAGGAGGTGCTAGTGAGGTGATAGAACATGTGCATATGCTATGCAGAAGGTAGAGACAGCTATGTATAAATAGATATGTTCAAAAAATACCTCTGTTGGTGAAAAAGCTAGGGCCTGGGAACAGCATTAGGCTAACAATATAAGCCCATGCCTACAGATAAGAAAAGATATACGAAAGAAAAAGTTATAATGGGATTAAATGGAATCACATCAAAATAGCACTACCCAAAAGTTCTTACCCCATATTGACATGATCCGTTCCTGCAACAGTGGACAAGGGTCACAGACTGACTCGATCAGTCCATGGAGAGTGTATATATAGGTGTATGCACAATACCTGAGCCAATGGTGGTCCTGGATTGAGGGCTGTCTCCACCCTGTACGACCTCCCCTCAACACCTGAACCAGTCGGGTCCATGCTGCAATGGCGGCTATCCCCATTGTGAGCTCCTCGGCGTCGGTGGTGGTCAAGTCCCCGACCACTGACGCAGTCCCGTCGGTAAAAAGCCAAGGAGGTGAATAATTTTGCAAGGCACTATATATATATATATATATATATATATATATATATATATATATATATATATATATACACAGTATATGGTATCCTTGTGTATAGAGGAGCTAGCTGAACATATTTTTGGATGCCGTTTTACCATGCAATCACTCTGTTAGCGAAATCCATCACTGAATTTATTCTGTGTTGAATATTTAGCATTTAATTTTTTCCCTACTTTTGCTGCCAACTGCATTCTGAATATGGGATTTCAAAGTCCAAGTTATACCCATCCCAAAAACCTTGAGGGATCTACTTTTATAAATAGAGTGACTTGGGGTCAAGTTTCTAGGGTGCTGCCACTCCTGAGCCACTGTAATTGCAATTAGGTGCAAAAAAACAAATACGTCTGTTTTCAACTATTGAGAGCCAGAATGTGCTTCCTTGTTTCTGGACTCTGCCATGGTGACTAAACATACTTATGTAATGTTCTCATGTATCTGGGTAGTAGTATACAGTATTTTACAGAAAAAGTGTGATGGAGCATACACGGTCACAATTTGCGATAAAAGCTCACATCGCACTTTTCTCTTGGGGAATCGCGATCGTGTGTACACTTCTTTTTGGGACTTTTTACAATCCTTTTTGCTCAAAGTTTATCCTCTTTTTTCATCTTTTACATTTTTTATGTCTTATACTTATTTTGGACTTTATTTAAAACACGACTAATCAACCAATCAATTGATTTGGGTTTTTAGTACACTGTGTTTCATACTTAATTTTGCACATTTATTACCGGTAATCTAATCTGATTTGATTATTTTATTCACTTAATTTTGCACATGTGTTAATCTGATTTGATTATGTTATTGACTAAATACTTTTGATGTTTGTATGATCATTAATCACTTTTTGGGTTTTTGTGCATCTTTTTTGTATATATATTTAACCACTTAACCCCCGGACCATATTGCTGCCCAAAGACCAGAGCACTTTTTGCGATTCGGGACTGCACGGATTTAACTGACAATTGCGCGGTTGTGCGACGTGGCTCCCAAACAAAATTGGCGTCTCTTTTTTCCCACAAATATAGCTTTCTTTTGGTGGTATTTGATCACCTCTGCGGTTTTTATTTTTTGCGCTATAAACAAAAATAGAGCGACAATTTTGAAAAAAAATAATATTTTTTACTTTTTGCTGTAATAAATATCCCCCAAAAATATATAAAAAAAAAAATTTCCTCAGTTTAGGCCGATACGTATTCTTCTACATATTTTTCGTAAAAAAAATCACAATAAGCGTTAATTGATTGGTTTGCGCAAAAGTTATAGCATTTACAAAATAGGGGGTATTTTTATGGTATTTTTATTAATATATTCTTTTTACTAGTAATAGCGGCGATCAGCGATTTTTTTTCGGTACTGCGACATTATGGCGGACACTTCGGACACTTTTGACAAATTTTTGGGACCATTGGCATTTTTATAGCGATCAGTGCTATAAAAATGCATTGGATTACTATAAAAATGCCACTGGCAGTGAAGGGGTTAACACTAGGGGGCGGGGAAGGGGTTAATTATGTCCCTGTGTGTTATCTTACTGTGGGGGGGGTGGCTTCACTAGGGGAAACACTGATCCTCTGTTCATACATTGTATGAACAGAAGATCAGCATTTCCCCCGCTGACAGGACCGAGAGCTGTGTGTTTACACACACAGCTCCCGGTCCCCGCTCTGTAACGAGCAATCGTGGGTGCCCGGCGGCGATCGAGCCCGCCGGGCACACGCACGGGAGTTGGGGGCGAGCGGGGGGTGCGCACGCGCCTCCGGCGGCACGCACGCGCCCCTAGTGCCCGCTCGAAAAGCGGACGTATAGCTACGGGCTCTCGCCCAGGAGAGCCGACCTGCCGCCGTATAATGACGGTGGCTGGTCGGCTAGTAGTTAAATATATATATATATATATATATATATATATATATTTATATATATATATGTATATATATATATATATATATATATATATATATATAGTTTATGAATTGAGTATTTAATTCTTAGAGAAATGTATACCCACATTTAATACTTATCACCTTTCTTATCACCTTTCAGATTGATGGTACCAATTACATAGTAGTTGGGTGAGCGCAGAATAACCAAACCATATGCATTGTGACAGCAGGCAGGTAAAACTTCATGTCGCCTCAAGTTTTTCGCGCTGTAGATAAAAACAATGGAAGTGAATGGAAGCAGTGTTAATACACACGACTCAAGGCGATCCGACTTCAGAAAAGGTTCCTGTACTACTTCAATCCGACTTATAGGCGATTTGTACCCATTGATTTCAATGGAAGTCGCCTCACAAGTCGGATCACTGTCTTAACTGAAGCAACTTTCCAGGAAGATAACATACATTTCTCAGGCAAACCTCTCCTGCCCCCCTCCCTCCCCCTCCCTCTCCCAGAGCTGATTGTTGTTTTATTGGCCACTGGAAAGTCTCCTGTCCTGGAGATAATTTCAAGTTGTGTTGTAAATCGCCCCAGATCGCCCTGTGGTTCATGTTCAAGTCGTGTCGGAGTCGCCTCTGAAAGTCGTGCTGGAAGTCGTGTCACCCTAGTGTGAACCGACTCTCACTGCATATAGGATAAATAAACCACACCTTTGTTTTTGTTTTCACCTACAACGCTGTCTGCTGTGCCTGACTTTGTGTGGTGAACTCATCCAGGGGGTCACACACACCCACTGCCAAACTAACCTACTCACAGCATATAGATATTAGAACCTTAATTTTAAATACTGTAGCTACTCCTTGTAATTCCAGATACTGAGCCAAAAAAATAGGCAAGCCAAGTATGCTTATACGCCATTCATTTCAGTCCCATGTTGAGGTATAAAATAGCATAGAATCAAGTGACACGAGGCTTCAGTCCTAGCCAGAAGTATATATGATGATTATGAAATATTTTGCTGAAAGGCATCATCAAAGCATAGGCTAAATAACTGAGAGGACTTTATTACATGAGCATGATTGCAATGTTTCCAAGGTAACACTAGAAGATCATAATTGATTTCCCTTGCTGTCTGGTGTTGCTCATGAATTATTGTGTAACATACCAAAAAAGGAGTTCAATTTAATAAAGTTGAATTTATGACAGTAGTTCACAAAGTCTTGTAAATTTCAATTAAAACCGCATTAGCTCAATCTATACGCTATAATACTCTGGCTTTAGCACTTGGTTAAACAATCTTCTATTTTGTTGCTGTTGATCTTCATGATTGCTTATTGTTGAATCTGTATTTTATTATTACCACAAACTATATTAAAATTAATTATAATATTTTAATTTGCCTAGAAACTTGTGATGTGAAATGTAAAAGAGCATATTCTAGTAATTCTAAGTTTTTCTGTAATTACTGAGTATTACTGATTTATATCTCTGGCCACCCTAGACTGCCCCATTCAATACAATGTACTAAAACGTTCATACTGCAGGCTTTCCACCATGTACAAAATTTTGGGAATGACACACTTCAGACCCCCCCCCCCCCTTCTCTCTGTAAACTGTGAGATATATTTCATATTCCGCACTACTGCACTTCAAATGTTGTGCTGTATGTTATATTGTATGTTCCATACAGCAAATGATCACAGTATTGTGGTAAAGATGTTACTAATATTAGTAAAGTTAGTAAAACCACTAGGACATTTGAATTACAGCCAGTTCCAAGAAGGGGGTGTTGCTCCTGTACAATTTCTCTCTTTCATAGGCAAACTGAAATGAATGCAATAACAAGTCATTTTAAATTGGGAGTATATTCATCACTGATTTTACCCAATATGCACACAAAATTATTTGAGGAACATTCACCTTATGTACCAAGCCAGTTTAGTGAAAACACACTCAATATTCACCCAGTGAATACTACATTCTCTAACATTTATTAATGTCTGTTCATTTGATAGGAAAGGGTCTTTACTGTAACATCCACCATTTGTAAGAAAAGGGTGTTCATTTCCCTGCACATACACCTGACATTCCATTAGACTATTATATTTGTTTTTCATACTGGTTCAGCACTTTAATGATAATATTTTTATATTTATTATAATTAAAAGAAAGCTTGCCCATTTCCTTTCTAGAACTCGCCAATCTAGTGCACTAGATATGCAGGCTGGCATCACCATTGCAAAAAGGACCTAAAACCAGTTCACCTACTGTACTTGTGCCCCATGGGAGAATGGTTCCCCTTTACTGACACTCTCAAATAGCCACTATTGGTGCTGGAGTGCCCAGTGCCCATCAACAGGGAGTGGTACCCTTCTAGTGTTTCAGAAGAGAGAACCTCAAAAAAGGGAGATTGTTATGTTTATAGCAGCCTCCCTCTTATCAACATGGGGGGGGGCTGAACACAGGAACTTCATTGCTATCAAGAGACCGTCCCACAAGCCTAATGATGCTAGACTGGTTAGTTCTGGAAAGGGGGAACATGCTTTATTTTTTTTACTGCTTTTACATTTTAAAACATTACATTTAACCTCCTAGTGCTGAAACAGTTTTTGACCATAAAGAGGTATTAGTGAGAGATTTGCCTACCATCTTAATACTGTACTACTAGTTAATAATGCTGTACAGATCTGACAGCTCCATCTGAGTACAAAAATAAAGTCCTCTATTTAACCCCTGTTAGATTTTAAATTCATTAATATTTTTATGAATTAAATGTTTCTGAAGCATTGGTTTAAACATGGTAGTTTGAGGAAGGTCAGTTATAGGATGACACTACATCTGTCGTAGGCATCATGTATTTCAGGAGATATGTCAAAGACGGTGGGTGGAGATGTTACTTAAATATACACAAGTGGGTGTTACATTTGTGACAGAAGCTTGCCACCATCCTTGGAGCTAATCTATATATGAATTATGCTAAGTTTGGCTTTTTAAATCAGTATATAAGAACACGTGGTGAGTGTAGTGAGCTAGGAACCTCAGGGTCACCCGGCCCGACGGGGGTCTCGGTGTCATCGGACTCTGCAGAGAGATGGGGGTTGGAACCCAACCTGCTAGAAGGGACTCTAGCCAGCAGAGAAGATGTACCATCCATTTCCTCCTTCTGTAACTTTCTGAAGTATCAACCTGCATTGATGTCCTTACCAGCTGTAACGATGTAAGCATAGACTGTCTGTTTGCTGTCATATCTTGTGGAAGAATAAACATTGTATAATAAATATTTTGGGAGCAACGCCTGGAGAAGGAGAGTTTTGACACATCGCATGACACGTGTTGGAGGAAAAGGTCCTCTGTTCTCTGTTCTATCTCATCTATCTCTCCCCCTCTCCCTATCATTCAACATTTGTCGCGCCAGCCATGTTGGTCATTTTTTTTTAAAGCCTTGAAAGGGGGAAAATGGACATGAAGACATAAAGATGTTTTTTTTCAAGTCTTGAAGAAAAATACGACCAAAGGATCTAGAAGCAAAGAGGTGTTTGTGTTCCATCAGACGTGAGAAGGCTCAAAAACACAAATGGTGACTTTTTACGCTGTTTTGTTTTCCTCACCTGTTAGAATGCTTGTCTGCTTACAAGCTTACGAGAAAAACAAAAAAAACCCTTACACGAGGAGACTGGGCCAGCTATTTTGGAACAGAAGGTTTCAAGATATCATGCAAAATCCAGCGAGGACTTTCCGGTTATGGAGAAAAATCGTAAACGTTTACGTACGTGAAGAGCTGCCAAGAAGTTTCTAAAAGAGGTGAGAGTTCTCACAGATGAAATAGGATCTAAAGCTTCACGTTATTTTTACAGGCCACCATTGTAGTTACACAGGCAGATGTACACTTTGGGTGAGCTATTATGAAAGTCGGGATTTTGATGTTTGAACGGTCCAAGAATACACTATACATTATACAATCCTTTCGCTACACAAAAAGGAGAAAGACATTATTTTTACGCACGCATCTTTACATTTGTTTACTTGAGGATACCTACAGCCTAACTAAACATTTACATTTACACGTGAGCCAAAAATAAGAAGGCGGGCCAGAGATGAATAAGACAAGAACTGCTAGAAAATTAATTCTTCAATGAAAAAGATAAGGACATTGGGCCAGATCCACAACCAGCGGGCGCAACGTAACTTTTGTGATTTAAGTTACACCGCTGCAAATTGCCCAAGTTAGTGCCCGATCCACAAAGCACTTACCTGGAAATTTGCGGCGGTGTATCCTAAATCAGTCCGGCGCAAGGCGGGCCAATTCAAATGGGGCGAGTCCCATTTAAATTATGTACACATATTCGCCAGCACACCAAGGATCATTGAAAAAACGTCCAAAAATTTAATGCATAATAGCGATCCAAAAAGCAACGTTTCGAGGTCACGCAGGACCTCTTCGTCATCTTTTGCCTGACGAAGAGGTCCTGCGTGACCTCGAAACGTTGCTTTTTGGATCGCTATTATGCATTAAATTTTTGGACGTTTTTTCAATGATCCTTGGTGTGCTGGCGAATATGTGTACATGATTTGCTTTCCGGTTCCCAGCTGGTGATCGTTTCAGCACCCTTTTACGTATTGGCCATTTTCCTGGAAGGTGTGCAGTTGGAATATTTTGTGACTGTCCCATTTAAATTAGGCGCGCTCCCGCGCCGGACGTACTGCGCATGCTCCCGAAGCTATTTTCCCGACGTGAAAATACGTATGTGTAGCGCTAAAATTAATAAATGAATATCAAAATACCAAAAAATGTGTATAGTAAAAAATAAAACACATATAACATTAATAAATGTTAGACACAAATTGTGAAACATGTGAGATTCCTCTGTAGCGAGGGGTGACAACAGTGCCAACTGGCACGTGAACTGATACACCTAAGGTGGTATCAAACATAAAAACAAAGTCCAACAAAAACTCCTAAGTGTGATGATCCGAGGTATGTAGCAAAGTTCATCAACATCCACAAGTCATTCAAGTGAAAAGGTGAATAAATAGAAAAAGCGTGACTCCTTTAACGTGACAATCCCATCACCGGAAAAAGTGCAGGCTTACCGGAACTTGTTGACCACTGGTGGCATATGCCAAAAGAGGTCAGTCAAGGCTTTATATGACGGTTGTCAAACAGCAATCCTTGGCAGGAAGCGTAGGTCCAACTGGTGGGTAGGTCCTTATATGGAATAGGTCCCCAGGAGTAAGCCGGAAGCTATACTGATGTTGGTATCCCAAAACCAATTGGCTCAGTGTGTTAGTGGTGCATAGAGAAAAATAAAGAGAAGTGGCCACATAGCGTAACTCCGTATAAAAGAAAAAATACGTGTTTATTCACAGCTAACAAACTTACATTTGGCTGGAAGTAAAAGAGCTCTTGCATGTAAATGGGGCGACAGTGGAGTCCTCCCGACGCGTTTTGTGGTCAAAAGCACATCGTCTGGGGTGTCTCTCCACTGCAGCCCACTCCAATATATGTGTAGTCCATGTAATCACATCCAATCAAATGAAGATCTGACTCACCCCAAACAATCAGCAATCACAGACAGCACATCACCTATCCAAGATGGCGCTGCAGTTTGCACTCCAAGCCTCTATATGAAACAGGAACCTGTAGTTTGCACTCCAAGCCTCTATATGAAACAGGAACCTGCAGTTTGCACTCCAAGCCTCTATATGAAACAGGAACCTCACAGAGAATATGGGTATAGTGTCTTTAACGTGGCTGTTACATTTGGAATGTAGTCATTAGGAGTGTGACATGGACATACTGAGTAAAATGAAACAAAATGAAATGCACTGGCCATTAAAATACTTGAAATGTATAAAATAAAATAAACTCAACTATTATTTATTTTATACATTTCAAGTATTTTAATGGCCAGTGCATTTCATTTTGTTTCATTTTACTCAGTATGTCCATGTCACACTCCTAATGACTACATTCCAAATGTAACAGCCACGTTAAAGACACTATACCCATATTCTCTGTGAGGTTCCTGTTTCATATAGAGGCTTGGAGTGCAAACTGCAGGTTCCTGTTTCATATAGAGGCTTGGAGTGCAAACTACAGGTTCCTGTTTCATATAGAGGCTTGGAGTGCAAACTGCAGCGCCATCTTGGATAGGTGATGTGCTGTCTGTGATTGCTGATTGTTTGGGGTGAGTCAGATCTTCATTTGATTGGATGTGATTACATGGACTACACATATATTGGAGTGGGCTGCAGTGGAGAGACACCCCAGACGATGTGCTTTTGACCACGAAACGCGTCGGGAGGACTCCACTGTCGCCCCATTTACATGCAAGAGCTCTTTTACTTCCAGCCAAATGTAAGTTTGTTAGCTGTGAATAAACACGTATTTTTTCTTTTATACGGAGTTACGCTATGTGGCCACTTCTCTTTATTTTTCTCTATGCACCACTAACACACTGAGCCAATTGGTTTTGGGATACCAACATCAGTATAGCTTCCGGCTTACTCCTGGGGACCTATTCCATATAAGGACCTACCCACCAGTTGGACCTACGCTTCCTGCCAAGGATTGCTGTTTGACAACCGTCATATAAAGCCTTGACTGACCTCTTTTGGCATATGCCACCAGTGGTCAACAAGTTCCGGTAAGCCTGCACTTTTTCCGGTGATGGGATTGTCACGTTAAAGGAGTCACGCTTTTTCTATTTATTCACCTTTTCACTTGAATGACTTGTGGATGTTGATGAACTTTGCTACATACCTCGGATCATCACACTTAGGAGTTTTTGTTGGACTTTGTTTTTATGTTTGATACCACCTTAGGTGTATCAGTTCACGTGCCAGTTGGCACTGTTGTCACCCCTCGCTACAGAGGAATCTCACATGTTTCACAATTTGTGTCTAACATTTATTAATGTTATATGTGTTTTATTTTTTACTATACACATTTTTTGGTATTTTGATATTCATTTATTAATTTTAGCGCTACACATACGTATTTTTTTGGTTGTTTTGCTTTTTTGAATAAGCCGTGTCAGCAGCTACCATTTACGCACACCTGGCAGCGCAGGGTATCCACTCTCTTTCTATTTTCCCGACGTGCTTTGCGTTACGTTACGTTGCGCCAAGTTTTGTGAATCGCGACGGGTAAAAAAGAGATGCGGCGGGAAAAAAAAATTTGACAGCGACGCGGGAAAGACGGGTATACTTTTACATGGTGTACTAACTTTACACTTTGTAAAAGCAGCCCTATCTTTGCGAAGGCAAACTAACACTTACGTCGACTTCACGAAGGGAAAAACCTTCGTGGATCTCCGTAAGTGCTAATTTGCATACGCGACGCTGGTTTACGACGAGAAATGCCCCCAGCGGCGGCCGCGGTACTGCATCCTAAGATCCGACAGTGTAAAACAATTACACATGTCGGATCTTAGGGATATCTATGCGTAACTGATTCTATGAATCAGCCGCATAGATAGAAACAGGGATACGACGGCGTATCAGCAGATACACCGTCGTAACCCTTTTGTGGATCTGGCCCATTATTCTTCCAAGATAAAGCAATGAATGAATATACAGCAACATGAAGATGCAACAAGAAAAATCACCAAAGACAGACAATGTAACAACAATGTAACAAACTAAAGAAACTAAGGTTAAGACAAAGTTAAAGGACATTGCATCTCTTGTTTTTTTAAGTGTTCACAGGAAAATCATTCTAAACAAGGGGTAAATATGTTTTTTTATATAAGTGGTTTAACATGGGATGGTTAAAAATCTCAAAGTTCAGAAGCATATCCCAGTAATATTCAGGAATTGATATATTATATATATATATATATATATATATATATATATATATATATATATATATATATATATATATATATATATAGATAGATAGATAGATAGATAGATAGATAGATAGATATATGCAATGCAGGCATGTAAACAGTAGTATGGTAATTAATTAATTAATGCCAGAGTGTAAAGAAGTTCTTTAATTAAGAAATTAATTGTATATGTTTGGGAATATTTTAGCCCTAAAACAACAGAAATGTGTTATTGCATGTCATTCAAAGCACTAACAGGGGCAGAAGTTTAAAGGAAAAACTATTAATTAAGATTATGTAAGAACTGTATAAGATTCAGTTAATAGAAAACAACAAGGTATTTTAGTATTTAACAAAACTCCTACAGATTTGGTTGTAGAAAATAATAAGTTAAGGATTGAGCAATGTTTACAAAAGATTCCAAACTTGGTTTTGGTTATTAAATTAAAAGCAGTAGATTGTTTACTTAAGTTTACCCAGGAACAATTTTAAAATATGAAAGTTTTGTTCAATCTAAAATGAGCAAATATAGAAGAAAAAACTATTGTTAAAAGTTTTTATAATTGACTATTTCTGATAAGAATGAGGATTTTGTTTGGAGGAATTTTCTCAGGAAAATGGCCAATTCACAGTTCATTAGGCTGGAACTAATCTGTGAGTTTCGTGAGATTTTCTCCTAAACAATGTTTTGTCATTATTATGATCAAGAAATGTCATATTATAATGTAATGTACATGATTTTTAGCAGATGTACAAACCAAATATGTTTAAAATGTTTTAAAAAAGGTTAAAAATTGTAAAAATGATAAAATTAGATTGGTTAGACAAATTGTATAGTGAATGGGTAGCTAAGACTGACAGTGACAGATCTTTCTCTGGGAGTGTGACATGTGAAAGAATGTACTATTAACAGAGAAATGGAGGTCGAGTTACAAAGCAGATGGTCAGTCATGCCATGAGTTTTTTCACTTCTATGGATATAAACACATTTTAGTGTTTAAATCTTTTTTCAGAAATCTGAAATAAAGGTTCATGGACGGGAAAAAAATATTTAAAAAGGTATTACTAACTAAAGTAATTGTTTTGAAAAAACACGTGGGTTTTGCACCATTTGTTTTGAAAAACTAAAGGTGTTATTTTTAATCATGAGGTGTCAACACAAGGCTTTGATTAAGCTTTTGTCTGAGTGACAACTGCATGTTAAATAGTTAGCAGTCAGAAGTTTCTTTCTGAAATAAAATATTTAGGAAAACCCAACCTAAATGTTCTTTTGCAAAATTAAAGCAATTATAAGTAAAGTATAGTAAAAGAAAAATACAATAATCTGGTAAAAATATTACTTTTAAAAAATATAATTAGTCACATAATAACAAGGGGGACGATGAAAATTGTGTTTCAGTACAGACTGATAATGAAGATAAAATTCATTGTAAAAATAATTGATTCCTACAATAATGGATAGAGTTATTTTTTAAATGAAAATATTTATTTTTGCATATCCAGGTACCTGACAGATTGACTGACAAATTGATTAATTGATTTTTTGTTTGAGCTAATGAAAGAAATTTTGAACTACTCATTATTAGAACATTTTTGTCATCAAACTTCTGAATATTGTTTTATTATGTTTATAGAGCAATTCAAAAGGCAAAGAGTGATCAGATACTATAAAGTATTGAGAAATTTGCAATCTATGTAGATTGAGTATATTAGATTTTTTCACCTGCTGAAGGGGTATACAAGTATGTTTTTTCCTTTTTAGTTAATTTTTTTGGTAAAATTAATTGAGGTAATTCTAGAAAAAATAATATATTTTTAATGAAAGCTAAGTTATGAACTTTGTCACATTCCATTGGGGTTGATTTCAAACCATCGAATCAGATAATGATTTTTTTCATTTTTATAGGACAGGTGATGAAGGACATGTATGCAATTTTAGTATTTGATAAAGTTTTTGTTTCTTATCATCTTTAGTACCCAGATATTATAGAACGCTACAATAGTATTTTTAAAGTCTAAATAGGGTAAGATGATTCAAGAAAAGGTAAATACTAGGTGACTTATTTACCTGTTATATTTTTTGTTTAAAACCTTTTCTAAAGCAAGGGTTGGTTACATTTTTTGAGTAATTGACAGGATGAAGAATGTCTGTTCTTCTATGTCTTTTTAAAATTAGCATATATAGCTATTTGCAATCTGTTGCATAGGACAAAGTACAAGTATAGGAATTTCAGAAGTTTGTTCACAAAATATGGCTAGGCCTTTGCTAAATTTGAATAGAAATTATGTTTTGAATAAGATTTCTACTTTTTATGAGTATGTTTCATAATTTATTCCAGTAGCTAAAGTTATGGTTAGGAATATAGGGCCAGATTCACAAAAGGGATACGACGGCGTATCTCCTGATACGCCGTCGTATCTCCTGATACGCCGTCGTATCTCTGTTTCTATCTATGCGACTGATTCATGGAATCAGTTACGCATAGATATACATAAGATCCGACAGGTGTAATTGTTTTACACTGTCGGATCTTAGGTTGCAGTACCGCGGCCGCCGCTGGCGGGAGTTTGAGTCGTAAACCAGCGTCAGGTATGCAAATTAGGAGTCACGGCAAACCACAACGGATTTTCGCGTTCGCTACGTCGCCACTAGTCTAGTTTCCCGTCGCAAAGTTAATTGTCGTTTTGGGTGCCCTAACTTTAGTCAGCAATCGTATTGCTGTCTAAAGTATGGCCGTCGTTCCCGCGTCGAAATTTAAAATTTAACGTCGTTTGCGTAACATGTCCGGGAATACGGAAGTACGCTACGCGCGTCGCTATTCGAAAAAATGACGTCACGGCGCGCAAAGCACGACGGGAATTGCGAAACTGAGCATGCGCAGTAGGTCCGGTGTGGGAGCGCGCCTAATTTAAATGGCACACACCCATTTGAATTGGCCCGCCTTGCGCCGGAGGCCGCCGGCGTAGTTTTCATCGCAAGTGCTTTGTGAATCAGGCACTTGCAATGAAAACTTGCGGCGGTGTAACGTATCTAGGATACGTTACGCCGCCGCGATTCTACGTGAATCTGGCCCATAGATCTGAACGTACCAGGGATGTCAATAGGAATGCCAACTGAAATATCAGATTTCAATTGGGAAGGTTATTTTATTTTTTGGATTCTTTCATGACCATGAAACAAGCACAACTAAAATTCTATTTTGGTTATTACTTCTATTTTTTTCAAAATTATTTTTTGATTATGTTATCAAGGATCATCATTTTTGGATGAACTTCAATGATGTATTCATATGGACTTACATCAAAAGTGACATATTGATCGATTGATCATTATGTAAGGGGGAGTTGGAATGTAATTCTAATATAGGAATTTTTTTGAATTTTTTGAAATATGGAAAAATAGTTGTTATATTTTGGTTTCTAAATCTTTTTTAAGAATACATATTGATACACATAGAATTTTTTATTTCACATAGAATAATTAATTTGCATTCATTTTTATAGAACACATAACTTGGGAAAGTTGGATGGATAGTTTGTTATTACAAGAATGTATAACAAAGTATACATTTGAAGTATTAATATAGTTAAAAAACGGGGGGCGTGGCCTGCAGCGGAGCCGGATGGAAGCTTGGTGAGAGAGCTCCGTCACCCACGAGACTAAAACGGCACTAAACGGCTGGATACAGGCACAAAATTGATCCCACGACCGAGCGATCCGATCCGGGCAACGGCAGGGAGGATGACCAACAAGCGGAAGGGGTCCGCAAAGCCTCAACGACTGATGGACATGTTCACAGTGCCGAGAGAGGGAGGCAGGCAAGATGGCGCCGACGCGGCCTCGACACCCAGGCCTCCGCACCAGGCCAAGAACATGGGGGGAGAGCGCTCCCCTCGTAAAGCGCAGACATCCCCTCCTAACACACATCTATCCACCCCTTCTCCATCCGACAGCCTGGTAAAGACTCGGATGAGACTGGATGGAGCTGGATGCGGCCCTGCAGTGAGCCCTGTCACAGACTCCGGAGATGACACACGTGAGTTACCAGATTCCATTGCAACCTTCCCTACTAGTAATCAGCCTGTGATGGACACTGTTCTCAGGGACATGCTGGTGACGCTGCGTAGCTCACTACAGGCAGATATGATGAACTGTATGCACAGGGTGAGTGGAGAACTTAGAGAGGTGGAGGGCAGAGTGGAACACATAGAATCCAAGATGGGGGAGTATGCCTCCACAATTAACAATCTGGTGGATGCAAGTGAAGTGCAGGAGGAGAGTAGTGAATGGATTAAGAACAAGTTAGCAGACCTCGAGGACAGATCCAGGAGAAACAACATGAAAATAAGAGGCATCCCTGAATCTGTGCAACCCCTGGATCTGCGATCGTATGCGATCGATTTATTTTCATCTCTCCTTCCAGATCTTACCAGTGTGGACCTCACCATTGATAGGATCCACAGACTTCCGAAACCCGCCTTTCTCCCTGCAGCTGTCCCCAGGGATGTGATCCTACGTATGACTTTTTTCCATGTGAAAGAACAGCTCATGCAGACAATGCGCAGAAATGACAACATTCCATCCAGGTTTCAAAACCTGCAGTTTTACCCTGATCTCTCCCAGCACACCCTACAAAAACGAAGGAATCTAGGCACTATCACTAAAGCTTTGAGGAACCATGACATCCCCTATAAGTGGGGTTTCCCCACTAAAATTATTATCACTTACGGTGATAAATCATTCAACATAGACTCAGTTGAACGTGGAATAGGCTTACTGAAAGAATGGGAAATTCTACCAGCTCCTGCCGAAAGCGACAGGCCAGTCACGCGGAAAACCACTGTCATCCCTGACTGGAAACAAGTCACACAAAAGAATGCCAGATCGCACAAATAACTTTTCTTCTCCTTTTTGTTGTCCTGCACCAGGATTCATAAAATGTTACGTGGGAACCAAAACGGTTCTTGGTCATGAACTTATCCCCAATACAACCTGAGCAGCGTTTAGCTGCACCCGGGCATGGCCCTTCCGTGCTATCTTCTGTTGCCATGGACATGGCTGGTTGCTTACTGATGTTTCACTTAACTTTTTGTTATGTTTTCTCGTTCTTTTCTTTTTTTTCTTGTTTTTGGATCCACTCGATATCCATCTCACGGGACTAGGAAGATCTCAACTCGCTTCATGAAGACGTACCGACTCGGGACCACAGTGAGTACACTCGGCTACAACCACATGCAAACATCGCCACTTAGCTCACTGAGAGAGTCCTTGAACCCTCCAAAAATGTCTCTATCATACCCCACGTCACTTCTTTCTAACACAAATGGCGATTAAGTTTATATTAATACGAGGGGTATGAACCACCCTGTCAAGAGAAAATCCCTATGGAAGGAAGCTATACTACACAAGAGCGACATCATTTGTGCTCAAGAAACACATTTCAGCAAAGACTCGCCACCTCAGTGCTCTCATAGAAATTTCCCCAACGTATTTACTGCAAACGCCAATACTAAGACCAAAGGAGTATTAACGGCCATACGAGATACAGTCACCTTCTCCCTACAAATAGAACTAGCTGACCCTGGCGGCAGATACTTGATCTTGGTGTGTGACATCAATTCAGTGACCTACACCATTGTGAATGTGTACGCCCCAAATGCCCACCAAATGTGCTTCTTCAAAAAGCTTATGAGGAAAATACAACCTATCAAAAAGGGTTTCCTTATACTGTGCGGGGACTTTAACGCTGTGCCTGATGTAACCATGGACACAACATCCAAAGCACTTAGAGCAGGAGTGTCACTACAGGGAGCTATCCATACCGCAGAATTATTCGATGTGTGGAGGTGCCTTCATTCGGACGAGAAAGACTTCACCTTTTTTTCAGCCCCACACCGCACCTACACGAGAATAGACTTGTTCTTGACTGACTACACCATTTTGACCAGATCTGTAACAGCATCTATCAATGATATAACCTGGTCAGACCACGCTTCGATCTCCCTAACCATCGGGGATGCTGTCACCACCAACCCGTCCCCTGTGTGGAGGGCCAACACTTTTTTGCTACAACAACATACTGCTAAAATAACTGTTGAAAGGCACCTAAAGGAATTTTTTCATATAAACGATACACCCGGTCAAGACCCATTTTCATTGTGGTCTGCACATAAAGCGTATATAAGGGGTATTCTTATCCAGTTGGGGGCTAGGGCAAGGAGGCAGCGGCATAAAAATATCAAAGACCTTACTGATGAAATTGCAAAGTTGGAAGGCGAGAACAAAAGGTTGCCCTCACAATCACTCACCACCAAACTCACGCAAATAAGAGGCGATCTCAGACTTCTCCTACTGGAGGACTTTGAGAGGCTATCCAAACGATTGAAAATGAATTATTATGCACAGGGCAATAGAGCTGGTAAAATGTTAGCGAATAGGCTTAAGGGCCATAGGATTAAGACCAAAATTCCCCATATTTTACATCCCATACATAAGACGAAATTGTTCCACCCTCAAGATATGGCTGACGCCTTCAGCCATTACTATGGCTCCCTGTATAATCTAAAAGATGATAAGGACACACCCCAACCCACTACTTCACTGATAAATGATTTCTTGAGCAAAGTTTCCTTGCCTCAACTCTCCCCACCACAAATAGAATCTCTGAACTCCCCCTTTACGGTGGACGAAATACAAAAAACAATAGACTCCCTACCACCCAACAAATCCCCAGGCCCTGATGGCTTTGTGAGTGAATATTACCAGATGTTTAAGCCCACTCTGTCACCTTACCTCGAAAAAGTATTTAGTAAAGCCGCCGCCTCTTCGTCCTTCCCACCAGAAATGCTGGAAGCACTAATTGTAACCTTGCCCAAGCCAGGGAAGACTCCTGATACACCAGCCAACTTCAGGCCCATTTCATTATTGAATAATGACCTCAAACTGTATGCCAAACTTATTGCCAGACGTCTGGTGGACATAATGCCCTCATTGATCCACCCGGATCAAGTTGGCTTCACAAAAGGGCGCCAAGCTTCCGACGCTACGAGACGACTGGTCAATATTATACATCTCGCGGAGGTTCAGCGAAGGCCTTCTCTGCTCCTGGCCCTGGATGCGGAGAAGGCCTTCGATAGGGTCCATTGGGGCTATTTAGAAATGGTCCTTAAGAAATTTGGGTTCGTAGGACCCATATACACAGCAATAATGGCCCTATACTCAACGCCGTCAGCTAGAGTGTTCACTTCGGGGACGCTCTCTAAACCTTTCGCCATTACTTATGGCACTCGCCAAGGGTGTCCCTTATCACCGTTAATTTTTAACTTGATCCTAGAACCCCTAGCTTCGTACATACGAACACATAAGGATATCAGTGGCTTCCCCTCCTCCAAAAAAGTACATACTATCAGTCTTGTCTCCGACGACATTATCCTAATGCTCTCAGACCCTGTCACTTCCCTGGCTTCGGTACATGATGCACTTCAAATGTTTGGGAAACGTCATACTATAAAGTCAATGAGAATAAGTCTTTTGTCTTGGGGATGGGGATTAGCACCAATGTGAGGCGTGCACTCAGTTCGCGATTTCCATACGCCTGGAGTAAAGGGGGCATTAAATACCTTGGCATTACCCTGTCATCTACGTCAAGGGACCTATTTACATGTAACTATACCCCATTTCTGGCCTCCCTACCAACTAAATTGCAGGAACTGGCTAAGTCTGAACTACTTTGGTCAGGCAGATAAGCGGCCTTTAAGATGATGGTCCTTCCACAACTCATATACCTGTTCAGGACCCTTCCCATTCCAGCTCCTAACTCTTTCTTTACTAAAACCCAGGCCCTAATTAATCAATTTCTATGGAAGGGTAAAAAAGCAAGATGGGCATTTAGGAACTCTATAGCATCTAGAGGAGCAGGAGGGGTTGGCAATGTAGTGGTGAGGGATTATCATGTGGCAGCCGTTTTGGCACAAATAAGGACTTGGTTCCCTGATCCGCCTTCTACGAGATGGCGGGAGCTAGAGGAAACCCAATATACACAAGGCAGCTTGCACGACCTATTGATGTCATCTACACTCTTAGTTAAACCCCCTGGTGGACTATCTCCTACGATGATGGCTTCCTTGAAAGCCTGGGATGTACTCCTAAAGACATCCCAGGTGCAACATCCCAAGACATACCTCCCAATACCAATGACATGTCTCAAGGGCGTTATTCCTGATTTGAATGTTGCTCACTGGACTAAAAAGGGAATAGTTCACATCTCTGATTTGATGATAGGCCCGAGTGGGAAGCCGTTCAGATCACTCCAGGTGGAGTTTGGCTTGGGGGAGTCCGACTACTTTACTTTCCTAAGAATAAACCACTTTCTCCAGACTAGTCCGACTCTCTCGATCCAACTCCCGTGGAGAATTGCGCTGTACCTCACCAAACAGTTTACTAATATTAGAGGTATATCCCTATTTTATAGTGCTATGAACAACAAGCTAATATTTGTGAAATCTAACAATATAGTAGCATGGGAGGGGGATCTGGGAATAACATATTCCCCAGAGCAATGGCAGCAAACTTTACGCACCACATATACCTCCACCAGGAGTATTAATCTCTGGGAACTATACCAAAAGATATTACTGCGGTGGTATTTAACCCCGTTCAGAATCGCAAAGTTTAGCTCTCAGGTCTCCCCGCTATGCTGGAGGGGATGTGGTCTTGTGGGAACTCTGTTCCACATATTATGGGAATGTCCTGCTGTGCATCCAGTTTGGAGGGAGATCTTTGCCCTGATTGCCCGAGTAGTGAACGTAGGAGTGCCTCTATCCCCGGGACTGGCGGTCCTCTCATTGGGGATAGACTCTATCCCGAAAATCAGTAGAGCAGTTGTTTCCCATATTTTACTAGGCACTAGACTAGCTATTACTCGCCACTGGAGGGACCAAAAAGCTCCCACATTACAAGAGATAATTGCAATAATTAACACGCATATTGACTACGAACGGATGTTCGCAGCTTCACAGGGTAGATTCCTTTCGGCCTGTGAGCGATGGAGGTCGTGGACTGAGTGGTACAAGGGGTGGCATGGTTGTTAAGGCCCTATCTCTGAAGTAAATTTAATACATGATAAACTAAATAATTGTGGATCCAGACTGTATCTTTAACCACTTATGATCTGTTTCTGTTCTCTTTTTCTTTTCTTTGTCTCCTTTCTCTTTTCTTTTTATCTTTCTTTTATCTCTCTTTCCCCCTCCTTCCCTCCCATCTCCTCTAGCTAACAACCATCTTCATCTATCCATTAGGATGCCTTAGCAACCTCGAAAATGGTAAACGTTAGGAGCTTCGGGGCCTGCTGGCTCGGGGTTGGGCGGGTTGGGGCCGGGGGAGCCTCCCCCGGGAGAGCACAGTTTGATCCCATGGGGGTGCTGGGGGTGCCTCTCTGCGCCCTTTTCCGCTCTGCCCTGTGGCGGCATTGGCTTGGGGGCCTATTGGGCCCATCTGAGGCATATATGTGGCATTCTGGTGTCTTGTGAAAGTTTATAGATAAGCCAATGACCATGCACGAATGTGATGTCGAGGATTTGACCTCTTTTTCTCTCTTCTCTTTTTATCTTTATTCTTTATTTGATGTTGTTCACAGCATATGATGTTCAATGTATGTATGTTTGTGAAACTTTATAATTTACCAATAAAAAACTATTGAATGGAAAAATATAGTTACAAAACATACAGGTTTGTGTGGAAGAAAAGGATTTTAAAGTGTCTAAAACAGAATTATTGTTGAATTAAATAATATGGAACATTGAATAATAAATAAAAGAAAGAGCTGCTTGCTGGTCATGGATAGATAAATAAATTAAATGGATAGATAAATAAATTAAATAGATGGATAAATAAATACATAAAATAAATAGATTAAAAAGAAAGAAAAATAAATAGAAAGAAAGATAGAATATATAAAAATATGACAATCAAATAATGGGAAAGTTATGTTTTTATGTATCCACAAACAAGAAGATTACGTATTATGTTTATAATTGTTCAGTGTCAAGGATAATGTATAAAAACTTATACTGAAGAAATTTGGTTATTGAAATTTCAAGAGAAATGCAAAAAAAAAATATTTATTAATTAATAATTTAATACTATAGAGTAATATAATTTGATACATCAAATATATTTATTTCTTCTTTATGATAAAATAGTTATATGATATGGTAGAAGTTATAAGAAGTAAAATTTATGAAGGTAAAGGAAGAACATTTTTATTTTACATAATTTAGATTAAAATTAATTAACAATATAATAATTTATAGTTTCTTAAAGGAATCAAATGGTTAAATATTTCACAGGAATATCGCAGAATTTTGGAAAAAGTTTATGTACAATATCTGAAATGTTAAATTGTATTGTTGGATCAGAAACCTTTATTATTTAAGATGAATGCACTTATTTTGTTTGTTAATTATAGTGCATTAGGGGGAATTGTTAGATTTTAAATTCATTAATATTTTTATGAATTAAATGTTTCTGAAGCATTGGTTTAAACATAAAAAACAAGATAATACAGCGCTAATAGCTTGACCTGTGAAAATTATATGTGAAATGAATGGCCAATAATAATATGAGTGAACACAATAAGTGAATTGAGAATATAACATTCAAAATATCAGACCCATCCAAATTAATGAATGAGTGTAATAGAAAAAATAGTTCATAAAAAATCAGTGAATTGTGTCCAATTTAAGTGACCAACAGTATCTGCATGTGAAAAGATCCTCCACCGAAGATGAAGTAGAAAGACACCCAATATGTGGGAAATGAAATCTCCTTACCAGAGAAAAAGACCGGGCTTTCAACGGTCTCATAAGGTATGAGGATGTTTAAAGTCTTCCCTGAAAAGACTATTCCAGACACTGCTACTAACACCAGCATAAGAGCTCCAAGGGACAAGATCCTAATCAGATCCACTCCAGTTTAGCAATTGGCGTTGATGTATTCATAAAATAAAGAATGGTGGGAAACCACATAGTGCGTTACTGTGTAAAAATTGAATTTAATAAAAACAAGTGTGCACTTACAGCAAAGACTTGGTAAAATCGCATGTGGGATATGGCGTGGAGAGGATGGCGTTTCCTCGACCTTCCGTTTGCTTCGTACCTCCGTTCGTCACGTGTCTCTCCGTCTAACGTGATGACGTCACTACGGCTAAGCTCCTCCTACGCGTTTCGTCGCAATACGGACGTCTACGGGGATAGGTTGCCTGGGAGATCGTCATCACAAAGCTCACTATATATAGCCACATCCGCCATGATGGAAGAGGGCAAAATAATAGGAACAATGGGAGAGAAAAAAAAAACGGAGCGTGCATGTGTTGATGTGCGACGCACAAACGAAGCTATTTGCGGAAGAGAATAATAATAATAAGATGGGTGCCATCTTGTGGACAAAAAGGAATAAGACACATGGACGGAGTAAGTACAGCAAAGGAAAAATCAGGGAACACCATATCGACTTCACATAGCATAAAGTTTCTTAATGAAAATAAACCTATAACATATATATATATATAAATCTTGAGCCGACTTATAACATATAAAGATATACATAAATATATATATCCTAAGCCATATATATTAATTCAAAGCCTTAAAAGAGAATCATATCATTTCATTTAAGGTATACATTTACATGATTAAAAAATATATTAAAAAATGTTAAAAACACCTATTGATAAAAGGAGGAAAAATGGATGGTGAAAGGGTAAAACAAGAAATGTGGACAGGACAAAAAATCATGCATTATTTAAAAAACAATTGATGTCCCAGTCCACATTTAACCCATGATGCCTATAAGATCGCATGTTAAAAATCCAGCGGGTCTCAAGCTGGGAAATGGTACGCACTTTGTTTGTGCCCCTCCAGTGTGGACATAATTCTTCCATGGGTAAAAACAATGTCCCATCAGTGCTTTTGGCATGATGCTTCGCAAAGTGTTTAGATAAATTGTGTTTAGGGAATCCTCTACCAATATTACCTACATGTTCATTAAGTCTGATGTTAACAGCTCGTTTAGTCCGACGGATGTATTGTTTTTTACAGGGACACTGTATTAAGTAAACCACATGATCACTAGTACAGGTGATAAATGTCTCAATATTGTATACCTTAAGGGTCTGAGTAGATTGAAAAGATGTGAGTTTACGTCCCTGAAATGCATTAATTTTGCAAATATTGCACTTGCGGCATGGATAAAAGCCCTTCATTTCCTGAAAAAAATGCACCACCTTAGGGGGATCAATGATATTTGGGGCAATTTTTAAACGTAATGACGGTGCTCCCCTGAAGATTACTATGGGTTTTTCTGGGATAATCGATCCCAGTATTTGATCATTCTTCAGAACACCCCAGTGTTTTCTTAAGATCTTTTTTACAGAGAAGTGTTGATCAGAAAATCCAGTAATCAAAGCAAAACTGAAGAAATCTTTGTCATTAGTAACAGTCTGTTTTGAGGTTAAGAGCTGGTCTCTATTCAAAGTACTGATAGCCAAAATGGTTTCATCAATGCTGTCCTCTTTGTAGCCTTTATCTAAGAATTTCTTCTTTAGAGTTTGGGCCTGCTGTTGAAAATCATGTAGAGAAGTGCAATTGCGTCTAATTCTCTGAAATTGTCCCTTTGGGACAGCCTTAAGCCATTGTGAATGGTGGCAGCTCGTAGTGGGGATATATGCATTTAGATCAGTTTCTTTAAAGTGAGTCATGGTGGTTATTGTCTCATCTTTAACCGTAATGATAAGGTCCAAGAAATTAATCGTAGATTCACTAATATCATATTTTAAAAAAATTCCTTGGTCATTAATATTCAGACTAGATAAAAAACTATCGAGGGACAGGGTGTCACCCTCCCAAATCACCAAGATGTCATCAATATATCTTTTCCATAATTTGAGTTGACTTGGAGGGTTAACATCAATGACTTCTCTTTCCCAAAAAGACATGAACAAGTTTGCCACACTAGGGGCAAACTTGGCGCCCATCGCTACTCCGCATTTTTGCAAATAATAGTCTCCACCAAACCAGAAATAATTGTGGCTAGTTGCAAATACCAAAAGATTGGCAATAAAATCTCTTTGAATAACTGAAAGTGAAATGTCTTGCTGTAAATAAAAGCGAACTGCTTCCAAACCATGATGGTGTGAAATGACAGTATACAGTGAATTTACATCAGCAGTAGCTAATGTAAACCCATTTCTCCATTCACAATCCTTCAATAAATTAATAACCTGGGTGGTATCACGTAAGTAAGATGGAGTAGAGATGACCAGTGGCTGCAAAAATTTGTCTATATATTTGCCAATACGCGCCGTTATAGAATCCAACCCACTAATGATCGGACGACCAGGTGGGTTGGTGGTACTTTTATGCACCTTGGGCAGGTAATATATCACTGGCACTCTCGGTGCTGATGGAATTAAGTGAGCTTTTTCTTTTTTATTTAGAACACCCAATGAGAAACCTTCATTTATTAAGGCCTGAAGTTCTTTCTTATATTTAACTGTTGGGTTATTGGCTAAAAGGCTATAAGTGGCGGTGTCAGACAAAAGCCTATGCATTTCTGCTATATAATCGCTCTTATCCAGGACCACCACCCCCCCCGCCCTTGTCAGCTGGGCGTACAACCAAATCGTTACGTTTACAGATCTGTTTCAATTGACCCTGAAACTCAAATGTATTTCTGGATCTGGGAATTTTAAGATCCGCTATATCCTTTAAGACAAGTTCCTTAAATGTCTGTAAAGAAGAGGAAATAAAACCTGGAGGATTATATAAAGAGGCATTTGCCAATTTGGTGTGTCTGGTTGGAACCACAACATCACCAATCGGCACACTACCTGATGATGGTATAGAGCATAGCGATGGACCTGTATACGCGACCTTGTTTAGGCCACTGACACCCATAGGGTTAAGAAGAAAATGCCTCTTAATGTTCAATTTCATAATTAGTTTGTGGGCATCTATAAAGGTCTCAAATTTATCAAGGGTCCGTGGGGGAGCAAACTTTAAACCTTGACTGAGAAGGGCCTGCTCACCCTGCGAAAGTTGGGCTGAACTAAGATTAAAGACTCCTGAAATATTTATCTCTTTCTTTTCTTTGGTCCTGATCCTCCTCCCCCCTCTGACACCCCTCTTTCTTCGTGAGTCCTTTTTGGTCTGGTGTTGTCCATGGGAAAAAAACGAGGTGACTGGTTCCTTTCATACACTGGGGGTGTGTATGGGGGTGGTGCAAACCACTACCCACCTCGTAGGAGGAGGCCTTCGTATTATTATGATGACCGTGGATTTTATGGTCATGTTTGGTTTGGAAGCAGTTCGCTTTTATTTACAGCAAGACATTTCACTTTCAGTTATTCAAAGAGATTTTATTGCCAATCTTTTGGTATTTGCAACTAGCCACAATTATTTCTGGTTTGGTGGAGACTATTATTTGCAAAAATGCGGAGTAGCGATGGGCGCCAAGTTTGCCCCTAGTGTGGCAAACTTGTTCATGTCTTTTTGGGAAAGAGAAGTCATTGATGTTAACCCTCCAAGTCAACTCAAATTATGGAAAAGATATATTGATGACATCTTGGTGATTTGGGAGGGTGACACCCTGTCCCTCGATAGTTTTTTATCTAGTCTGAATATTAATGACCAAGGAATTTTTTTAAAATATGATATTAGTGAATCTACGATTAATTTCTTGGACCTTATCATTACGGTTAAAGATGAGACAATAACCACCATGACTCACTTTAAAGAAACTGATCGAAATGCATATATCCCCACTACGAGCTGCCACCATTCACAATGGCTTAAGGCTGTCCCAAAGGGACAATTTCAGAGAATTAGACGCAATTGCACTTCTCTACATGATTTTCAACAGCAGGCCCAAACTCTAAAGAAGAAATTCTTAGATAAAGGCTACAAAGAGGACAGCATTGATGAAACCATTTTGGCTATCAGTACTTTGAATAGAGACCAGCTCTTAACCTCAAAACAGACTGTTACTAATGACAAAGATTTCTTCAGTTTTGCTTTGATTACTGGATTTTCTGATCAACACTTCTCTGTAAAAAAGATCTTAAGAAAACACTGGGGTGTTCTGAAGAATGATCAAATACTGGGATCGATTATCCCAGAGAAACCCATAGTAATCTTCAGGGGAGCACCGTCATTACGTTTAAAAATTGCCCCAAATATCATTGATCCCCCTAAGGTGGTGCATTTTGTTCAGGAAATGAAGGGCTTTTATCCATGCCGCAAGTGCAATATTTGCAAAATTAATGCATTTCAGGGATGTAAACTCACATCTTTTCAATCTACTCAGACCCTTAAGGTATACAATATTGAGACATTTATCACCTGTACTAGTGATCATGTGGTTTACTTAATACAGTGTCCCTGTAAAAAACAATACATCGGTCGGACTAAACGAGCTGTTAACATCAGACTTAATGAACATGTAGGTAATATTGGTAGAGGATTCCCTAAACACAATTTATCTAAACACTTTGCGAAGCATCATGCCAAAAGCACTGATGGGACATTGTTTTTACCCATGGAAAAATTATGTCCACACTGGAGGGGCACAAACAAAGTGCGTACCATTTCCCAGCTTGAGACCCGCTGGATTTTTAACATGCGATCTTATAGGCCTCATGGGTTAAATGTGGACTGGGACATCAATTGTTTTTTAAATAATGCATGATTTTTTGTCCTGTCAACATTTCTTGTTTTACCCTTTCACCATCCATTTTTCCTCCTTTTATCAATAGGTGTTTTTAACATTTTTTTATATATTTTTTAATCATGTAAATGTATACCTTAAATTAAATGATATGATTCTCTTTTAAGACTTTGAATTAATATATATGGCTTAGGATATATATATTTATGTATATCTTTATATGTTATAAGTCGGCTCAAGATTTATATATATATGTTATAGGTTTATTTTCATTAAGAAACTTTATGCTATGTGAAGTCGATATGGTGTTCCCTGATTTTTCCTTTGCTGTGCTTACTCCGTCCATGTGTCTTATTCCTTTTTGTCCACAAGATGGCACCCATCTTATTATTATTATTCTCTTCCGCAAATAGCTTTGTTTGTGCGTCGCACATCAACACGTGCACGCTCCGTTTTTTTTCTCTCCCATAGTTCCTATTATTTTGCCCTCTTCCATCATGGCGGATGTGGCTATATATAGTGAGCTTTGTGATGACGATCTCCCAGGCAGCCTATCCCCGTAGACGTCCGTATTGCGATGAAACGCGTAGGAGGAGCTTAGCCGTAGTGACGTCATCACGTTAGACGGAGAGACACGTGACGAACGGAGGTACGAAGCAAACGGAAGGTCGAGGAAACGCCATCCTCTCCACGCCATATCCCACATGCGATTTTACCAAGTCTTTGCTGTAAGTGCACACTTGTTTTTATTAAATTCAATTTTTACACAGTAACGCACTATGTGGTTTCCCACCAGTCTTTATTTTATGAATACATCAACGCCAATTGCTAAACTGGAGTGGATCTGATTAGGATCTTGTCCCTTGGAGCTCTTATGCTGGTGTTAGTAGCAGTGTCTGGAATAGTCTTTTCAGGGAAGACTTTAAACATCCTCATACCTTATGAGACCGTTGAAAGCCCGGTCTTTTTCTCTGGTAAGGAGATTTCATTTCCCACATATTGGGTGTCTTTCTACTTCATCTTCGGTGGAGGATCTTTTCACATGCAGATACTGTTGGTCACTTAAATTGGACTCAATTCACTGATTTTTTATGGACTATTTTTTCTATTACACTCATTCATTAATTTGGATGGGTCTGATATTTTGAATGTTATATTCTCAATTTACTTATTGTGTTCACTCATATTATTATTGGCCATTCATTTCACATATAATTTTCACAGGTCAAGCTATTAGCGCTGTATTATCTTGTTTTTTGTGCTCTTTTGTTTACTATGGTATTTAGTAATTAATACTGGCAGCTTTTTAATTTAATTTACACGGTTATTTAATTGATTTCACACGTTAGCGCAGTGTTTTTTCTGTTTAGATAGAGAAATCCCTTTCCATACATTGGTTTAAACATGGTAGTTTGAGGAAGGTCAGTTATAGGACGACACTACATCTGTCGTAGGCATCATGTATTTCAGGAGATATGTCAAAGACGGTGGGTGGAGATGTTACTTAAATATACACAAGTGGGTGTTACATTTGTGACAGAAGCTTGCCACCATCCTTGGAGCTAATCTATATATGAATTATTCTAAGTTTGGCTTTTTAAATCAGTATATAAGAACACGTGGTGAGTGTAGTGAGCTAGGAACCTCAGGGTCACCCGGCCCGACGGGGGTCTCGGGGTCATCGGACTCTGCAGAGAGATTGGGGTTGGAACCCAACCTGCTAGAAGGGACTCTAGCCAGCAGAGAAGATGTACCATCTATTTCCTCCTTCTGTAACTTTCTGAAGTATCAACCTGCATTGATGTTCTTACCAGCTGTAACAATGTAAGCATAGACTGTCTGTTTGCTGTCATATCTTGTGGAAGAATAAACATTGTATAATGAAGGTAACCTATGTCTGAATATTTTGGGAGCAACGCCTGGAGAAGGAGAGTTTTGACACATCGCATGACACGTGTTGGAGGAAAATGTCCTCTGTGTTCTCTGTTCTATCTCATCTATCTCTCCCCCTCTCCCTATCATTCAACAACCCCTTGCCACCTCCACTTTTTTTTGCGGATCTAAATGCCAGGAGGCAGAGGTGGGTTTCATATTATGTGAAAGCTGTGATTGGCTGTCACAGCTTTCACATGATTGTAAGCTTCCAATCACAAGTATGCATCAGGAGCTATCTGAGACCTCTTAGTCACTGGCCTGGGAGCATGCGCTGAGTGCACTGACAGGACAAAAAAGCTGTTCCCAATGGATGCATATATGTGGCCACTCAGTGTTAAAACTCATCCACCCAATGACCACATCTATGTGTACAGTCAGCAGGAACAGGTTAAAGAAAGGTAGAAACTACCAATGGAAATGCACTTAAGAAATATTATACAGTCTATTGTTTAATCACATTGCATAAAATCTTTGCAGTTCTACTGTATGTTACATCAAATATACAAATACAAAGTATAAACACCACCCTAGCCCTGTAAGTCAACCTTGGAAGAAAATGTCTTGGTGAACAATGATAATTATTATTCCATGATGAACACTATTCTACTTTTTTAAATGTATACTAATGTGAACCCAAAGACAAAAATAAAAATAAACTTTGTGATGGACAGAGCCTCACACTCAAAGCATTCATGTAGTACCTGGTAAATTAATTTCAATACAAATATCATTCAATGTTATTCATTTATGCACATTTGAGATTTCCAAACTGGGAGCTCACAGATGGCATGCAAGAACTGATTATCATGTTAGAGAACCGAGAAATGTGAAGCTGCCCCAAATCTATCTGAAACGGTAAATGTAGAATAAAGCTTAATACACATCAGTCATGTGATGCATATTACTGTTTATATTTATCCAGAATGTCACATTCTTTTAGCACGGCTACCATTTTCTAATAGTTCTCCTATAAAAAATACCTGATTGGTGATATTTTATTGTACTTTATATTATCAAAATAGGAATTGTTTGAAAAAAAAAATCAAAACAGATTTCAATGTTTTCTGGTATATATCATTGCTAAGCATTCCGATTCATAAATCATACATAATTGCACTGCAACACTAAATTGAAATTATAAACTGCTAGGGTTTTCTGTTTCCCCATACAGTAAAACCTTGGATTGGGAGCATAATTCATTCCAGAAACATGTTTGTAATCCAAAGAACTTGTATATCAAGGCAAATTTTCCCATAAGAAATAATGGAAACTCAAATGATTTGTTCTACAACCATTTATTCATACAGTAGGTCTTTCAGTTTATAGTCTGTAAAAAAAGATTATAGCAATGTGATTGGTTTTGTCCATCCATAAATTGTCCATCCACAAATGGCAGCCTCCACAAGGGGATTCGAAGAAAAATCCAGCAGGAGCTACAGAGTATAAAAGAGAAGAGAGGCGCCTCTAATGCCTCGTACACACGATCGGTTCATCCGATGAAAATGGACCGATGGATTTTTTCATCAGATTTCCGATGAAGCTGACTTTCATCAGTCTTGCCTACACACCATCAGTTAAAAAATCTGTTTGTGTCAGAATGCAGTGACGTAAAACACGATGTGCTGAGAAAAATGAAGTTCAATGCTTCCGAGCATGCGTCGACTTGATTCTGAGCATGCATGGATTTTTAACCGATAGACTTGCCCACAGACGATCGTTTTTTTAACCATCAGATAATTTTAAAACAGGTTCTAAGTTTTTTCACCGATGGGGCCATACACGATCAGTTCGTCCAGATTCAGAAAGGAGTTACGACTGCGTATCTCCAGATACGCCGTCGTAACTCTGAGTGTGAGGCGTCGTATCTTGGCGCCTGATTCAAAGAATCAGATACGCCAGAATTTGTCTAAGATACGACCAGCGTAAGTCCCTTACGCCGTTGTATCTTAGTTGCATATTTACGCTGGCCGCTAGGGGCGCTTCCGTAGATTTACGCGGCAAATATGCAAATGACCTAGATACACCGATTCAGAAACGTACGTGCGCCCGGCGCATTCATTTACGTTGTTTACGTTAGGCTTTTTCCGGCGTAAAGTTACCCCTGCTCTATGAGGCGTAGCCAATGTTAAGTATGGATGTCGGGACAGCGTTGAATTTTGCATCGTTTACGTCATTTGCGTAAGTCGTACGCGACTAGGGCTGTGCGTAAGTTACGTTCACGTCTAAAGCATTGACTATTTGGGGCGTAATTTGGAGCATGCGTACTGGGATACTTTCACGGACGGCGCATGCGCCGTTCGTTAGGAGTGTCAAATACGTGGGGTCACGAGTAATTAGCATACAACACGCCCCCTACCAGCCTATTTTGAATTAGGCAGGCTTACACCGGCCCATATACGCTACGCCGCCGTAACTTTGGACGCAAATTCTTTCTGAATACGGGACTTGCCTGTCAAAGTTACGGCGGCGTAGCGTATATGAGATACGCTACACCCGCCTAAAGATAGGCATTTCTCTCTGAATCTAGCCCATTGTGTTTTTTTTTTTAATTGTCTCTGTTCTTTTGTTTATAGCGCAAAAAATAAAAACCGCAGGGATGATCAAATACCACCAAACAAAAGTTCTATTTGTGGGGGGAAAAACATAAAGATTTAATTTGGGTACAGTGCTGCATGACCGCGCAATTGTCATTTAAAGTGCAACAGCGCTGAAAACTAAAAATTGGTCTGGGCAGGAAGGGGGTGAAAATGCCCTGTATGGAAGGTTTTAATCACCACAGTTTTTTTTTTTTTTTTTGCTATAAAAGTGAAAGAAATGCATTTTGAAAAACAAGTTTTTCTTATTTTTACTAATAATGCTTTATACATTTAAGCCAAAATACATTATATTACCAAAAAATTGGGACGCCTGCCAAGCACATGAACTTTATTGGGATCCAAGTTTTAGTCCGTAGGGTTCAATATGGACTTGGGCCACCCTTTGCAGCTATAATGCCCCGTACACACCATCACTTTATGTGATGAAAAAAAACGACATTTTCTGTGAAGTAAAAAATTACGTTTTTGAAACTTCAATTTTCAAAGACGAAGTTGCCTACACACCATCGTTTTTCTCACAATGTTCTAGCAAAGCGAGGTTACGTTCTCACCATAAGTAGCTTCTGGCATGCGCGGGTGAAAAAACGTTGTTTTAAACGACGTTTTTTACTACACACGGTCAATTTCTGTGAAGTAAAAGTTGACGTTTTGAAAAACGACACATAAAATTGAAGCATGCTTCAATTTTTTTTGGTCGTTTTTTAGAAGACATAAAACAACGTTTTCCCCCACACACGGTCAATTAAAGTGACGTTTTTAAAAACGTCATTTTTTTTCATCACATAAAGTGATGGTGTGTATGGGGCATAAAAGGTTAAGTTCTTCTGGGAAGGCTGTCCACAAGGTTTATGAGTGTGTCTACGGGAATCTTTGACTATTCTTCCAGAAGAACATTTGAGAGGTCAGGTACTGATGTGGATGAGAAGGCCTGGTTCGCAGTCTCTGCTCAAATTCATCCCAAAAGTGTGTTATCATGTTGAGGTCAGGTCAGTCAAGCTCCTTCACCCTAAACTCGCTCATTCATGTCTTTATGGAGCATGCTTTGTGCACTGGTTTGCAGTCATGTTGGAACAGGAAGGGGCCATCCCCAAACTGTTCCCACAAAGTTGGGAGCATGAAATTGTCCAAAATGTCTTGGTATGCTGACGCCTTACGAGTTCCCTTCACTGGAACCAAGCCCAACCTCTGGAAAACAACCTCACACCATAATCCCCTCTCCAACAAATGATTTGGTCCAATGCACAAAGCAAGGTCCATAAAGACATGGATGAGCAAGTTTGGGGTGGAGGAACTTGGCTGGCATGCACAGAGTCCTGACCTCAACCCAATAGAACACCATTGAATTTGGGCAGAGACTGTGAGCCAGGCCTTATTGTCCACATCAGTGCTTGACCTCACACTCCTATACCTTGTGGACAGCCTTCCCAGAAGAGTTGAAGCTGTTATAGCTGCAATGAGTGGACCAACTCAATATTAAACCCTATGGACTAAGACTGGGATGCCATTAAATTTCATGTGCATGTAAAAGCAGGCATCCCAATACTTTTGGTAATATAGTGTATATTCTATTACATTTCTTTGTTAAACATACCCAAATCAGTGTATATGATTTAGACGGTGTTAAAGTTATAGGCCCATATCCACAAAGCACTTACGCCGGCGTATCTCTAGATGCGCTGCGTAAGTGTATATATGCGCCGGCGTAACTATGCACCGTATCCACAGAACTAGATATGCTTGAAAATAGTCTTCTTCCATCCGACGTAACTTTTCTATGCCGGCGCAGCGTGGGCGCAAATATACGCTGGACGCATCTGGCGCTCCCATTAATTTCCTAGTCAAATATGCAAATGAGGGAGATACGGCGATCCACGAACGTACGTGCGCCCGATGCGGGCTACGCGCGCCGCGCGTAAGTTGTACATCCGGCCTAAAGTTACCCCTCATAAAGCAGGGGTAAGTCAGCAGCAGACATGCACAGGTCAGCCAGAGAGCAGCTTCAGCAGCACCGTTACGGACGAGCTGAGCATCCACACTTGCAGGACAATGTATGCAATCATGCCAGGGGCATCCATGATTATAGCTATACTACTGGCTTCACAGGTGCATAGGAGGAGGGCACGGGAGAGGATATACCGACCGCGCCTAAACGTCTTTGGCATGGGGGAATCGGAGGTGTATCGCATCTTCAGATTCAGCCCTGCTTCCATCCTGGAATTAGCCACAACCCTGCAAGATAACATCACCAGCCAGACAGATCGCTCACAAGCAGTGGAGCCACTGGTCAAGGTACTGGCAACACACCATTTCCTTGCCAGTGGCCCGTTCCAGCGTACAAGTGGAGTTGTGGCTGGGATGGCACAATCCTCCATTAGCAGATGTGTGCACCAGGTTGTCCCCGCAATCCTCAGACTCATGTCCCACCACATCATCAGACCCACCCAGGAGCATCTGCCGCAGAAGGCAATGCGTGATTTCTACAGTACTGCAAGATTCCCACGCACCATGGGGGCCATTGATTGCACACATGTGGCACTACGGCCCCCCCGTGCCACAGAGCACATATACTGCAATCGTAAGCATTGGCATTCCATCAACGTACAGGTGATAGCCGATGCCCAATGCCTCATATGGCACGTCCGTGCCAAACACCCAGGATCCAGCCACGACAGCTACATATACCGTCAAAGCAACATCCCAACAGAATTTGAACGTGTACGGGAACAACTGGCTGGTTGGTGAGTGACATGGGAGTCAGGCATGACTGTCCGACCCCATGATGCAGACATCACGAGGGGCACATGCACGACTAACATCCTCCTGTCTTTTCCCTTCCAGGTGACTCGGCATATGCACTTGGGCCCCATCTCATGACTCCATTCTGGGATCCCCAAACCACAGGAGAGAGAAGATACAATGATGCACACATACGTACCCGTGCAGTGGTGGAACGCACCTTTGGCCTCCTGAAGTCCCATTTCCGATGCCTGGATAAGTCCCCAAACTTTGTGTGCCAGATCATCAGTGCATGTTGCATGCTGCACAACTTTGCCGTGAGAAAGGGCCTGGAGATTGACATACGTGATGACCTTACCCCCGAACCAGACATTCCCCCCCTGACCGAGGCTGCCCCGTCTGCTGAGGGAAGAGCAGTCAGGAGATGCCTCACAGTAGGCATCTTTGCACGTTAAACACACACGGATCATGGCACAAGGAGAATGCACGCATGCACACCACTGTGGTCCCTAACTCACACACACCACATCCACATCACATTGGATTAGCCACCATGCAGGACTTGGGAGCAGCAACGCCACACCAAGGCTCCAATTATGTCGCTGTCCATTCATACCACATTCACATGGGTCGTGTGGATTACTTCTCCCCAACAACCGAGGGTGACACCCCTTTTCCGGCAGGAATGTCACCCCCACATTTACACATCAGTCACACTGACCATGTGCTGGGTCTGGGGGGTCTGGGAGTATTAAAAAAAAAAACACGCAATCATCTGCGCTGTCGTGGCCCACGCCTGGTGCCAGGGCCCCGGCTCCTCATGGGAGCCTCATGGGGGGGAGGAGGAGGAGCATCCCCTGGTCTCTTCATGGCTGGCTGCCTGCCCTCCAATGCCAGGGCGATGCGGGTGAGGCCCGCATTGGTCTCGGCCTGCAGCAGCCTTGACTGCCTCCCCTCCGCCTGGATGGCAGCAGTATTTTCAGGCACGGCCTCTGCCAGGGTGTGGACCTCTTCCACGAGGCCTGCTGTGGTGGCCTGCAGATCCCTCAGGCAGGTGACCACAGCAGCACAGTTGCCACTGACGTCCTGGACACTGTCAATGATCTGTGCAGAGGAGGCCATGCTGGCTGCCACTCGCTTCATCTGGACGGCAACCTCACCCAGATGGCGGGTCTGGCGGGCCTGTTCCCTCTTGAGGTGTTCCCGGGAGCAACTCAGACACCCCCCTAGTCTTCCTGGTCACCTTCCTGGGGCCAGGAGAGGCTTGGGGCCATCTAGAAGGGGAGCCCCTTGAGGGGGGTGACCTGTTGGGGGAGGACCTTGAGGGGCTTCCCCTGATGGAGGTGGAGGTCTGAGAGGGCCCAGCCAAAGGGGGAGACTCCTCCAAGTAGAGGCAAACCTCATTATCACTGGTCACCATCTTCTCAACCACCTCCTGAGTAGAGGTGTGGCCACTCCCCTCCACCGATGACTCACAGCTTCCCAGGGGGTCAGACTTCGAATGATGTTCGGGGGATGGTGTGGAATGGCCACCAGCATCAGATGGCCCAGCTCCCTCCTGCACATCTGTGGGTGACACAAAACATTCACATGTTGGTGGAGCCACACACTTGTCACATGTTCCCTTCCACCCCCACACATGCTACACACCAGATAGGAGATAAAACACACTTACCTGTCCTCAAGGCATCCTCAATGGAGTCAAAGCCCTCCACTCCCTCCACTTGATGCCTGTGGAGACACTGGGCAACCACCTGCTTATCAGGAGTGAGCGTGAGAGTAGTTGCTGGTCCCCCTCCAGTTCCACTGGCATGAGCACTCATCTTAGCCAGCTTACCTCGGACCAGGCCACGCAGGTCGTTTATTTATTTTTTGGATGTCGTTGGTGGGTGGTCCTGACCTCGTATCCCAAGGCATTGACATCTGCCACAATCTGCGTCAGGATCTCCGTCTTCCTGGCCTTAGTCGTGTTGCCACTCTCTGCACCATGGAGGTACACATCATAGCGGGACATGGCCCTGATTATCACATCCTTCTCCTGGTCAGAAAAGTTCAGCTTCCTCCTCTTCTCAGAAGCTGGAGCAGACATGGCTCAAAAAACAAACCAGCAAAAAGTACCTTGCTTCAGGGGGGGAAACAAGCAGATGTACTTTTGCGCTCGACGGGCGCATGTCTGGGCGTATTTATGCCCTGGGCGTATGTTAGGGATTACGCCAGGCCTCGTTCTGAGCATGCGCAGAGGGGCGCGGGACATAGTCAGCATCACGGTTCATGCACCATTCATTCGGCCCTTCATTTGCATGGGGTCACGGTTCATTTAAATGGAACACGCCCACTTCCTTCCTACTTAGAATTACGCCGGCTTACGCCTATGAATTTACGTTGCGCCGGCGCAACGTTGGAAGGAAATGCTCTGAGGATGCGGTGCTCGCCTCTCTGAGTTGAGCCGGCGTAGCGGAAATGAGATGCGCTACGCCGGCCTATATATACGCTGATGTACGTTGATCTGGTCCATATATATTTGATTTTTTTTTTTCATAAAGTTGTCATGTTAAATTATTTCTCACACACAGCATAGCCTTATTTATATTTAATCCCAAAAACACATTTTGCCATGTCTCCTGAGTATGGTAATACCCCAGTGTGACACTTTTTCACAGCCTAGATGCATTGAGGGGCCTCAAATCTGAGAATCACCTTTGGCCATTCAAAGAGCGTAAAGTATGCATCTAATTTCCTGACTACCTAACACATTTTGGAAGCCCTGGAATACCAAGACAGTAGAAAAACCTACAAAATGACCCAATTTTGGAAAGCAAATACTCCAAGGTATTTACTGAAAGTCAAAGTTAGCTTTTTGAAAAGGTATTTTTTGCAAAATAGTTTTTGCAAAATACAGGAAAGAAAATGAAAATGCTATTTTTTTACACAAAGTTGTCAATTAATAAGATATTTCTAACACACATCATAGGCATACTTAGAATTACACCCCAAGACACATTTTTCTACTCATTCCATGTAAGGCACAGCCTAACACCCTAACCACATAGAGGGGCCAAAAGTCCATGGGGCACCTTCAGGCAATTCTAGGGGGATAAATCATGCATCTATTTTCCTGACTACCTATTATGCCACGTACACACGATCGGACATTCCGACAGATGTTGGCTCAAACTTGTCTTGCACACACAAATGTTGTCAGAAATTGCGAACGTCAAGAACTTGGTAACGTACAGCACATACTATTGCACAATAAAAGTGAAGTTCCATACCCAGTGCACCACCCTTTGGACTTCTTCTGCTAATCTTGTGTTAGTAGAAGTTTGGTGAGAGACGAATCGCGCATTTCAGCCTCGTGCTTTTCAGTCCGTTACAGCATGATAAATGTGCTATCTCCATTACGAACACTAGTTTTACCAGACTGAGTGCTTCCGTCTCGTACTTGATTCAGAGCATGCATGGAATTTTGTGCGTCAGAATTTTCTACACACGCTCGGAATTTACAAGAACGGATTTTGTTGTTGGAAAATTTGAGAACCAGCTCTCAAATTTTTGTTGTCGGAAATTCTGACAGAAAATGTCCGAGCTTGAACATTTGTTGTCGGAAATTTCTGACCGTGTGCTGCATTACAATTTTGGTGCTCCAGGACAGTAGAAACACCCACAAAATGAGCCTATTTTGGAAAGGAATTACCCCCAAGGTACTTTTTAAGAGGCATGGTAAGTCTTTTGAAGACTTAATTTTTTGCCACAAATTTGGGGAAAATGCACAAATTAAACGCAAATTAACTTTAGCCCCAACCCCATTGATCATGTGTACTGACTGATCAATTCATTCACTTTCCATTGTCCCATTCCATTCAGATAACCATATATTCATAATTATATATAGTCCCCTTTACCCTCACCCATCCTTGTAATCATCATCCTGTTATATTTATTTAATATAAAACCTTTTTATAGTATAGTTAAATCCTCATAACCTTTACTCCCATCCGTCATCCCCCTTGCTTTCATTTCCATTTAACCATTGGTGTCTGTCACAGTAAACGTACTATGTTTCATTTTATCAATGGATAGCCATTCATCAAAAAAGAGACACCAGAGGTCTGTTTAGCCCCCGGATGTTTCTCCAAAGTCCCCCCCCCCAAAAAAAAAGAATGTTTACAATATGCAAACAAAAAGTTGTAAAAAAAACATAGTAAGGGTAAGTTCCGGCATGCATCTAAATCTCCCTTGCCTCTGAAGCCCGATCCATATTCTGATAATACTCCAGTGGCTACTGACAACCGGTGACAAAGGAATGTGATGCCTCCTCACGGCCATTTTACCTCCATTTTATCAACTGCGTGCATTGAACAAGGTTGTGGTTTGTGGTGCTTCCTAGTTAACATGAATGTGCAGTGTTCCGAAAACGGCATCGCTACAAGGTGGGTCAACTTTGCCGTGGACACAAAGCATTATGGCATCAGTACCCTGTCCACTGCCTATTGCAGCTTAAGTGGAGGGCTTTGGCAGATGGCAAAAATGCAACTCAACCAAGCATTTTTGCCGCCCCCAACTGTATGTCTAATCTGTCTGCACAGGGATGCACAGTTATTCCATGCATTCCCACGTGAGCAGTCCCAGTGATGTCATTTGGGACACAGCAGCTGCACAGGAATGCACAGGTGTTCCATGCATTCCTGTGCAGACAGACCCATTCATATTGATTGGGACACAGAGGTTGAATTGGCACAGCCACATCTCCCAACTTGACATCCATGTGGGTATATGTCCCTGAACTCACACTTTTTGCATTTGGGGCCATGCACTTGCACCTGCACAGATGTCATATCTGTCCTTGCAGCTGCTGCATCCCAGTTGTCATGAATAGGGATGAGCTTCATATTCGAGTCGAACTCACGTTTGACTCGAACATCCTATGTTCGATTGTTCGTCGAATTACGAACATTTTGGGTCGTTCGCGCCAAATTCGAGGGGCGTTTTACGGCCCATAATTCACTGCGGCTGATGATTGGCACTATGACCCGCATGCTTGGCCAATCACAGCTTGCAAAAAACGGAGAGCCATAATTGGCCAAAGCCAATTTAGTACATACCCCACACTATAAAAGGCCGTTTGCAGGTCGGCCTTGTGTAGTGTGTTGCGGTGATTAAGAGAGATAAGACAGAGAGAGAGAGAGAGAGAGATTGTCATTTTTAGTAGGTAGATAGAGCAGGCAGGCAGGCTAGTCAGTTAAAGTTACAGTGTGTAGAGGATATATATGCATCCCAGGTGTTGTATATATATTTATACACTGTATAGTTTAGCTAGATCCACTCTTCCTAATTTACTGACAGTCAGGCAGGTGATTGTGCTAGCTGCAGTATTCTCACGTGGTGTACTGCCTGTGTCCTCTGCAGATTGCACCTAAAGCTACGTGGTGTGTGTACTGCATGTGTCCTCTGCAGTGTGCACCTAAAGCTACATGGTGTGTACTGCCTATGTCCTCTGCAGTGTGCACCTAAAGCTACGTGGTGTGTACTGCCTGTGTCCTCTGCAGTGTGCACCTAAAGCTACGTGGTGTGTGTACTGCCTGTGTCCTCTGCAGTGTGCACCTAAAGCTAGATAGAGCAGGCAGGCAGGCTAGTCAGTTAAAGTTACAGTGTGAAGAGGATATATATGCATGCCAGGTGTTGTATATATATTTATACACTGTATAGTTTAGCTAGATCCGCTCTTCCTAATTTACTGACAGGCAGCAGGTGATTGTGCTAGCTGCAGTATTCTCACGTGGTGTACTGCCTGTGTCCTCTGCAGTGTGCAACTAAAGCTATGTGGTGTGTGTACTGCCTGTGTCCTCTGCAGTGTGCACCTAAAGCTACGTGGTGTGTACTGAATGTGTCCTCTGCAGTGTGCACCTAAAGATACGTGGTGTGTGTACTGCCTGTGTCCTCTGCAGTGTGCACCTAAAGCTACGTGGTGTGTGTACTGCCCGTGTCCTCTGCAGTGTGCACCTAAAGCTACAGGGTGTGTACTGCACGTGTCCTCTGCAGTGTGCACCTAAAGCTACATGGTGTGTACTGCCTGTGTCCTCTGCAGTGTGCACCTAAAGCTACGTGGTGTGTACTGCCTGTGCCCTCTGCAGTGTGCACCTAAAGCTACGTAGTGTGTGTACTGCCTGTGTCCTCTGCAGTGTGCACCTAAAGCTACGTGGTGTGTGTAATGCCTGTGTCCTCTGCAGTGTGCACCTAAAGCTACGTGGTGTGTACTGCCTGTGTCCTCTGCAGTGTGCACCTAAAGCTACGTGGTGTGTACTGCCTGTGTCCACTGCAGTGTGCACCTAAACCTATGTGGTGTGTGTACTGTCTGTGTCTGTGCTATTTTTCTCAATGATTTTCATCCATATTGCAGGGACCAGACATTACATTAAAGCCGCAAGCTGTTTACTTTTTTCTTATAGTAATCTCTTTTTGTGCAGGGACAGTTCTAAACCACTTCACAAGCATACTATAGACACCCAGCAGGTACGAAATGTAAAGGAATTTTTCATTTTTCTTTTTCACTTTAAGCATCATTAAAATCACTGCTCCAGAAAAAACAACTGTTTTTAAAACGTTTTTTCCATTGATACATGTTTCCTGGGGCAAGACCCGGGTTCTCAAAGACATTTTACGACAATAACTTGCATGTTAGGCTTTAAAATGAACACTTTTGAATTCGAATGTTCAAAGGTCCCATAGACGTCAATGGGGCGCTAAATGTTTGCGCGAATGGTCGGTCCGTTCGAAGGTTCTGGTGCGAACCGAACGGAAGGTGTTCGGCTCATCCCTAGTCATGAATAGGACTGTCTGCGCAAGAATACACAGTGTTCTGTGCATCCCCATGCAGGTAAACATGGCCCTCCATGGACGTACGCTATAGCACACCCCATTGAATGAGGCCTTAGTAGGAGTGTAGCAGGAATTTTGTAATTTATGCTGTGCTTTTGTGTGCAAATAAAGATTTTTGTGTGTTTTTGTGGAAAAAGCGATTTAATAAACACTTGCCCAGCTATTGTGGAGTCTAAAAAAAATCATTGCCACTTTATTTGTATTCTACTGTTTACACACAGCTCTCCCCATTCTTCAGCTCCGTTGACCGATCGCGGGACTCCAGCGGCGATCGGGTCCCCGGGTCCCGCGGTCACAGAGCTTTGGACCACGGCTGGGCACTTAAAGAGGACATACCTGTACGTGCTTGTGCCCAGCCGTGCCATTCTGCTGACGTATATGTGCAGGAGGCGGTCCTTAAGTGGTTAATAAAGGTAACATTTTTATATCAACTAGGGCCCAGATTCTCAAAGGAGATACGATGGCGTATCTCCAGATACGCCATCGTATCTCTGAGTCTAAGCCGTCGTATCTATGCGCCTGATTCTTAGAATCAGTTACGCATAGATTTCTATTAGATCCGACCGGCGTAAGTCTCTTACGCCGTCGGATCTTTACTGCATATGTACGCTGGCCGCTAGGGGCGTGTACGCTGATTTACGCCTAGAAATATGTAAATCAGCTAAATACACAAATTCACGAACGTACGCCCGGCCGACGCAGTACAGATACGCCGTTTACGTTAGGCTTTTCCTAGCGTAAAGTTACCCCTGCTATATGAGGCGTACATGTGGCGTAACAATGTTAAGCATGGACGTCGTTCCCGCGTTGAATTTTGAAAATGTTACGTCGTTTGCGTAAGTCCTTCGTGAATGGGGCTGAACATCATTTACGTTCACATCTAAACCAATACGTCCTTGCGGCGTACTTTGGAGCAATGCACACTGGGATATGTCCACGGACGGCGCATGCGCCGTTCGTAAAAAGCGTCATTTACGTCTTCCAAATTTGAATTAGGCGGGCTTACGCCGGCCTATTTACGCTACGCCGCCGCAACTTATGTAGCAAGTGCTTTGAGAATACTGCATTTGCCTGTCTAAGTTGCGGAGGCGTAACCTAAATAGGATACGTTACGCCCGGACAAAGATATGCCGATCTACAAGAATCTGGGCCTAGGGTTTTAGCAGGAACTGTGTAAAATATGCTCATTTTGTATCTGCTAATAATGATTTTAGTGTATTTTTAGCGAAAATATTTTTTGGATAAACATTTGCGAAAATATCATGAGTCCCTATAAATCAGTAGCATCTAATTTTTAATCTACTGGTCATTTGCTTTCAGAAAATATATGGTTTGGGGGTATTTTACAAACTCTGAAAGCTTTAAGTGAAAAATTAAAACCTAAGTTGTATTGAAATTTCTTTGTAATTTTCTGTATGTTCGATTTTTCACCATTTCACAAAAAGGCACGACATAAAATTTACAAATATTTGTTATTTATTAACTCAATACAGGTCAAGCTTTTATATCCAGTAGGAATTTAGTAGGATTTTTTTTTTATGTGCTGTGTTTGTCTCTGCTAATAATGATTTTTTTTGTATTTTTAGTGAAAGTATTGTTTTGATAAACATTTGCACAAATACCATGGGTCCCTAAAAATCAGTAGCACCTTCTTTTTATTCTAATGGTCTAATGTGCTTTCAGAAAATATATAACTAACCTAATAACTAACCAGCTACTTTATAATACTTATCAAAGTAACCTTTGCATGTATATATTTCCAAACTCAAAGAGAGGGCTAACATGTATATTTGTCTATAACTAGTGTGTGTGTGATACTTAATGTTGCGTGCGTTTGTAAAATATAACCTTCAGCAAACTTCAATTAAAAGCAGTGTGGTGCTTTATAGACTTAATTTTATATGAAAAGTCTCTGAAAAGCTCACCAACAGAGTCATAAACAAGTGATATTGACACATACTGGTGCCAACACAGTGCAAAATGTACTGTTTCCTATTTAATTGGATGTATTTTGATAACATTCGGAAGGGCTGTAATAGAAGTTATTCAACTTGTGCCTGACATTTAATACAAACAATTTTCTGGCTGTAAATGAATCATTAATAACTATTTGTTAAATTTGCTCCTACATTGACTGTATACTGATTAATAATTAACTTTATGTATGTTTTCCGCCCTTCAAATTACCATGGAAAAGAAATAACCACAGTGAGCAAACATTATTATTATTCATTACATTTTTACAACTGATTTAACTTATTTTACACCAGGTTGTCATTTAACATCTTGAATACATTACAGTTTTATGCAAGTCTTCATTTATGGATATACACAGTTAGAATTTTTTTAAATAATTTGTATCTTTCTGTGTCACAGAATACAGTAAATACATACCCCTACACACATATTTCTGTGATATAAAAAAAGAGACAAAGATAAATAATTTCAGAACTTTTAACCGCTTGCCGACCAGCCGTCATCATTATACTACGGCAGGTCGGCTTGTTCCCGCAAATCGCCATACCGGTACGGCGGTCCCTTTTAGGCCCCGTACTCACGACCAAACATGTCTGCTGAAACTGGTCCGCAGACCAGTTTCAGCAGACATGTTTGGCCGTGTGTTGGCCCGAGCGGACCATTTTGGGACGGATCGGACAGGTTTCCAGCGGACAACTGTTTCCCGGACTTGTTTTAAAACAGTCCGCTGGAAACCTGTCCGCCCGGACATGTACGGTCGTCTGTACAGACCTACCGTACATGTCCTGCCGCCCGCATCCCTCGCATGCGTCGAATGACTTCGACGCATGCGTGGAAGCATTTTTAAGGCGGCCCGCCCACGTCGCCGCGTCATTGTCGCGGCGACACCGCGTCATCGACGCGGCGACACCGCGGACACGCCCCGCGTAATGTTTACGCGCGGGCTTCTGTTCGATGGTGTGTATAGCCATCGAACAGAAGTCCCCGGGCAGTCCCCGGCCAGACATGTCCGATGGAAACGGTCTGCAGACCGTTTTCATCGGACATGTCCTGCCGTGAGTACAAGGCCTAAGAGCTATAGCAGGCACACGTGCATGCCCACTGCATGGCGGTGGAGCTGATACATGTGGCTGGCGGCCGTGATGTCCGCCAGCCACCTGCGATTGCTCCACAGAGAGAGCCAGAATGACGACCTGTTAATATAAACAAACAGAGTGATTGTCTGTTCTTAGTGATTAGGAACAGTGATCACTCTGTACTCCCAGTCATTCCCCTCCCCCCACATTTAGAAACACCTCCCATGGAACACATTAGCCTCTTGATCACCACTAGTGTTAACCCCTTCTTTATCAGTGTCATTTATACAGTAATCAGTACATTTGTATAGCACTGATCACTGTATACATGACACTAGTCCATAAAAAGTGTCAAAAGTGTGTGATCTGTCCGCCGCAATCTCACTGCCATTACTAGTAAAAAACTAGTAAAAAAAATATTAATAAAAATGCCACAAATCTATCCCCTATTTTGTAGATGCTATAATGTTTGCGCAAACCCTACCAATATATAGTACGCGTATTGCAATTTTTTGCTAAAAATATGTAGAAGAATACATATTGGCCTAAACTGATTTTTTTGGGGGGATATTTATTACAGCAAAAAGTAAAACATATCGTTTTTTTTGTCAGTCTCTTTTTGTTGATAGCGCAAAAAAAATAAATGCAGAGGTGATAAAATACCACCAAAAGAATACTCTATTTGTGGGGAAAAAAAGAACACCAACTTTGTTTGGGTACAGCATTGTATGATGGCGCAATTGTCAGTTAAAATGGTGCAGTGCCGTACCACAAAAAATCGACTGGTCATTAAGGGGGAAAATCTTCCAGGGATGAAGTGGTTAATGCGACCTACAACCTACAACTCAATTTAAAAACAAATAGGGGGGGGGTAAAACTAAAATAATAATGTGATTGCATAAGTGTGCACACCCTTTTATAACTGGGGATGTAGCTGTGTTCAGAATGAATCAATCACATTTAAACACATTTTGAAAAGGAGTTCAGTACTCTCTTTCTTGTTATATGTGATTTAGGGTCGCTAGGACTGCATCTCATGGTTATCCTTTGAGATGAAAAGATTGAGAAACTATATTCGTTAAATTTATATTATAGATTACAATAATTTATACAATTGATCCAGGCGCCCAATATATATTTTTCATAGACTTCCGTAAAATATGACTGTGTCAGTCTCTATGAATGGCAATCACTGTATCGACAGATCATAGGTGTGTGCAGCCTATTGCATTAGGGGTTGAACCCCAAATCTCAAACTTGTGGAAGCATAGTAAACTGTGTTTACTATGCTTCAATTTGTGAATGAACACAGTGAGTCATTTTCCCCCGCTGTTGTAATATCAATATAGATGTGTAGGTATTTAAAATATTGTGTTATATGTATGGCATGGTATTTATGTGTTGCATACAGGCATTCAAGGTTACTCATCAAAAGGTGTTTGCTGACCAAAAGGGTTAGTGGCCAAACACAGATCAAGAGGTACAGAGGACCCTTTGATGTGTTAATCTTATCTAAGACTACCTAGGTGTGTGAGATGGCCTGGTACTTCCTTACATACATAAGTAAGTATTTATTGATGGTAATTAGACTTGAGGGGGTTTTCATTCAGGGAAACAGTTGGTTGACCTGGAAGAACCACTCCCTCCAGTGTGAGACCAGTATTTGATAAAGTCAAGCTGGCATTCGTCTGTTCTTGTCACTGAGAAACATGGCACAGATCTAGAAGTACAGAGAATATACCCCTATGTATTCTCTGTATGAATATATGTTGGTCTGGAAGTGATCAGAATATAAATTCTCTATGTATTCTCTGAGAAATATAGCACATGTCTAGGAAGAGATTTGAATTATATACTCTGTTGGATTTGTATCATCTGTGGAATTTGGACTTTGTTCGTTATTGGACGTTAATTAAAAATGCTGTGGAACAACAAATTTATAGTCATCATATACTACCTAAGATATCAATTATCTAAGAGGACTGGACACTATACCTTTTTTATATCACTACATTTATTGGACAAATTAGATCACTACATTTATTGGACATATTAGATCACTACAGAGTAGGGAAAATTAGGGAATCTGGGCACACCACCTGCGCACGCCTATGCTACAGATTAAATAAATTAAATTTAAAAAAATGTAAATGGTTATTTATGGCTACGTACATTTTAACACAAAATCATAATAATATACAATTCTGATCCAGGAATTTGTTTGCTTGCCAGTCCCTAGGTCCGAAAGCTATTGAAAGATTCCAAAGATGTTCATAGTATTATATTGTTTTTTGCTAAATCAAGAACATGCCCTTATAATGAACCCCTGTGCTGTACCTCTTTAGCCAAAACAGGTACTCATAAAGACTGAACACTTTGCCAAGACAGTGCGTGATCTATAGTAGCTATGGTAGTGCAAGTACAAAGGTTGTTTACCAATTTCTCCCAGTAACAAGAAAGACAATATCAGTTAATCAACATCTGGGGATGATTCATTTGAGTTAAACTTCTAGTCAGGCCTGATAGAATTGTTCTGATCTTTACTTAACCACTTCAGCCCCAGAAGAATTTACCCCCTTCCTGATCAGAGCACTTTTTGCGATTCCGCACTGCGTCGCTTTAACTGACAATTTTGTGGTCGTGCAATGTGGTACCCAAACAAAATTGACGTCCTTTTTTTCCCACAAATATAGCTTTTTTTTTAGGTATTTGATCACCGCTGCAGTTTTTATTTGTTGCGATATAAACAAAAAAAAAGAGCGAAAATTTTGAAAAAAAATAATTATTTTTTACTTTTTTCTATAGTAAATATCCCCCCAAAAAAATATTAAAAACAAAAACAAATTTCTTTCTCAGTTTAGGCCGATATGTATTCTTCTACATATTTTTGTTAAAAAAAATCGCAATAAGCGTATATTGATTGGTTTGAGCAAAAGTTTTATGGCATTTTTATTAATATATATATTTTTTTTACTAGTAATGGCGGCGATCTGCCATTTTTATCTTGACTGCAACATTATGTTTGACACGTTTGACACTATTTTGGGACCATCATTTAAACAGCTATCAGTGCTAAAAAAAATGCACTGATTACTGTGTAAATGACACTGGCAGGGAAGGGGTTAACCACCAAGGGGCGATGAAGGGGTTAAGTGTGTCCTAGCCCCCCTTCTAACTGTGGGGATCTGAGCTACCAGTGACATGACATTAATCACTGCTCCCGATGACAGGGAGCAGTAGATCAGTGTCCTGTCACAAGGCAAAACAGAGAAATGTCTTGTTTACACAGGCACCTCCCTGTTCTGCATCTCTGTGACACGATCGCTGGACTCCGGTGGACATTGAGTCACCGAGCTTGTGGCAGGGTGCGCTCGCCCGCACAGCGGGCTTTTCAAAGTAATGTACAGGTACGTTGCTTTGCCCACAGGAGCCATTCTGCCAACGTATAAGTGTGTGAAACAGTCTGTAAGTGGTTAAAGAGCAAGAGACCACACTTAAATTTACCTTCAATGTTTAAGTAGAAATAAACCATTGCTGTCTGGTCTAAACAAGTAGCTGTGGAAATGTGCGTATATTATACATAAACACACACACGCAGATAAAGAAAAAATATGAAGTAATAATCAAAAGCTTGTAGAAAAAATTACATGTTCAAAAGACTCATTATGCCTCATAGATTATACGTTGGGGTGTTTTCTTTACAAAATTGTGTCATTTTTGGGGCGTTTCCATTGACCTGGTGCTCCAGTTATATGTGTAATTTATGCTCCTAGAATGCCTGATGGGGCTCCCTACATGTTGGGCCGCTGTATGTGGCCACACTGTAAAAGCCTCACACATGTGGTATTGTCGTACTCAGGAGGAGTAGTAGAATGTGTTTTGGGGTGTAATTTGTGGTATAAAAAAATCTTAATTTTGCAAAGAATTGTGGGAAAAAATGTCAACTTCAAAAAACTCACCATACCTATTAATAAACACCTTATGCCGGGTACACACGAGAGGATTTATCCGCGGATACGGTCCACCGGACCGTTTCCGCGGATAAATCCTCTGAGGATTTCGATCCGCTGGATTGTACTCACCATCGGATCGAAATCCGCGCCGAATTTACACCGCGGTGACGTGTCGCGCCATCGCCGCGATGATGACGCGGCGACGTGCGCGACGCTGTCATATAAGCAATTCCATGCATGCGTCTAATCATTACGACGCATGCGAGGGATGGGTTCGGACGGATCGATCCGGTGAGTCTGTACAGACCACCGGATCGATCCGCTGGAGCCGATTCCAGCGGATAGATTTCTTAGCATGCTAAGAGATTTTTATCCGCTGGAAATCGGTCGGCCCGAAATATATCCGCTGGATCGTAAACACCAGCGGATCTATCCGCTGAAACCGATCCGCAGACCAATTTCAGCGGATCGATCCTCTCGTGTGTACGGGGCCTTAGAATGTCTACTTTACAAAAAGGGGTCATTTGGGGGGTATTTGTACTTTCCTGTCTTGTTAGGGTCTCAAGAAACTTCAGTACTTCAGGTGTGTTCAATTTTCAGTGATTGGCAACATAGCTTGTGGATTCCATAACTTTCACAAAGACCAAATAATATACACTGATTTGGAGCAAAAAGAGGGTAAGTGGGGAGGAGGGGGCAGTAGCTGAAACTGCACCCAGAATATCCCCACTCAAAGGGATTTCCTGGACTATATCGGTACTGGTAATGACAAGATACAAAGTAATATATAAAAAAAGATTTATTTGGAAAAATCAATTATACAATTAACACTATTAAAATTGAACAAACAAGAAACAGACGCTCGGGTGACCCCCAAGAACCATCTGTAATTGTCGATTGCTAGATTGGTCGAAGTCTCGACTAGTTTCGTGGTTGCCCACTTCCTCAGGAGAACCAATCTCTAGAACAGATACAATAAAAACATATGAACATAATATTTACACATACAGCAAATCATATATAAAAATATAGGTATAGCTGAGTAGCTTACCCACTGAATAGACAATTAATGTGTGAACCATGGACGCCATACAGGATCCCCTGCGGCGGACAAAGGGGGTATGGGTGGATACCTATGGTATAAGGTATAAAATGAGTAAAAGATACACTGATTTGGGTTATTATTACCAAAAATATGTAGCAGTATAAATGTTGGCTAAAATGTATGAAGAAAAATTACTAATTTGCAAAATGTTATCACAAAAACAAAGAAAAGGGATTTTTTTTACAGAATTTTCGGTCTTTTTTCTATTATAGCCCAAAAAGATTAAAAACCAACAGTGATTAAATACCACCAAAAGAAAGCTACATTTGCGTTAAAAAAAGGACAAACATTTAATTTGAGTAAAGTGTTGCATTATTGAGTAATTGTCATTCAAAATGTGAGAGCACCAAAAAAAAAGCAGAAAATTGGTCTGGTTAGGAAGGGTGTTTAACCACTTCCATACAGGGCTTTTATACCACCTCCATACCAGGCCTATTCTGGCACTTCTCTCCTACATGTACAAATCATATTTTTTTTGCTAGAAAATTATGCAGAACCCCCAAACATTATATATGTTTTTTTAGCAGACACCCTAGGGAATAAAACGACGGTCAGTGAAACGTTTTTTCTTGCACGGTATTTGCGCAATAATTTTTCAAATGCCTTTTTTTGGGAAAAAAATTGTTTCATGAATTAAAAAAATAACAAAACAGTAAAGTTAGCCCAATTTTTTTGTAAAATATGAAAGATGATGTTACACTGAGTAAATAGACACCTAACATGTCACACTTTAAAATTGCGCACACTCATGGAATGGCGCCAAACTTCGGTACTTAAAAATCTCCATAGGCAACGCTTTGAAATTTTTTACTGGTTACCAGTTTAGATTTACAGAGGAGATCTAGTGCTAGAATTGTTGCTGGCACTCTAATGCACGCAGCGATACCTCACATATGTGGTTTAAACGGCGTTTGCATATGTCGGCGGGACTTGCGTGTGCGTTCGCTTCTGCGCGCGAGCTACTGGGGACAGGGGCGTTAAAAATTTTTTTTTTACATATTTATTTATTTTTTTACACTTTTTTTTTTATTTTTATTTTTTATTATCACTTTTATTCCTATTACAAGGAATGTAAACATCACTTGTAATAGGAATGTGTGTGACAGGTACTCTTTATGGAGAGATGCAGGGTCAATAAGACCCCGCATCTCTCCTCCAGGCCTGAAAGCATGAAATCAGTGAAAAAAAAATCACCGATCTCATGATTACCGTTGCTTAGCAGCCGCAATCGCGGCTTTGTTTACTTACGGGGACCCGGGCGTGATGTCATCACATCGCGCACGGGTCCTCCGACGGTCATAGAGATGACTGGTGACCATATGGTCACCAGTCATCTCTATGCTTCCTGCCAGCGCCAGACGATTCGTTCTCCGGGCCCCCGATGGCACGGGAGAGCCCGGAGAAGCACCGGATGGCGGCGGGAGGGGTGATGTCCCCTCCCGACGCCTATTAGAACGATCAAGCGGCGGAACCACCGATATGATCATTCTTATGTTGCACAGAATCACCGGCAGAAGAGAAAGATATCTGAATGATGCCTCTAGCTGCAGGCATCATTCAGATATCCCCCCACAAAGCCCAGGCTGTCATATGACGTCCACCCAGAACGGTAGATGTCCTTTGTGGACGTCATATGACAATGGGCTGGTATTGAAGTGGTTAAAGTGGATGTAAACCCACTCTTTTCTAAACTACTGCCATAGTGCAGTGCTGATCTATAAGGATATACATGCCTCCTGCATGTATCCTTACCTGTCAAATGTCTCCCCTCTGTCTGTTATAAGAACTGAAAAAACTGCAGATTCTGTGGGTGGGTCTGTTGTCTGGAGCTTGGGGTGGGAATTGAAAAATAATGCCTGTATCGGGCTAGTGTTTGAGATATGTAAATAACCTGTCATTCACAGCAAGGGGGAAGAACAGGCAAAAGTTTTCTCCTGTCTGTCCGTTTATCTCACCGAAAAAAGAAAAGAGGATTGCTCGGAGCTGGATTAACTCTTTGTTAACTCTGAATAGTGAAATAAATAATAAATGTGGAACTAAATAAGTGGCCATGAATAAAGAATGTACTGTAGATGTGCAAAACAACAATAAAATGCAAAACTCCACAACAATAAATTTACTGAAACACTTGATAAAGCTGAATAATTGTCAATCTTCAAATGAGTCCAAATTTCCACAAAAGCATATATCAACCTCCCTTCGGAGACCCCACTCACCAGAAATTACAGATCCACAGCTTCTCAGTCTGGGATCATAAAGGCATAAAACAATCTCTCTAAATGTCAAAGATCCTCAAATGGGTTTCTCAGCACATGCTTGATGGCAGGAGGGATATCGCATTTCACCGACAAACAAAGAAAAGGAAATATAGTGAAGTAACGCTGGGCATCTGGGACATGCGCATCAAGGCGCTACTTATAAAATGTATGGCAGAGACAGGCTTTCAGAAAAAACTTCTGCGATCGCCGCTCAAATGGCATGCACTCCATGGAGGCAGGAAATGATGTCACTGGTTTGCTGCCCCTCCTCCAGGGCGTCATTAGACATCACATCCGGTTCGCATATACTCCAATTAATATTGCAAGGGGAAAACTCCTCCCTGTCAGGGCTGGGCTCAGCCCTTCCTTCTATGTGCTGGCAGCTCAGCTGTCAGCCAATTGCCAGCTCCCATCTCTCCACAGTGATCCACCTGTTGATGATCTTGCTTGTCAGCTCTGCCTACTTAAAGCCTTCCTGTTCATTTGCTCTTTGCCTTCGCCTGTGTTAACATCACAAGAGACTTTCTCCTGCATTCCTGTTGAAGACCTGCTTGACTGACCTACCCTCTGGCTACAGATCCTGCTTGCTGTATGTCTATCTTTATCGCTAGCTCTTGGACATTGGCTTGGCCGACTACCCGATCCGGTTACTGAACTCTGGCTATGTATTGACTACGCTTACTCTGTTTACCTTTTTATTTTTTTTATTAAACAAGTGTGATTTAACTGTACTTCTGTCTCGGTCTGATTCATGGTCTCTGACACTCCCCAAAGGGAAGAAAGTACAGACCAATCACGGTCGGTGTAAATAGACACTTTCTCCTGGTACATAATTTCCTGTCTGTCAGTCATAAAGCTTTATTAACATAAAAACAAAACAAAAGGCACATGCCAGTGGCATAACTAGAACCTTCAGGGCTCCGATGCAAGAAACCATGAAGGGCCCCCCTGACCCCTGGGCAGGGCTCTTTTCTCCGTGCCCGGTGGCGGTAGGATGACCACATCTCCAAACTGCCTTTCAGGGACACCCCCCCCCCCCAAAAAGGTGATTTTTGGAGAAAAAAATTACGACTTTTGGGGCAGGGGCGTATGAAATCAGTGGGCCCGTGTGGAAGATCAAAAGTGGGACCTAGGCATCAAGAAAAACAATATGTTGCACAAAGCGCGTTGTGGGGAACAGTGGACAGGTCTTAAATTGCGCTTAAAGGGGGTGTTATTAAAGAGAGTCTGGGATGATTATTTAGTGCAGAACGTGGTAATGTTAAATAGGCAATGCAGAGTGTATGGCAGGGGGTAATATGTACATAGTGGGGTGGATAGGGGGACAGTGTGACAGTGGGATGGATAAAGGCACAGTTAGTGTAGACGGAGGGACAGTGGGGTGGACGGAGGGACAGTGGGGTGGACGGAGGGACAGTGGGGTGGACGGAGGGACAGTGGGGTGGACAGAGGGACAGTGGGGTGGACAGAGGGACAGTGGGATGGATGTAGGGATAGAAGCACAGTGGGGTGGACAGAGGGACAGCGGGGTGGACAGAGGGACAGTGGGGTGGACAGAGGGATAGAGGGACAGTGGGGTGGATAGAGGGACAGTGGGGTGGACGGAGGGACAGTGGGGTGGACGGAGGGACAGTGGGGTGGACAGAGGGACAGTGGGGTGGACAGAGGGACAGTGGGATGGATGTAGGGATAGAAGCACAGTGGGGTGGACAGAGGGACAGTGGGGTGGACAGAGGGATAGAGGGACAGTGGGGTGGATAGAGGGACAGTGGGGTGGATAGAGGGACAGTGGGGTGGACGGAGGGACAGTGGGGTGGACGGAGGGACAGTGGGGTGGATGGAGGGACAATGGGGTGGATGTAGGGATAGAAGGACAGTGGGGTGGACAGAGGGAAAGTGGGGTGGATAGAGGGACAGTGGGGTGGATGGAGGGACAGTGGGGTGGATGGAGAGACAGTGGGGTGGATAGAGAGACAGAGGGATAAAGGGACAGTGGGGTGGATGGAGGGATAGAGGGACAGTGGGGTGGATGGAGGGACAGTGGGTGGATAGAGGGACAGTGGGATGAATGGAGGGACAGTGGGGTGAATGGAGGGACAGTGGGGTGGATGGAGGGACCGTGGGGTGTATGGAGGGACCGTGGGGTGGATGGAGGGACAGTGGGATGGATGGAGGGACAGGGGGACAGTGGGATGGATGGAGGGACCGTGGGGTAGATGGAGGGACCGTGGGGTGGATGGAGGGACAGTGGGGTGGATGGAGGGACAGTGGGGTGGATAGGACAGTGGGGTGGATAGGACAGTGGGATAAAGGGAGGGACAGTGGGGTGGATAGAGGGACAGTGGGGTGAATAGAGGGACAGTGGGATGAATGGAGGGACAGTGGGGTGGATGGAGGGACCGTGGGGTGGATGGAGGGACCGTGGGGTGGATGGAGGGACAGTGGGGTGGATGGAGGGACAGTGGGGTGGATGGGGGGACAGTGGGTTGGATGGAGGGACAGGGGGACAGTGGGATGGATGGAGGGACAGGGGGTGGATAGAGAGACAGAGGGATAAAGAGACAGTGGGGTGGATGGAGGGACAGTGGGATGAATGGAGTGGCAGTGGAGTGGATAGATGGACAGTGTGGTGGATGGAGGGACAGTGGGGTGGATGGAGGGACCGTGGGGTGGATGGGGGGACAGTGGGGTGGATGGATGGACAGTGGGGTGGATGGAGGGACCGTGGGGTGGATGGAGGGACAGTGGGGTGGATGGAGGGACTGTGGGGTGGATGGAGGGACCGTGGGGTGGATGGAGGGACCGTGAGGTGGATGGAGGGACAGTGGTGCTCAGTGATAGGATGCACACATACCTCTCTCCTGCTGTGGGTTGTACTATAGCAGGGGTGGCAGTATAATAGGAGGGATGGCAGTGGAGGGCAGACAGTATGTTGGGAGGGGGTAGTAGTGAAGGACAGTATGATGGGAGGGGTAGTAGTGAAGGACAGTATGATGGGAGGGGTAGTAGTGAAGGACAGTATGATGGGAGGGGTAGTAGTGAAGGACAGTATGATGGGAGGGGGTAGTAGTGAAGGACAGTATGATGGGAGGGGTAGTAGTGAAGGACAGTATGATGGGAGGGTAGTAGTGAAGGGCAGTATGATGGGAGGGGTAGTAGTGAAGGGCAGTATGATGGGAGGGGTAGTAGTGAAGGGCAGTATGATGGGAGGGGTAGTAGTGAAGGACAGTATGATGGGAGGGGTAGTAGTGAAGGACAGTATGATGGGAGGGGTAGTAGTGAAGGACAGTATGATGGGAGGGGTAGTAGTGAAGGACAGTATGATGGGAGGGTAGTAGTGAAGGACAGTATGATGGGAGGGGTAGTAGTGAAGGACAGTATGATGGGAGGGGTAGTAGTGAAGGACAGTATGATGGGAGGGGTAGTAGTGAAGGACAGTATGATGGGAGGGGTAGTAGTGAAGGACAGTATGATGGGAGGGGTAGTAGTGAAGGACAGTATGATCGGAGGGGGTAGTAGTGAAGGACAGTATGATGGGAGGGGTAGTAGTGAAGGACAGTATGATGGGAGGGGGTAGTAGTGAAGGACAGTATGATGGGAGGGGTAGTAGTGAAGGACAGTACAGCATGACTGGAGGGGTGCAGTGTATGGGACGGAGCAGAGTGACCATGAGTCAGTCAGAGTCAGGGCAGGGCAGTGCAGGGAGCATTTAGCTTACCTTTCTTCCAGCGTAAGAACAGCCATCAGGGAATAGGCGGGGTCGGGGGCGGAGTCGGGGGCAGAGCTTAGGCGTGAGGCGGAATCCTCCACTGGCTCGCTCGGAATGCTGGGGCTCCACTCTCCTCTCATCGTGACGTCACTTGTTGTTAGACGCCAGTCGGGCTATACCTAGCAACCAGTTGTTTTGGCAGTGAGCCAGGCAGCGTCTGAGGGGAAAACCAAGTGGTCTCGCCGGACAGAACTAGCACAGCGGGCAGTGAAGGACAGCGGCAATGCGGTGGCAATTTTTAGGGGGCATCAGATCGGCCAAGGGGGCAATTCCGGGACACTGTATTGTCCCGGAACGAAGGTGGCCGGGACCAGGGACAAAGATACCAATTACGGGACAATCCCGGGCAGTCCGGGACACATGGTCACCCTAGGTGGCGGAACAGGACCCGGTTGCAAGTGGGTGGCTGCATATAAAGGAACCGATTTCTCCAGTTCCCCCTGCTTCTCCTCCTCTCCCTCCTGCATGCATTCAGCGGCTGCAGGAGGAAAATGGAGGCATTGGTTCCTCTATGTCGGTGTTTCTCAATCTTTTTCCAGTCAGGGCACCCTTGAAGTATACCCCTAGGTGAATGGGGCTGCACTGCAAAAACCCCCCTGCAACTGTGTGCATTGCATGCAGTTGCAGCATAGCGATGATGCATTTAAGGAGTTAAAACAGGCGGTCAGTAGGCAAGATATTGCCTCTTTACCGGCTGTCAAATGCCTCTGAAAAGCGATCTGAGCATGGATCGCTTTTTGGAGGAACCGCCTTTTTTTTGCTGGTACTATGAACAATTAAAAAAATAAATAAACAAATAGGTTCTGATTGTACACACATAGGGGGTCAGGATTAAAAGCGCATACATAAAATGTGCATACATACATGTAAACAGAAACACATATAAAAACACACACATATATATACAGTAAATGCACATATGCATGCACATATAAACTAGTGGCGGCTGGTGCTCAACATTTTTAGGGGGGCGTAAGCAAACTGAAAAATTATTAAAAAAACATCATTTGCAGCCACTGTGCCCTTCATTTACAGCCACCCTGCCCATCAAAAGCTGCCACTGTGCCTATCAAATGCTGCCACTGTGTCCATCAAAAGTTGCAACTGTGCCATCAAACACCACCACTGTTCCCATCAAATGCCGCCACTGTGCCCATCAAATGCTGCCACTGTGCCCATCAAATGCTGCCACTGTGCCCATCAAACTCTGCCACTGTGCCATCAAACGCCACCACTGTTACCATCAAATGCTGCCACTGTGCCCATCAAACTCTGCCACTGTGCCAAACACTGCCACTGTGCCCAAATGCTGTCACTGTGCCTATGTAAATGCCGCCACTGTGCCATCAAATGCTGCCACTGTGCTCATCAAATGCTGCCACTGTGTCCATTAAATGCCGCCAGTGTGCCCATCAAATGCCGGTGTGCCCATTAAATGCTGCCATGCTGCAACTGTGCCATCAAATGCCATCACTGTGAATCCCCCTGCCTGCTTGGCAGGCACTTACCCTGTCTCGTAGGGCAGCAGGTGACCGCCACGAGCGGGATCCTCCATGCGTCTCCTGCCGTCTTCATATTCCTTCCTCTCCTCCTAAGAATCATCCAATAGCTGCTCCTATCGTTTCAGCCAATCAGGTGACGGGTAATAGACCCGCACACCTGATTAGTGGAGAGGTGGTTCAGTGTTAGGAAAGTGAATATTAATTTGCCTAATAAGGCTTACTTGTAGGTATAAATAATATCTCCTAAACCTGTAAGGTTTAGTTGATATTCCCCCCGCAATGCGCCGCTGACTGCAGCGGCGCATGCACAGCGGGGTTCCTCGGCTAAAGGGCTGGCAGCCGCCAGACCTTGCCGGAGAGAAGTCTCTCACACGCATACGCAGGAGTGATGACATCGCCGCTCCAGCCAATCACAGCGCTGGAGCGGCGATACCCGGAAGACATGCCGAGGAAAGATGACATGTCCCTCGGCGTGGACCAGGTAAGTTCCTCTCACCTCGTTCCAAGGTAAGTATTTCATAATCAGCTAGTATGCGGTGCATACTAGCTGATTATGGCTTTTGCTTTTCAGGTTTTAAAAAAAAAGACAGTGGGTATACAACCGCTTTAACATACATACATATGCACACACGCATGCATACATACATGCACACACACACACACACACACACACACATACATACATATGCACACACACATACATAAGCACACACACATACATACATATGCACACAGACATGCATACATACATACATATGCACACACACATACATATGCACACACACATACATACATATGCACACACACATGCATACATACATACATGCACACACACATACATATGCACACATACATGCATACATACGTGCACACACACACATACAGTACATACATATACACACACACATACATACACATACACACACACACACACATATAAACACACATAGGGCCAGATTCACGTAGCTCAGCGGATCTATAGATCCGCTCGATCTACGTGAATTAAGATCCGCTCCCGTAAGTTTAGGAGGCAAGTGGCTAATTCACAAACCACTTACCTCCAAACTTGCGACGGCGGATCCTAAATCCCCCAGCGGAATTCAAATTTCGCGGCTAGGGGAGTGTCATATTTAAATCAGGCGCGTTCCCGCGCCGATTTAAATGCGCAGGCGCCGTCCGCGAAATTTCCCGGCGTGCATTGCTCCCACTGACGTCGCTAGGACGTCAGTGGTTGCGACGCTTACGTAAACGACGTCCGTCTGTATTCGAGAACGACTTACACAAACGATGTTAAAAAATTTAAATTCGACGCGGGAACGTCGGCTATACTTAACATTGACTGCGCCTGATAAAAGAAAGGGTAAGTATACAACGGAAAACCGCTACGGAAACAACGTAAGAACACTGCGACGGGTCCGCGTACGTTCGTGAATTTGCGTATCTCGCTGATTTACATATTATTTATCGTAAATCAGCGGGAACGCCCCCGGCGCCATTTTTAAATTGAAAAAAAGATCCGACAGTGTAACACATTGTAACACTGTCGGATCTAGCCCTATCTATGCGTATCTGATTATATGAATCAGGCGCATAGATAGGACCAGTTTACGTCAGAGATACGATGGTGTATCTGTAGATACACCGTCGTATCTCTTTGTGAATCTGGCCCATACAGTAGATAGATAGTCAAAAAACGGGAGACATTTACCTTGGCTCTTCCTCCCGGTTACTGCACTCTAGGGGGAGACAAAGAGCACACACTACTTTTACTACTTTCATGTGACAAGCTCCTTCCCTGCACAGTTCGGCTGACGATCGGGGAGCTCATCTCAGCAGCCCCTGCCGCTCAACTGCCGCTCCTTCTATCGAAGAGTACAGGGGACCCCCAAGGGCCCCCTGCAGCAAGGGGTCCGGTCGCCATGGCGATCTCAGCGACTCCTATAATTCCGCCACTGGCACACGCCATTTTGTCTTCAATGAGATGAACATTAAAAACGTATATGAGCAAAATATATATATATGAAAAAAAAAAAAAAATGGTAGAAAGTAAAATATAGCATTACAATCTCATGTAGAATATATATATACTGTATGTGTATATAGTTACATAGTTACATAGTTACATAGTTAGTCAGGTTGAAAAAAGACACAAGTCCATCCAGTTCAACTACAAAAAACAAAAAAACAAAATAAAAAACACAGTAAAATCCTATACACCCAACTCCATACCCACAGTTGATCCAGAGGAAGGCAAAAAACCCCAGCGGAGCATGATCCAATTTGCTACAGCAGGGGAAAAAAAATATATATATATATATAGTATACATATATACTGGGTGGGCCAGATTCACATAGAATTACGCCGGCGTATCATCAGATACTCCGACGTAAGTCCGAATCTAAGGCTGTCGTATGTTTAAGTGTATTCTCAAACTGAGATACACTTAAACATGCCTAAGATACGACGGCCAGCGCCGTTGTATCTTAGGGTGCAATATCTACGCTGACCGCTAGGTGGCGCTTCCATTGCGGTCGGCGTAGAATATGCAAATGCCTAGTTACGCCGATTCACGAACGTACGATTGCCTGTCGTAGTGATTTTACGTCGTTTGCGTAAGAGTTAGGCGGCGTAAAGATAAACATGCCCCCTAGGTAGCGTACTCAATGTTAAGTATGGCCGTCGTTCCCGCGTCGCAATTTGAAAATTTGACGTTGTTTGCGTAAGTCGTCCATGAATGCCGCTGGACGCCATTTACGTTAACGTCGAAACCAATGACGTACTTGCGACGTAATTTCGCGCAATGCATGCCGGAAAAATTCGAGACGGAGCATGCGCAGTATGAACGGCGCGGGAACGCGCCTAATTTAAATGATCCACGCCCCCTACATGGATCATTTGAATTAGGCGGGCTTGCGCCGGTGGACTTTACACTACGCCGCCGCAAGTTTACAGGCAAGTGCTTTGTGAATCAAGCACTTGCCCGTAAAACTTACGGCGGTGTAACGTAAAGGAGAAACGTTACGCCGCCCCAGTTATACGAGAATCTGGCCCTGTGTATGTATATATGTATATATATATACTGTATATACAATATATATATATATATATATATATATATAGTATATATGTATATATATATATATATATATATATATATATATATATATATATATATATATATACATACACACAGTGGGCCAAATTCCCAAAAACGTAGCCTAACTTAAAGCGGGGGTTCACCCTTAGAGGGCACTTTTCCCCCTTAGATTCCTGCTCGTTATTACTAGGGGAATCGGCTATTTATTTTAAAATATGTGCAGTACTTACCCGTTTACGAGACGCATCCTCTCCGCCGCTTCCGGGTATGGGCTTCGGGAATGGGCGTTCCTTCTTGATTGACAGGTTTCCGAGAGGCTTCCGACGGTCGCATCCATCGCGTCACGATTTTCCGAAAGAAGCCGAACGTCGGTGCGCAGGCGCAGTATAGAGCCGCACCGACGTTCGGCTTCTTTCGGCTACGAGTGACGCGATGGATGCGACCGTCGGAAGCCTCTCGGAAGAATGTCAATCAAGAAGGAACGCCCGCTCCCGAAGACCCATACCCGGAAGCGACGGAACAAGATGCAGCTCGAAAACGGGTAAGTACTGCACATATTTTAATATAAATAGCCGATTCCCCTAGACCGAACGAGCAGGAAGCTAAGGGGAGATTTTTTTTTTTTTTTTAAATGGGTGAACTCCCGCTTTAAATTTCAGCAGTTAAGTTACACTGACTTAAAATCTCTACCTAAGTGCCCGATCGTCAAAGCACTTACCTAGAAATTTCAGGCCGTGTAACTTAAGTGCCGCCGTCGTAAGGCGGTCCTCCTCTCCTGGGGGCGTTTAAAATTTAAATGAGGCGCGCTCCCGCGCCGGCCGTACTGCGCATGCGTGTGACATCATTTTCCCGACGTGCAGCGCGCGAACGTAATTAAACGCCGGGCGGCTATGAGAATTTCGACGGGACACTAAAGTTGCGACGGGTGGAAAAAAAAAAGACGCGCCGGGAAAACAAATAATTGTAAAAAAAAATGACAGCGTCGCTCAGCATGCATTCCTGAGAGGGAAAACTCCATGCCAATTTTCAAAGAAAAAACCGGCATGGGTTCCCCCCCCCCAGGAGCATACCAGGCCCTTAGGTCTGGTATGGGTTGTAAGGAGACCCCCCCACGCCTAAAAATCGACGTAGGGGGTCCCCCTACAATCCATACCAGACCCGTATCCAAAGCACGCTACCCGGCCGGTCAGGAAGGGAGTGGGGACGAGCGAGCGCCCCCCCCTCCTGAGCCGTGCCAGGCCGCATGCCCTCAACATGGGGGGGTTGGGTGCTCTGGGGCAGGGGGGCGCACTGCGGGCCCCCCCACCCCAGAGCACCCTGTCCCCATGTTGATGAGGACAGGACCTCTTCCCGACAACCCTTGCCGTTGGTTGTCGGGGTCTGCGGGCGGGGGCTTATCGGAATCTGGGAGTCCCCTTTAATAAGGGGGTCCCCAGATACCGGCCCCCCACCCTAAGTGAATGGATATGGGGTACATCGTACCCCTATCCATTCACCTGGAGGCAAAAAGTAAAAGTTAGTAAACACACAACACAAGGGTTTTTAAAATAATTTATTATTCTGCTCCGGAGGCCCCCCCTGTCTTCTTTATTAGCTCTATTACCAGGGGGGGCTTCTTCTTCCACTCTCCGGGGGTCTTCCACTCTCCGGGGGTCTTCTTCCACTCTCCGGGGGGGGTTTCTTCTTCCGCTCTCCGGGGGGGGGCTTCTTCCATCTTCTCCCCTCTTCCGCTGTTGACTCGCAAACCCCGGTTCTTCTGCAGATGTCCGGTGCCTTCTTCTTCAGCGCTGGCTGCCTGCTATCTTTGTGTGTTAGCTCAATTAGTAACAGGCAGCCGGCGCGGTCTTCTGTGACGTCAGGGTCTTCTCTTCTGTTCTTCTCCCCTCTTCCGATGTTGACTCGTCGCATCTTGTCGCTGTAATGATGGAAGCGCGCCTTGCATCCCATTTATATAGGCATCACCGTCCCATCATGCTCCAGTAGGTACCCACGTGGTGGGTGCACGTGGGTAGGCACCCACCACGTGGGTACCTGCCGGAGCATGATGGGACGGTGATGCCTATATAAATGGGATGCAAGGCGCGCTTCCATCATTACAGCGACAAGATGCGACGAGTCAACATCAGAAGAGGGGAGAAGAACAGAAGAGAAGACCCTGACGTCACAGAAGACCGCGCCGGCTGCCTGTTACTAATTGAGCTAACACACAAAGATAGCAGGCAGCCAGCGCTGAAGAAGAAGGCACCGGACATCTGCAGAAGAACCGGGGTTCGCCGAGTCAACAGCGGAAGAGGGGAGAAGATGGAAGAAGCCCCCCCCCCGGAGAGCGGAAGAAGAAACCCCCCCCGGAGAGTGGAAGAAGACCCCTGGAGAGTGGAAGACCCCCGGAGAGTGGAAGAAGAAGCCCCCCCTGGTAATAGAGCTAATAAAGAAGACAGGGGGGGCCTCCGGAGCAGAATAATAAATTATTTTAAAAACCCTTGTGTTGTGTGTTTACTAACTTTTACTTTTTGCCTCCAGGTGAATGGATAGGGGTACGATGTACCCCAAATCCATTCACTTAGGGTGGGGGGCCGGTATCTGGGGGCCCCCTTATTAAAGGGGACTCCCAGATTCCGATAAGCCCCCTCCCGCAGACCCCGACAACCAACGGCAAGGGTTGTCGGGAAGAGGTCATGTCCTCATCAACATGGGGACAGGGTGCTCTGGGGTGGGGTGGCCCGCAGTGCGCCCCCCTGCCCCAGAGCACCCAACCCCCCCATGTTGAGGGCATGCGGCCTGGCACGGCTCAGGAGGGGGGGGCGCTCGCTCGTCCCCACTCCCTTCCTGACCGGCCGGGTAGCGTGCTTTGGATACGGGTCTGGTATGGATTGTAGGGGGACCCCCTACGTCGATTTTTCGGCGGAGGGGGGGTCTCCTTACAACCCATACCAGACCTAAGGGCCTGGTATGCTCCTGGGGGGGAACCCATGCCAGTTTTGAATTTAAAAATTGCCGTGGAGTTCTCCCTCAGGAATGCATACCAAATGCCGTCGCTTGAATGGGCCTTTACAAGGTTTGACTAACTTTACACATTATAAAACCAGCCCTAGTTTTGCGCAGGCAAATTCGGAACTTAGGCAGAAATCAGAGTGATTAAATGCTTTGAAAATCTGCTTAAGTCCTCATTTGCATACGCAAAGCTGCATTTCAATGAGAAATGCCCCCAGTGGCGGATGCGGTACTGCATCCTAAAATCTGACCGTGTAAGTGTCTTACACATGTCAGATTTTCTGCCTAACTTTGGAAAAAGCCTTTTGAGAATCGTTTCCAAAGTTAGGCACAGACTGAACAGCAGTTAAGTCTGCGTATCTCTTTTGAGAATCAGGCCCAGTATGTATACATATAAAATCTACTTATACCATGCTTGGAAAAAGTATTCATACCCCTTGGAATTTCCACATTTTGTCATGTTATAAGCAAAAACGTAAATGTATTTTATTGGGTTTTTATGTGATAGACCAACACAAAGTGGCACATAATTGTGAAGTGGAAAGAGAATGGTAAGGGTTTTTCCAATTTTTTTACAAATACATATGTGAAAAGTGTGGTGTGCATTTGTATTCAGCCCCACCTTTCGCTGCAATTACAGCTGCAAGTCTTTTTGGGAATGAAAGCAAAGGGAGCTGTTTTAAGCCCCCCGAGCCCATGGGAATGCTTGCAGAAGGGAGGTTTCCAGGCACCCCTTTCATCCCGCACATCTGGGAGTAGTGGGTTGTGGTTCAGGCCCCAAAGGGGGTGGGCTTAGCTCCCCCTCACACCTGTAAGGTAAGGGCTATAGGTGAGGTAAGCCAGGGACCAATAAGGGTCAGGATTCAGGTCACCTGGTACAAGGGAACATTCTGGAAAGGTGGGAGCTTATTTAAGGCAGGTACAGCAAGCTGGGGTGACCAGGCTTTCAGGTAATCCTCACCTGTGAACTCCCTCCCCCCTCCCTTGTCACGGCCTAAATATTTCATGGTACCCCCTTTTGGTTTTGTGAATAAACATTAGGGAAAAAAAAAAACATTAGGGGTTGGTTAAGAAAGAGTTAAATCCAACCTGAGCCTTAGTGGCTGGGTTTAGGACTGTTGGTGGTTTTAAGATAATGAGTGATGTGTTATTCGTTATATTGCAATGGTTATTTGATTAATAAAATATTGATGAGAAGTTAATAAATATAATATCAGTAATAAAGGCCTGCGGCCAAGTTTAACCCGGCTTATGCTTCTGTAGTCATTATTTATAGTTAACATTCTGCATACAGTCCCATGTCTCTACCAGCTTTGCACATCTAGAAAGTGGAATTTTTGCCCACTCTTCTTTGCAAAATAGCTCAAACTCTGTCAGATTGGATGGAGAGCATCAGGGAACAGCAATTTTCAAGTCTTGCCACAGATTCTCAATTTGATCCTGATAAATTGTATAAATGCAAAAGCCTTTCTGATATGTTGTATGTCAGTTCTACAAAGCACTTTACATGTATTGTTTTTTTTAATCGGTTATAACCATCATAATTCTAAAAAGAAGGTTAAAGTCAATTAGAAATATGCCAAAATACCAATGTGCTATCTTCTGTGATGCCCTCACACTATTTGAAAACTCTAATAAGCCACCCAACTACAGGTGCCACACTAAGAATCTTAGCCTTGACTTTTTTTTGCCTATAATGGCCCAGATTCAGGTAGAATTTGCCCCTTTTTTACGGAGGCACAGGGCAGCGTTTTTGCCCTGCGTCCCCGCAAATTTACTGCGCTACGCGCGAATCGTGGAGAAGTAGCTACGTAAATTGCATGTGCGCTCTTTAAAATTGCCCTGCGTAAGGGCGCATAATGTAAATGATCCCGTAGGGGGCGGGAATCATTTAAATTAGGCACGCTCCCGCGCCGAGCGTAGAGCGCATGCTCCGTCGGGAAACTTTCCCGACGTGCATTGCGGCAAATGACGTCGCAAGGACGTCATTTGCTTCCAAGTGAACGTGAATGGCGTCCAGCGCTATTCACGAATCACTTACGCAAACGACGTGAAATTCAAATTTCACGATGCGGGAACGGCGGGTATACTTTAGCATTGGCTGCCCCTACTATTAGAAGGGGCAGCCTTACGCTAAAGACGCCGTACGGAAACTCCGTAACTTGCGTACGCAGGGCCCGTGCAACATTGTGAATCGGTGTTAGTATGCAATTTGCATACTATACACTGAGCACAATGGGAGCGCCCCCTAGCGGTCATCGCAAGAATGCAGCCTAAATTCTGCGTGGCATAAGAGCCTTATGCCACGCAGATTTTAGGCTGCAGTCGGCGTTACGATGTTCCTGAATCAGGAGCATTCGCAACGCCGGAGCAAGTCAGCAATTGCGCTGCGTAACTATGGTTAACTATGGTTACGCAGGCGCAATTGCTCTCTGAATCTGGGCCAATGTCTCTACATCCCTCAATAATTACCCTAGTGCTGGGAGACCCAGATTTTCCAGATGGAGAGGAGAATAAACACCTTAAATTCCTCATGAACACGGGCAACTACAGATGTCTACAATTTTTAGCTTTAGAACAATTAGTTAACCCAAACAGCAATTCAAACCGTGATTTTCCTGCCTCTGGATGTATACCAACTTTAAGTGTTACTAAACTCAAGAACCTGCATTCACTATATGTGGTCTCCCACAGTACTCAGAACATGCAAATGAAATTGTTTTAGTAAATATAAGCTGCTAAATAAATATTCTCATCAGCAGAATATAGCAGTCTTGTAACTGCTAGCAGTGTCTGGTTAAAGCTTGTAGAAGAAGTATTCATACTGCCCTGGCTGCCCTATCAGGATGCAGAACCCCCCTGCCCTATCAGGACCAGATCCTCCATGACCGGACCAGACCCAACACGACTGTGACAGGTGACCCATAGTGACGGTATAGTGGGACATTGTCGTGCTGGAGGCGGTGTACCAAGGACAGTAATCATTCCACAGACACAGACAAAGGAGGCGGGAGGACATCCTGCGGGACCGGAGGTGAAAGGCCATCAGGGAGAGGCGGTGGGTAAGTGAAGTGCAGACCGGAAGGAGAGTGTGAGGCTGATAAGTGAGCTGCGGCATTAAAGGTGACTGACTGACTGCTAGTGTCATTTTACAAAGGGAGGTTGTGCAGAGTAACACAGAGACACAAACATCAAAACCTGACTGACAGTGTATCTAAGTACCTGAGTACTGTATGTGAGTACCTGAGTATTGTGAGTACCTGAGTATTGTGAGTACCTGAGTATTGTGTGTACCTGAATATTGGGAGTACCTGAGTATTGGGTGTACCTGAGTGTTGGGTGTACCTGAGTATTGTGAGTACCTGAGTATTGTGTTGGAAGTACCAAAATGGGGGGGGGGGGGGGTGGCACGTCTGTGTGAGAGGATGTGAGATCTTAGGAGACACAGGAGATGGAGCTCCACCACTGACCGTCTCCTTACCTATATCCTTGATGGGATTCCTTCCTTTGTGCGGCCGATGCCCTTGGTGCATTACTGGGACCTTTTTGTTGGTGACAACAGTAGCTATCCTGCTTGGCATCTGATGTCTGGTGATCGGATTGGATTGTCACGCTGGTGGACCCATCCGACACATCCGACAGACACAGCATCCCAGTAGACACAGATGCAGCTGATACGGCTCTGATTACAATTAGCCTCCAGCTGACAAACTCCAATTCCCGGCTCCCAGCTCTCAATTTCCAGTACACGTTCCCAGGCTCCCAGGTGCCAGCACATGGTGCACGGCTTATGGTGTACTGCTGACAGTTCACGTCTAATGACCATGGCACTGGCTTACAGCTTACAGCCCACAGACTCCGGTCCTAAGCGTTCAGCTTCTTGGCTTCTGCTCCTTGCACATGGTATCCAGCACACGCTCTGTGGCTCTGTTCTGCTCAATGGCTCTGTAACCTACTCTGCTCTCTGCACCTGGCTTCCAGTTTGTGGCCTGCAACCTATGACATACAGCCTTGATGACAAAGCTTCTTCGATGCCAGGTACATTTTCTGATTTGATATACAAGGCTTGCGGCTAGAATATCATATATAGAACACCCTACACTATATATTACTGGATAATGTGAAGGAGGAGGCGGTGATAAAGAACACTAAAATAACAAGTGGAATAGACTTGGAATATATCTGGATGTAACTTGCAAGCTCTGATATTGATCATGGACTTTGAAATCTTTATTTCTTTCCTCTGATTATACTGGTAATAACTCAGCTAAGTACCTCTGAGCCTTGTTATATTTTGGCTTTATCTGATTATAAATAGCAATATAACTTTGCCTTTTTTCCATACGTGTTTTTCTTATTTATATATCATTAGAGGCGGTGCAATATTTTTATGAATTAAAGGTAGCAATTGAAGTTAATATCAGAATCAATACCTCAGCCACTAGGACATTTGTTGGCTCTCTATTAGCTCTTCAATTCCATATAATACATGATATGTGATACATGGACAAATAAAGATGTTGAAGATTGCTGATGTGAGCTGGTGTGAGTTGTAAGATATTTAATCAGGGTGAGGCTACTGTCAGACTACTGTGAGACTACTGTGAACCAACTGTGAGAATACCAGATCTTAAGAGAATGACACACAGAACTAAGAAGGATGTGGGGAGTGAAGAACAAGCCACTAATGAATGCTCTTCACAGAGTAGCTCAGATAAAAACACCAAAATAATTCTCAAATTAAACAAGAAGTAATAACAGCCTGGCTTGAAAAATTTGCCCATACTCCTACTACGAACACTACTACGGCCAAAGCCAAGGATGAAATACAAGCTGTTATCTCTAACATAACACAAGGTTATTGGACCCAGCTAGAGAAGCGCAGGCCACTGGATAAGGGATAATGGAAATAGAGTCGGACGATACAGTAAGTCACGCCACCTCAGATTGATTTGCATGATATATCAGCTAGTTCAACTAAATACCTCAAATAGCCCAAATAGTTCAAATACAGAGCGTGCAGTTACATTAACAGACATTATGAAGGCTATTAATACATGTAATAGCTCTGTGAATGTTCTAGCACATAATCTAGAGTGAATGAGGGAAGATATAAATTTGTTTAGACAAGATATGCATACAATTAAATATACAATATCAGATGCGGAAGAAAGAATAAGTACACTTGAAGATTCCCTACAAACAATTATGAAGTCTGAGAAAAAGAACACACAACAACTATCCCTATATGATTCTCATTTGGAGGACTTGGAAAATTGTCTCCGAAGAAATAGTATTAGGGTGGTAGGTCTACCGGAATAGGCAGAAGGTAATAAGCCAGTTGAATTTATAGAAAAAAGGCTCAAAGACACTATAGCGGTTAGTTACGAAAGGCAAATCCACTTTGCACTACAAGTGCACTGAAAGTGCACTTCCAAGTGCAGTCCCCGTAGATCTGAGGGGGACATGCAAGGAAAGTAAAAAACGGCATTTTAGCTTGCACATTATTGGATGATAAAATCAGCAGATCTTGCCCCTCATTTCAGATCTTCCTCTCCGATCTACAGCAACTGCACTTCCAAGTGCACTTGCAGTGCACTTGTAGTGCAAAGTGGATTTGCCTTTTGTAAATAACCCCCTATGAGAGCAGACCATTTTTTCTTTCTTTTTTCTGTGGAACGGGCACACAGAGTAGCGACATGCTCCCCGCCTCTGGGAGAGCAATTAAGACCAAGAACCTTTATTTTGAAGATGCTGAATTATAAAGACAGAGATATGATAATGCAAAGAGCCCATTTGCAAATGTGCCACCCCTTGGCAAATGTGCCTTTCCCAAAGAGATGCTTTGATATACAGTATACTGTTAGGAATGGGGGGTGTGTTCTTCTAATTACTAATTAGGGAGGTAATAAAAAAGACTGGCTATGCAGAGCAGAATTCTCACTTAAGAAACAGACTTACAAGTGGACAGCTAATAGAGATAAGAAAAGGCCATAATTTAGAGGTAAGGCATAGGGAGGAAACAAAAACAAAAGCAAGGTATGTGGATAGTCTACAGATTGCTAAGCAAAGGCATAAGGGAAACAATTTTCACTATTGCAATTAAAGTTGGCATTGCATCAGTGCAAACATACCAGCAATTTAGACTATGGGGAATTAAACACTTTTCAGTTTTCAATTCTGGGTGTATGGCAGACAGCTGCGAACATACCAGCAATTTAGACTAGCTCTGGAAGTCATAAAATAGGTATTTTCGCTGATGATATTATCCTTACAGTTTCCAATCCAACAGTCTCCCTACCTACCATCCAATTCTTAGGCCTGTACACACGATCGGACAAAACCAATGAAAATGGACTGAAGTTCAGTTTCATCGGTCCAAACCGACCGTGTGTGGGCCCCATCGGTCTGTTATCCTTTGGTCGAAAAATTTAGAACTTGCTTTAAAATTGAACAGATGGATGCCTAACCGATCGGTCAAAACCGACGGTTAGTATGCAAAAGCATTGGTTCAAAACCTGCGCATTGCTCAGAATCAAGTCGACACATGCTTGGAAGCATTGAACTTCATTTTTCTCAGCACGTCGTTGTGTTTTACGTCACCGCGTTGGACTCGATCAGTTTTTAAACTGATTGTGTGTAGGCACATCAGACTATCAGTCAGCTTCATCGGTTAACCGATGAGAACGGTCCTTTGGACCGTTCTCAACAGATGGACCGACCGTGTGTACAGGGCCTTAATACACAGATTTGGACAGGTCTCCTTTTTACAAAGTCAACACATCCAAATGTTATGCCCTGACACTCAATATTCCAAGTGAAGAAAAAAATAGATTACAAAATATCTTCCCTTGCAATTGGGACCCCCCTTCAATCACGTACTTGGGTGTGCAGCTAACTTCCTCTTCCTCTAAAATGTATGCAAGTAACTATCCCCCACTGTTAAACAAAATAGAAGCAGAACTTACCAAATCAGCACTCTACATCTTACACGGCTGGGGAGGATAGCTGCATACCAAATGCAAGTGATGCCTAAACTCTTATACCACTTAAGAACGCTGCCTATCCCGATTCCCCAGAAATTTTTTACTCAACTAGAGATTTCTTTAAAGAAATTTATATGGGGAGGTAAGAAGCCCAGAGTTGCACTAGCACAACTTTACAAACCTAAACATCTAGGTGGAGTTCGTCTACCTAATGCTAAGATATACTATAGGGCTGCGGTTTTAGACCAAATGCGCGACTGGTTCTCCTGCCAAACAGACAAGCGATGGTCATATATTGAATGCGCGGTCACACCTGGTCACAACCTTCCAGCGCTAGCAATGGCTGCTAGCATTCACCACAAACCGATCACACCACCGTATCCAACCATAAAAGCAACTATTGATGCTTGGTCCTCACTAACCAATAACCATTTTACTGACACCCCCATTCAAAAGCTAAAAATCCCACTAGCAACTTACGAGTATCTCATTCCTAACTTCACGGTCCAACCATGGAGGAAGATGGGAGCGCACTATTCCGTAGATAGATATAGAATCTTCCAAATACAGCACTACTCGCATGCCAACCCAAACAGACCCATAGAAATTCCACAGACTCTCTGGGACTTTCTACTGAGTAAATCCTCAATCAAACGCAAAGGGATATACCTCTTTTACAAGTTTGCATCCCTTCTATATGTCCAAGATAAAAGCCCTATTATGAGGAAATGGGAACAAGAGCTACAAATAGAGTTTCCCCTACACCAATGGCATGAGGCAATAAAATATAATAGTAAATCCTTGGCATGCGTGGACCACTGGGACAATGCACATAAACTATTGCATAGATGGTATTTAACCCCTGTCCGTCTAAACAAAATGAGCAATACTATATCACCACTCTGTTGGAGAAACTGCCAATAATGGGTAGCCTGCTCCATATCTTTTGGAACTGTATTGTTATACAGACTTTCTGGTCAAAGGTCCAATTACTCATTTTGAACGTCACTAACGTTAATTATGCCCTTAATCCTGCATTTACGCTACTGACCCTAGGTATCGAGAACTTCCCACCGCTAATGAGAAAGGTAGTCATTAGGGATGAGCCGAACATACCCGGGTTCGGTTCGCACCAGAACGGTCGAACAGACCGCGGTTTCGAACGAACATTTAGAACCCCATATGGGACTCGAACGTTCGAATTCAAAAACGCTCATTTTAAAGACCAATATGCAAGTTATTGATGGAAAACGTCTTTGAGAACCCGGGTCTTGTCCCAGGGAACATGTATCAATGGAAAAAAAAGTTTTAAAAACTGTAGTTTTTTCTTGAGCAGTGATTTTAATGATGCTTAAAATGAAAAAAAAAATCCTTTTAAATATGGTACCTGCTGGGTGTCTATAGTAGTGGCACGTGTTTAGAAATGTCCCTGCACAACATGAGATTACTCTCAGAAAAAAGTAATGTAATACTGCTTGCGGATTTAATGTAATGGTTGTTCCCTGCAATATGGATAAAAATCATTGAACAAAATAGCATGAGTTTCCCCGCCACCACTCCCCCCAGGTCATTACAAGACCCAGTGCCGATCCTGACCTCCCTGGGGCCCTAAGCAAAATGACATGGCACATTAAAAATGAGAATCAGGGGGGGGGGCACGCTGACGACAGTGACATGTCACATTAAAGAAAGTTGAGAAGCGGGGGGAGGGGCTGTTCTGCTGTCGGAAATGACTCAGCCAGCGAGATTAGAAGCGGGGTGAGGGGGCGAAAATGACTTCTCACCAGTTGGGGCCTCTAGTAATTTGGGGGGCCCTTTGCAGCTTTGCGGGACCCTAAGTGCCTTGCATAGTGAGCCTATAGCGAGGATCGGCCCTGACAAGACCGTCTGGCCCTATATACTTTGGACAGCAGTATACAGGCATTGCAAACAAGATAAGGACTGTAGGTTTCTTAAGTAGAATCAGAACCATGTCATACTTTGCTCCTGCATATTGCACAATTTCCTAAAGAGACCCTCAACAAACTACATGACACTTGTGCCTGATGAGGCCACTCAGGGCCGTCTTAATAGCATCATGTGCCCCTGGGCAAAGTAATGCTCTGGGGCCCCTACAATGGAGACAGTGCATGTAAACAGAAATCAACAAATGTAGATTTGTGGTGTTTCCATTGACAATGATGAGTATTTAGTAAAGGAAAATAAACATGACACTATGAGAACGTAGGAGAAAGCTAGAATGAACTCAAATTAGAAAAGAAGCAAACCAAGAAAATGACTAGAACAGGGGCAGAAAAATTGGGCCTTAGTCACTGGTGGCGGTGTCACAACACTGCAAACCCCTCACAGATACTGTAATTGGAGCTCAGCAAAGAGACACATGCTAAGTATTGCATTAAAAATTGTTATTAGACACCCCTGTTAAACAGGGGCAGAAACATTGGGCCCTAGGCACAACACAACACTGCAACCCCTCCCAATATCTTTAATTTGTGCGCAACAAGGAGCCACGTGCAAAGTATTGCATCAAAAGTTTTTATCAGACGCCCCTTTTTTGCAAAGGGGCAGAAACATTAGGCCTTAGGCACAACACAACACTACAACCCCTCCCACTATCTTTAATTGGAGCACAACAAGGAGGGACGTGCAAAGTATTGCATCAAAAATTGTTATTAGGCGCCCCTGTTAAACAGGGGCAGAAAAATTAGGCCTTAGGCACTGGTGGCAGAGCCCAGAAATACAACATTTCTTTCTAGATATCAGGAAGAAAAGTGAGGAGGAGAAGGATATTCCATCAGCAGCATAACAGGACAGTCACTCTGCATCAGCATACGCAGTCTCCAAGGGATCTGACATTTCAACAAAAAATTATTATTCAGTAACATCAGCATCAGGTGCTTGGTAGCTGGTGTTGATCCAAGCCTGATTCATTTTGATGAAGGTCAGTCGATCAACAGAGTCGGTGGAGAGGCGCACCCTGTGATCGGTCACAAAGCCTCCAGCAGCACTGAATGTGTGTTCTGAAAGAACACTGGATGCAGGGCAAGCCAGTAGCTCAATTGCGTACTGTGCAAGCTCTGGCCAGTGATCCATCCTCAAGACCCAGTAAGCCAGAGGATTTTCGATTGGAAAGGTGTCCAAGTCGGAACCTTCCCCTAGGTATTTCCGGACCATGTAAACCAGACGCTGGCGATGGTTGCTGGAACCGGTCAGACCTTGGGGCTGCGGACTAAAAAATTGTTTGAACGCATCGGTCAGACGGCCACCTTCTCCACCGCTCCTTCTCTGACTCACCGAAGCCTCAGCAAGACATTGTCCAGGGCCTGGTTTTGGTAATCCCCCCGGTTCTGGGAACGCATTGCACAGACCCTTCTGCAAGGCCTCCCGCAGAAGTTTCATCTTCTGCTCCCTCTGCAATGGCAACATAAGGTCCGCTACCTTACTCTTGTAACGTGGATCAAGGAGAGTTGCCAGCCAGTAATGATCCCTCTCCTTGATAGCACGTACACGAGGATCCTTACGCAGGATCAGGGAGGCCATGCAGCTTAGGTTTGCAGAGGCATTCGGGGCACAGTCCTCTGGGTCACTGAGGACGACAGGATCGGCAGCCACCTCATCCCAGCCACGTAAAATTCCACGTGTTCCTTGGGACTGTAAATGATCCCTTGAAGACTGCTGCTGTTGATGCTGAGTGCTAGGCTCCACCTCCATGCTGCTGATACAATCCTCCTCCTCCTCCTCATCCTCCTCCTCCTCCTCTTCCTGTGTTCCAGGTGGGCAAGCAGGAACAGTGTCTGGATAAAGGGGGCCTTGAGAGGTCAGGAAGTCATCCTCTTTCACCCTCTGTTCTGCCTCAAGGGCCCTGTCCATTATTCCACGTAGGGTGTGCTCCAACATGTGAATAAGCGGGACAGTCTCACTGATGCATGCACTGTCACTGCTCACCATCCTCGTGGCCTCCTCAAATGGTGACAGGACAGTGCATGCATCCCTGATCAAGGCCCACTGGCGTGGTGAAAAAAAACTCTAGCTCCCCTGAGCCAGTTCTGCTGCCATATTGGCACAGGTACTCATTGATGGCCCTCTGCTGCATGTGCAGCCGCTGCAGCATGGCCAACTTAGAGTTCCATATGGTGGGCATGTCACAGATTAGGCGGTTCTTGGGCAGGTTGTATTCCCTTTGGAGGTCTGTCAGCCGAGCAGTGGCATTGTATGACCTTTGGAAATGCACACAGACTTTCCTGGCCTGCTTCAGGACATCCTGTAAGCCCGGGTACCTGCCCAAGAACCGCTGCACCACCAAATTGAGAACATGCGCAAAACAGGGAACATGGGTGTGTTTTCCCTGTCGCAGGGCAGAGAGGAGGTTGGTGCCATTATCGCTGACCACCATTCCAGGCTTCAGCTGGCGTGGCGCCAACCACCTCTGAGCCTGGCCCTGCAGAGGTGAAATAACCTCTTCCCCAGTGTGGCTCCTGTCTCCCAAGCACACCAGCTCGAGCACTGCATGGCATCTCTTGGCCTGCATTCCTGCATAGCCCCTGGTACGCCTACGGAGAACGGCTGGTTCTGAACAAACATCACCACAGGAAGAGGCCACAGAGGAAGAAGAAGAGGAGGGGGTGGAGGAGAGAGGTGTGTCACAAGCAGTAGTAGTGTTTTGGAGGCGTGGTGGCGGAACAACCTCCAAAACTACTGTACCTTGCCCTGCGTCCTTCCCAGCTGCCAGCAGAGTCACCCAATGGGCCGTAAAAGACAGGTAACGTCCCTGTCCATGCCTGCTGGACCATGAGTCAGCAGTAAGATGCACCTTACCACTGACCGCCCTGTCCAGCGAGGCATGGACATTGCCTTCCACATGGCGGTAGAGAGCCGGAATCGCCCTCCGGAAGAAAAAGTGGCGTTTGGGTACTTGGGTACTGCACATTCCACAAACTCACGGAAGGGGGCAGAATCTACCAACTGAAAAGGTATCAGTTGAAGTGCTAGCAATTTTGCTAAGCTAGCATTCAACCGCTGGGCATGTGGATGGCTGGGAGCGTACTTCTTTCGGCGCTGCAGCAGCTGGGGCAGGGAAATTTGTCTGTTACTCTCATTAGATTGCCCGCATGTACTACCACTACTACGTTGTGACACACCTATTTCTACACCTTCGGTGCAGGCTTCAGAAAGGACTGGGGGTCTAGTGGGGTTGGAGGTCACAGAAGGACAAGGGGAGGTCCGCTTCGGTCTTTGGTGTGGGTCTTTCTGGTATGCTTGCCATCGAGCTGCATGGCAGCTCGACATATGTCTGGACAAACATGTGGTGCCCAAGCGGGTGATGTTTTGGCCACGCGAGATACGCTTGAGACATATGTTGCAAACAGCAAAGGTACAATCTGATGGACATGTTTCAAAAACGGCCCACACCAAAGAACTTTTGCTGTACCGTTGAGACACAGCAGCGCCACGTAATGCAGTTGGTGTGCTGCCCTTAAGCTGACCCCTGGAGGGCTTCCAGCCTCTTTGAAGATGTGCCTGTGCCTCGTCCTCCTCCTCCTCTTCCTCCTCCTCCTCTCTCCTATCAGGCACCCAGGTAGAGTCAATGACCTCATCATCCCCTCCCTCCTCATCATCACTGTCGAAAACCTGGCAGTATGCTCCAGCTGGGGGAACATCACTCCCAGATTGTTGTCCCTCTCGGCCACCCCCTCTCCCTGGGCTCACATCAATGCCTTCCTCTATCTGTGTTCCGTCATCGGAGTCTTCAAAACGCTGCGCATCTTCATGTAGCATGTACCCAACACTGTGTTGAAACAGTTCGGGGGACTCCTCAGGAGGACACGGTGGGACTAGGGAAGGATTGTGTGATGCCATTGTGCAGAGGGTAGAGGACGCCTTGGCAGCTGCTTTGCAGACAAACTATGATCAGTCTGTGTGAGAGAGGATGAGGAGGATGAGGACGGCTTGGTCATCCACTCAACTAATTTCTCTGCATGTTGAGGCTCAACACGGCCAGCTCCCGAAAAGAAGGACAAGCGGCCACGGCCACGTGCTGAAGAGGATAAACCACATCCACCACCAGCATTACCTCTAGATACAGAGCCTGCTTGCCCTCGTGACTCTCTGCCTCTCTTTGTCCTTCCAGTCATATTTATGCCTTCAGGTGCTATGTACCAAAACAGACGCAGTCACAGCAACTGCGTTCAGGTGTTAGAAAAACTCCACACAAGCAGTAAGAGCGACTGCGTTCAGCTGCTATATAAAAAAATAATCGCAGTCACAGCAACTGCGTTCAGGTGGTATTAAACAGCAACCGCACAGTAAGAGCGAGTGCGCTCAAGTGCTATGTAACAAAATAGTCGCAGTCACACCAAGTGCGTTCAGGTGGTATTAAACAGCAAGCGCACAGTAATAGCGACTGCGCTCAAATGCTATTTAACAGCACACACGCAGTGACACCAAGTGCGTTCAGGTGGTATTAAACAGCAAGCGCACAGTAATAGCGACTGCGCTCAAATGCTATTTAGCAGCACACACGCAGTGACACCAAGCGCGTTCAGGTGGTATTAAACAGCAAGCGCACAGTAATAGCGACTGCGCTCAAATGCTATTTAACAGCACACACGCAGTGACACCAAGTGTGTTTAGGTGTTATTAAACAGCAAGCGCACAGTAATAGCGACTGCGCTCAAATGCTATTTAACAGCACACACGCAGTGACACCAAGTGCGTTCAGGTGGTATTAAACAGCAAACGCACAGTAATAGTGACTGCGCTCAAATGCTATTTAACAGCACACACGCAGTGACACCAAGTGCGTTCAGGTGGTATTAAACAGCAAACGCACAGTAATAGCGACTGCGCTCAAATGCTATTTAACAGCACACACGCAGTGACACCAAGTGCATTCAGGTGGTATTAAACAGCAAGCGCACAGTAATAGAGACTGCGCTCAAATGCTATTTAACAGCACACACGCAGTGACACTAACTGCGTTTAGTTGCTATTAAACAGCACACACGCAGTAAGAATGTCTGCGTTTCTGTGCAATTCAATAGCCCAGTTGCATTAACAGCGACTGCGTTTCTGTGCTAATAAATTGCACACGTGCAGTAACAGGTAATGCGTTTGTGTGTGCAATTAACTAGCACACGTTCAATAACACAGACTAATATTTTAAAGCTAATCCCTAATGCAGGCAATACAACATGTTAGAGCACTGCATATAGAACAAACTCCTGCCTGACAGATACTAATAGCAGATCTAGCTGAGCTATACAGTTTATAAATATATTGACAACTCCTAGGCCCCGTACACACGAGAGGATCGATCCGCTGGAATTGATCCGCGGACCGGTTTCAGCGGATAGATCCCCTGGTGTGTACGATCCAGCGGATCTTTTTCCGCGGATTTTTTTCCCCGGGGATGGATTTCCAGCAGATCAAAATTTCTTGACATGCTAAGAAATCTATCCGCTGGGAACCTGTCCGCCGGACAGATCCGTTGGTTAGTACACAATATCCGCGGAAAAAACCCCCGCGCATGCTCAGACAAAATAAGGGGATGGGAGCGCTCGTTCAGGTAAAACTCTCGTTTGTTTGTGACATGGCACATTCGTCATTTTAAATATCTAGTGTGTCGTTTATTGCCTCTTTTTTTTCAAAGCGTTCTCTTGCTAGAATAACCCCGTTCTCTTGCTGATGCTATCTATCCAGATGTTGTAACTTTATTTATGTCCTCCACATGTATATATTTATATACGTATGTTATTTTGTATGTAATCTTGATGTTATTTTTTTTATTTATTTATTCTTTGTCAAGTTATGTCACCATTGTTTTTTGGGGCCCTTTTTTTTCTTTTCTTTTTTTTTGTGTTTGGCAAGTTATGTCACCATTGTTTTTTGGGGCCCTTTTTTTTTTTTTTTGGTGTTTGGCAAGTTATGTCACCATTGTTTTTTGGGGCCCTTTTTTTTTTTTTTGGTGTTTGGCAAGTTATGTCACCATTGTTTTTTGGGGCCCTTTTTTTCTTTTTTTGGGGGTTTGGCAAGTTATGTCACCATTGTTTTTTGGGGCTCTTTTTTTTCTTTTTTGGGGGGGGGGGTTGGCAAGTTATGTCACCATTGTTTTTGTGTGTGTGTTTTTCCTTTTTTTGGTTTACTAAGTTGGTACACCAAATGTCCCCCCCCAAAAGGAGTTTGTGTCTTTTGTAAATGACACATATTTTTTTAAATGTTTCATGCATAATCACCACAGTATTAAAACACAATAGACAATGTTTTTCAGTAAAGCAAAAAGCCATTTATTTTGTCAATAAAGAAAATTAATTTAACTAGAACGGCAGCACTTGCTCAGATAGCTACATACATGCAGACTTGTGTTCCAGACTGCACAGGCAACATAGTCAAGGACAAAATGGGAAACCTTGTAGAGCACATACCAAACATAATATAGATATAAAGAACCACAAAACCAAAAACCAGGAGCAGCAGCAAGTGAGCCAATGGAGCCCAGGCTGTGGTAGTCCAAAAAAAACAAAGTTTTTGCGTTAATAATCTGGAAGGCCGGGAATCACCTTGTCCTCTTCCTTGTAACCTTCCTTGCAGCCTGCATTGCAGGGAATCTTCCACGGACCCGTCCACGGCCCCTTGCAGGTGGGGATGATGTGGCAGCAGGAGGAGGTTGCAGGTGTTGTGCAGGATAGGCCGGGTCACTCAGCTCAGTCTGACTGGTCAGCTTGCCCCGGTGAATCCATAAAAGGACCTGGTTTATGAGGTCCTTGGCCAGCCTCCTCTCGTCCTCCCCCGCTTGGGATATTTCATGGGCAACATAGGCGCTGTATGCCTCAGTGGGGTTGAGGGGGGCCCTCATTAAGACACTAGCCTCCTTGATCATCTCGAGGCTTGCGTCCTCAACTTCCCTCCTGCGCCTCATTAGGCCTGGTTGCCTGACCTGGAGGGGAGGGACTTGGCTCGTGGTGCTGAGCCTGGGCCTGGGGACCTGCTGACTTGTACTGGGCCCGGCCTCCTCCTGGCTGCCACTGACCCCTTCCGCCTGGCTGACATGGACCTCATCATCAGGAGCTGCCACCTCCTGGCTGGTCTCTTCTTCCTGTGTCAAAAAAGGGGCATGTTGTAATATTTGGCAGAATCAAATCACACACATTTTCCTGCTCTAGACTGGTTTGTTTTTTCCTACTTTAAACTTGAACAGACTCTCCTTCTGACCCCTGCACTTGGCATCCCTGACCTCTATTTTATGGCCACGACTTTTAGTTTCCTTTTTTTTTTAAGATTTCCAATATCAACTCAATAAACAAACAATAATTAGCAGACCATAAATTTGTTGCATACTACTCTACCTCAGAAGTGGAGAGTCGCAGATCTGGCTCCATGTCAGCCAGCCCCTCACTGTACTCTTCAGGGGTGTGGGGATCCGAGGAAGGTCCGCTGCGATGACGGCTGGAAGTAAGGCTTGACATTGATGCCCGGCCCTCCATTTGATCACGCAAAAACTCCATCTCTTTGTAGTACCACAGAGTGCGCTCCGTTGACTCGCTTGCTGCTGCTCCTGATCTTTGGTCATGTAGTTGACGATTAATTTTACGGTACGCGCTCCTCAGGTTCTTCATCTTATCCTTCACTATGTCGCCTGTGCAGCCAGGAATCCACGTTTGCATATATGTAGCGATCTCGGCAAGTGCTGCCGTTCTTCGGTTTCTATTGTGATATTGTGGGTGTTTCGAATCCCACAGTATGGGCATTTCGCTGAATTTTTGGATCAGCCTCACAATATTATCCGGTCCCACGATATGGTCCATCTTTTGGATATTCGGAATTAATTTGGTTCAAGATTAACACTGTTAAAAACATAAAAAAATACCGTTAAAAAAGGCTCAGTATTCACATTGTCAGAATATGTGGCCCCAGATTTTTTAGCTACTATACAAACACACTGTCTCGTGAAGCTAAAATGCTGGCCAGCTCTGCCCCATTGTTGATCCAAAAAATGAGTTTACATGCAGACCCTTTGGTTAAATTTCTCAAAATACGTGGGATCTCTAACCATCCCCAATTATTAATAATTTTACCATTCATCAAGGCACTATTTCATGTGTAGATAGCATGCCCCTCAGCATTGCTGACATATAAATAAACTTCCTAATTACCTCTGACCTACCAACACAGAACAATACTTGCATGATCACAATACACCTGCCAAAAAGTAAAAATAGGTAGAGCATTATTCACATCTAGATTTAGTGATGTGTCAAAGCATTTGGATAACAAAATAACATTTTGTTCCACAAGAAACATAAGTAGCGTTAAAAGGGTGCAAACAACAGCCAAAACCCCAATCCCATGGCTCTCAAGTTTCTAGGCCTCTGCTGATCCCATGTTGTATTTTCTTACCTTAAAGTCTCTCTAGCTCCTCGTTAAGCACGCTGTAATAATCTCCGTGTAAACAACGTAATCACATAGTTTCCCTTTTTTTACACTCCGCGTGTGCCTGACACGCCGCCATCGTCACCTTTGCCATGCCCCCTAATCAATGTTAACTACAAAAATCTGGCGTTAACTATGTAGCTTCTGTAAACTCCTCGAATAATCTCTGCTTAACCTAGGTGATCACGTCCTATTCATTCTCTACACTCCGCGTATGCTTGACACGCCACACTCGTCACCTTTGCCATGCCCTCGAGTCAATGTGAAACTTTAGAATATGGCGTTAACTATGTAGCTTATGTAAAACGAGCAAATAATCCCCGCGTAACCTAGGTAATCACGTCGTATTCATTCTCTACACTCCGCGTATGCATGAAACGCCGCCCTCGTCCCCGCCCATGACGGAACATTTCCTCTTTTCCACGCCCCTAATCTCTGTGGGAAGGAAAGATGGCGATGTCACACGAGCGTGCACAAAGCTCTCAGGCCGCAAGTGAAGGGACAGAGGCAGGAACGTCCCGATCCAGGCCAAAACGGTATAAGGCCACTAATATGGAGCTTGTAGACATAATGCGGAGGAAGGACTATGATGGGCAATATGGGCCATACAAGACCCCAAACTGCAGAAAGGGGAAAATTATGGACAAGGTGGCAAGGAGAATGAAGAGGATGTTTGGTGTCACCAGGTCCAAAGAGCAGCTACGGAAGCGTTGGTCCGACTTGAAACTCCGGGAGCCACATCAGTTCAAGAAGATAAAAAAAATAATCAAGAAAAGTAAGTTCTTTATTTTTTTTGGGGGGGGGACAATTTTATTATTTAATGCTTGGTCAGGTACATTTCTACATCTGTCTCCTTGGCCTGGTTGTACTTCTGAACACATGGTGAAATTGAAGGTGTTTTCCCAAAAAATTTTGCTTTGGCAACGACTGTTAATAGGAAACATCGTTCACATCAGATTTTTTCTCCCAAATACGATGTTGGCCCAGGAACAACACACCTGGACATGGCTCTATGGCAAAAAACATTGTTTGTAAACATTGTGTACAAATATATTTATGGAAAATTAGAATCGTAGAATGTGAAATGCAAACAGTGATAATAAGCAGCTGATTTCATATCTGTAATCCAGAGCACCTGTGTCTCCCCCAAAATATTACACTAATTTGTAGGGTCTCCGAGAAATAAATTTGAGGGTGAGACATCCATGTGTGTCACTTTGCTAAAAAGGGACAGAATCAGAGCTTGGCCTAGAAGTCATCCAAAAATGTAGGTTTGGGGTGATAAGACCAAAAAAATTAATAAATTAAAGCCTCTAACTTCTAAGCAATGTGTGCGATTTCTGCTCTACAATATCTGTGTGCTGATGAGTATACCTTTTGTTTTTGTGTTATTTAGGGGAAAGAAGACGCCAGCATTTTGAGGAGGCAGAGAGGGCCAGACACGCCCGGAATCTACCATCTCGCCATGTGGAGGAGGAGGAGGATGTGGAGGAGGAGGAGGATGTGGAAGGAGAGGAGGAAGGAAGAGAGGAGGAAGGAAGAGAGGAGGATGTGGAAGGAGAGGAGGAAGGAAGAGAGGAGGATGTGGAAGGAGAGGAGGAAGGAAGAGAGGAGGATGTGGAAGGAGAGGAGGAAGGAAGAGAGGAGGATGTGGAAGGAAGAGAGGAGGAAGGAGTAATTTTGAATTTAGTAGTTGTGGAAGATGAAGAGGAATTTGATGAAGATGATTTTTGCGAATTTGAAGATGGTGGATTGATGGAAGAAGAAGAAGGAGGAGTGCTGGAAGATGAGGGGGAAGTGGTGGAAGAAGGAGGAGTTATTGAAGATGGAGTAGTGGTGGAGGAGGAAATTCGCACACCATCAGGTCAGTGTCACCCCAGCTTTATAGGGCAAAACAGATGTAGATAGGGTTGCCACCTCATCCCTTTAATCCCGAACACATATGGATTACACATGTTCTGTGGCTAATGTAATGCAGATATGGCACCAGGTGAGTTTAATTACCACATTAATCAGCCACAGAACCTGTGTAATTAATATGTGTTCTGGTTTAAAGGGATGAGGTGGCAACCCTAGATGTAGATAGGCCGGTAAAATTGTTTTTTTTTAATCATTTTGTAGGGGATGAAGATGGTGTTCCGCATTTTTCTCGTGCAAGTGCTGAAATAATTATCCAGCAAGTTATGGAGTGCAGCACTGAAATGGACAATATGTGGCAACGGATGGTTCTCATGGAACAGAATGTCAAAAATGTCATTTTGGAGTGCTGCACAGAGCTGGACAATATGCGGCAAAGAATGCTGGTTATAGAACAGAATTATAAAAATATCATTGACATGATGGGCCGTGTCAAAGACTGAACACACCCCCCCCCCCCCGCCCATCCCCCAACCTGTTTAAATTTTTGACTCTGCAATGCGCCAAAATTTGAAGATGCACACACAGTGTGTCAACATGTGCTATCTGACATCACAGAATATCGATTATCTGTGCTTTGTGGGTACAACCCCCTCCTCGATTCTCAAGTAGTTTTCGAGGAAGGGTTTGCTCCCACAAAACACAGACATTGATCACCCATGATGGCAGATAGCACATGTTGCCATTTGTCTGTGTTTCTATGTTGAAGAACTGACATTTGACGAATTACACTGAATGTGTGCATCTTCAAATTTTGGCGTGTTCCGGTGTGAAATCACACCATGACTGTTGTTGTGAATGTAAAAGTGACCCATTTGTATTTTGCATTTTGTTTCCATTTTATCCTTTTTCCCCAAAAAAATTGCTTAAAATCATCAAGCCTGAAAAAAATAAAAAAAATAATAATAATTTAAAAAAATATTTTTTTTTTAAAAAAGTAATATTTGGTACCAAATATATCAAAAAAAATTCTCTCTATTTTACAAAAAAAATATATAAAAAAGTTATTTAAAAAATAACATAGGGGGCGTGGCCTGACGCATGGAGCTGTAGGACGTGTCTGCTCGCAGCTCCCCGGTCCCTCGGCTCCACGGACCACAAGCATCGCAGGAATCCGCCTTCACCGCCGCATATGGGGAAAGACAAGCAGCGGGCACCGAGGGGCACCCGTGGAAACACGCAAAACGGCGATCTCGAGGAGTTATTCGCCAGATCTCGGGCCGCTGCACTCCGCCGCCCAGAATCCAAGATGGCGCCGGCCCCGCCGTCTCCAGCCCGCTCTGAGTCCTCAATCCACACGCAGGTGAGCTCCCATAGCCATCTCCCGCTCCCCGAGGACAATCTGTTCCCCTCCATGCTCACCAGGAGCAGGTCTAATGTATCCCTGGGCTCAGGTGATTGCTGGGACATGGAGGCCCAGATGAGATCCCTTCACAGTTACATCAGGGCCCTGCCCACTAAATCTGACTTTGAAAACTGTGTCCACAGAATAGAAAAAGCGCACAAAAAGGAGATCTCTGACCTTAAGAAAGATATGGGTGCCCGCTTTGAGGACATAGATAACACCACTGATAGCCTCAGCAACACTGTGCAGACCCATGATCAAATCCTCAACACCCACACTATCATGCTGCAGCAACTCGCTTACCAACAAGACGACATCGAAAATAGAAATCGTCGCAATAATATACGCATTCGCGGGATCCCTGAAACGGTTGACCCCAAAAATCTGCCCACGGCTGTGACGGCGATTTTTAACCAATTGCTGCAGCGCCCCAAAGATGACCCCATTGAATTAGACCGTGTGCACAGAACCTCGGGACCCCGGACCCCTGACCCCTCTTTTATACGGGACACATTATGCCGAGTTCACTTCTACAAGATCAAGGAGGAAATCATGAGAGCGGCTAGCTCACAGACCACTATCCTCTTCAACGATGCCCCTGTGATGATTCTCCCGGATCTGTCTCGTCAGACCCTGACGATGAGGAAAGCCTTGAAGCCGCTTACACAGCTACTGCAAGCTAAACAGATAAAGTACCAATGGCGATTCCCCTTCCATCTCCGAGTACACCACGAGGGCAAAACCGCCATATTCCGCACCTTAGGAGATCTGCCTTCCTTCCTCAGCACACTGGAGCTTCCGCAGGTCTCTCTCCCAGATTGGCCATTCACTCCTACTACGCCGGGCCTCCCCTTTGCACCTCAATGGCAGAAACAGGGCCGCAAACGCAACACCAAGCATACGCCTCAACGCTCCGGATCCATGCCCCGGCAGGGCCCCAATGACTGAGATGTCCTGCTTTTCCGCACTGATTTCCCACTCCTACAGGGAACCCCCCTGTACTGCTGATGACTAAGCATACGCTGGATTTTCCTATCCTTTTTTCTTCTTTTTTTTTTATCACCATCGCTATTTTTGTGGGACAAGTTTTTTGATCTGCTGAACTGCCTGACGTTTGGGACCTGTTATGTTTTGTTCACCCTGAGATATGTGGCATTATTCATGCGATTGATTGTTCCCTGCAATTTGTTGCGTGTCATTGTTATTCGCCATCATCACATGTTGTACTGCATGCTTGTTAGTTTTAACCTATTCTATAATTAATATTATTATTGTTTCTTTTTTTTCTCATACTCCGTGGAGCTGGGGGACCTAGGGATTACTCTGCTTTGTGGGTCTTCCCTCGCACCCCCCCTTAAGGGTTTTTTTTTTTCTCAGTGCCATATTGGACACTGAGTGATATACTGTCGTATGTCAAGTGGTAAGGATCTTTTTTTTTCCTTACCTATGGTTCTTTGGTGCCACCTAGTGGCCTTTTTTGTTTTTGTTTTTTCGAACCTTTTTTTTTCTAAAGATAGCTTGTCGATCACCCCATCCTCTAAATCAAGATTCCCCTTGCTTATTGTTTTTACCTCCTATTTGTGGTTTGGAGCATGGTGGTCGAGATATAGTAATTCACCTTCCTGCATTATGGGTTCTTTTGCTCTTTACTGCTCTCTCCTACCCCTCCTTCTCTTGCTACCTCTACTCACTTCCCCTCTTCCTTCCTCCTTCCTCCTTCCTCCTTTCTTTCTTCCTGTACCTCTCTCAACTTTGCTGGTTAGATCGAGGGCTGCTGATTTCTGGGACAATATTGATACCTACCATCCACCCTCATGGCTAAGGTGACCCCTATTGCTTTAGCATCCTTTAATTGTCGGGGGTTCAACAAGCCGGAGAAGCGGAGCCAGATTTTATATCACTTTCACAAAATGCGCTCTAATATCCTTTTGCTCCAAGAAACGCATTTCCGTACGGGCTCTATTCCGGCCCTACGCAATAAATACTATACGCAATGGTTTCACAGTACTAACCCTCAGGCCAAATCCAAGGGGGTGTCTATTGGTTTTCATAAGCCCTTCAAACCTGAGATCTTAGATTCCTTTATCGATGTAGCCGGCCGTTTTATTTTTCTTAAGCTGAGACTAAATGATTTTCTCTTTACAGTGGCCAACATCTATGTACCTAACGTGGACCAGGCTCGGTTCCTCTCATCCATTCTCACCAGATTATCCTCGTTTGGGGGTCCCTGTCTTATCGTCGGTGGAGACCTCAACTTCGCCATGTCCCCATCTGCAGACACTTCCTCGGGTAAGTCTCCTGTTTCCTTCTCCTCTTTGACACGCATCAAATCCCTACTACATGCGTCTCGTCTGGTGGATGTCTGGCGTGTCCAGCATCCTACAGAGAGAGACTACAGTCACTACTCTGCAGCTCACAACTCCTACAGCAGGCTAGACCACTTCCTGATATCACAGTCTTTGTTAGATACTCCCCTCCAGGCCTCCCTGGGCCACCTTCTATGGTCTGACCATGCCCCGATCTATCTGACCTTAGCCCGCCCTCCAACATCTCGCGTCGGTACGCACTGGAGGCTCAATGACAATATACTGAGGGACACCGTCTGTGTGGCAGACATCTCTACAACCATTCGGAACTTCATCGCTGATCATTCCTCTGACTCTACTTCCCCCCTTATCCAATGGGATGCCCTAAAATGTGTGATCCGGGGAGTGCTCATACAGCACGGATCCCGTCTCAAGCGGATGAGATCGGATGACATACGCCGTCTCCTCTCCACCATAGCGGACCTCGAATCCCTCCACAAAAGGGACTTAGATCCCGCCGTGTTCGTACGACTCTCAAATGCGCGTAGGGACCTACTGCAACTCTTAGATACACATTCCTTGATAGCTCGAGACAGAGCGCGTAACCATTATTATTCTCTGGCCAACAAATGTAGCAAACACCTGGCAAAGATCCTCCATCCTAGACCGCCCCGAGACTCCATCCCCTTCATTACCTGCCCTGATCAAACCAAGACGTTTAATACGAAAGGCATCTCCTCTGCCTTCAGGGATTACTACTCCCGGCTGTACAACCTCCCCCCCTCAACCCCACCCGCCCGCACCACCCATCCTACTGGCACTATACAGGACTACATTAGGGAAACAGCATTGCCTACTATCCCCAAACTAAACTCCCTGGAACTAGACAAACCCCTGGCAGTGGCCGAATTCCTAGGTGCCATTAAAGTCTTAAAAATAGGCAAGTGCCCAGGCCCGGATGGCTATACCCCCCGCTTTTACAAAACCTTTGCTCTCCAACTGGCGCCACTTTTAGCTAAGGCTTTTAACGCCATAGACGATCTCCATCTGCCTTCAAGAGATCTCCTATCCGCCAACATCTCTGTGATCCCTAAGCCAGGCAAGGATCCTTCCCAATGTACCAGCTATCGGCCGATATCCTTGCTCAATATTGACCTCAAATTGTTCGCCAAGGTGTTGGCCAATCGCTTGTCTCCTCTCCTCCCGAACGTAATTCATAATGACCAAGTGGGATTTGTCCCGGGCCGCGAGGCGCGAGACAACACCACTAAAACGATTCACCTTATATCCCTTGTCCAACGTACAAACATGAAAGCCTGCCTCCTCTCCTTCGACGCCGAAAAAGCGTTCGACAGGGTCAATTGGGAGTTTCTTCAACTCTCGCTGGAACAATTGGGGCTAGGTTCTACCTTTATCTCTAAGGTGCTGTCCCTGTACTCCCGGCCGTCTGCCTCGGTTCTGGTAAACGGCACATCCTCTGAACCGTTTGACATAGCTAATGGCACCCGGCAGGGTTGCCCCCTCTCCCCTCTATTGTTCGTTATTGTTATAGAACACTTGGCCTGTGCTATCCGGCAGAACGCCTCCATCCAGGGTATACAAACACCCTCCGCCCACCATAAGCTGTCCCTATATGCTGATGACCTCCTGGTTTATATGCAACACCCCCATACCTCTCTGCCATCCCTTTTCCATGAATTCCAAAGGTTTGGGTCTTTTAGTAACTTTAAGCTTAACGTCTCCAAAACCGAAGCTCTCAACATTTCTCTCCCTGCCCCTGTGATGTCCTCCCTACGGTCTAACTACTCATTCCAATGGAAGGCGAAGGGAGTGTCCTACTTGGGGGTTACAATACCCTCCAACCTTTCCAACCTGTTCTCCCTGAACTATATCCCTTTACTTTCTCGCATCCGGAAGGACTTGGAGGGATGGGGAGGTTCCCCCCTACCGTGGTTTGGAAGGATCAACACCCTTAAAATGGACACCCTCCCCAAATTATTATACCTCTTTCAGACGATCCCTGTTTTAGTCCCTAAAACCTTTTTTACGGCCCTACGCTCACTAGCTATTAGATTTCTATGGAATAGGGGGATGCCCAGAGTGAGACACAAGTTACTCACACTCCCGAAGTCACAGGGTGGAGCAGGTCTACCCGACTTTGAGACTTATTACAAAGCCACTCATGTGGCACGCATTCTGGAATGGTTCCCCCGCCCTTTCCTAAAGGCTTCTGTCGCCATCGAACAAGACCTAACACCCGTAGATCTACGGGTCCTTCTCTGGGGATATGGGTCCAATCTTTCCCGCTTGCCGTCCCTCTCGCCATTGACGATTGCCTCTCTCAGACTATGGGTCCATAGGGGTCTATGCACCTCTTTGTCCTCCGACCCTTCCCCATTGTCCCCTTTGTTTGATAACCCCGTATTCCCCCAGGGCATAGGGGCGGCCACACTAGGGCCCTTTAGGCGTTCTGACTGGCCACAAGCACACTCTTTTGTGGACCCGCTGCGAGGGACTCCGGTCACATCGACGGGTCCCATAGACTGGCTTACCACCCTACACCTCTCTACATTTGCACAGTGCCTACACAGTTCCTCCCAAATCCACCGTCCCTACACTGAATTTGAGCGGCTGTGCTCCCTCTCTGAAACACCCAGACACCTTCTCTCTACCATATACTGTCTCCTTCAAGCTCTACTACATAGTGATTTGCCTCCTTACACGGGGAAGTGGTCTGCAGATCTGAAAGAAGATATATCCCGATCGGACTGGCAGACCTCGTTTCTGTTTACTCACAAATCAACGATTTCCTGCTACTCCCAGGAAAAGAACTATAAGGTTTTGTCGCGGTGGTACAGGGACCCCCTCACGTTACACAAATTGTTCCCGTCTACTCCAGCCACATGTTGGCGATGCACTTCTGCTACAGGGACCTATCTTCATATCTGGTGGGAATGCGAGAGGATCCGCCCCTTCTGGACCCAGGTATTTACTTGTTATAATAAAATTTATGATGACACATTGACACCCTCCCCCAAGATCGCCCTCCTTTCCATTCTCCCTGGGTCGGTTTCGTCTCAAAAGAAAAGTCTTCTCCGTTTCTTTATGTCCTCAGCGAGACAGCTCATTCCTTCATTTTGGAAAACGACTGTCACTCCCCCCTTGTCACGGTGGGTTTCAATCATGAACGATACCATGAGAATGGAGGAGATGCTGGCCCTTGACAATGACTCATCTGAAAAATTCAAGATGCTGTGGTCGACTTGGCTCCACTTCTCCGCCTCTGATACTCTCATTAACATGCTACCACCCCCGACACGACCGCCCTGACCTATGACCCTACTTCTGGGCTGATCGAGGCATACACCTCCGGATGTCCCTCCCCATTGCCCTCCTGCGACTCTACCCAGCAAATGTTTTCACAGCAGCCCTCGTACCCTACCCCTACTGTTGCCTGCTCTCTTCTGCTCTTTCTTCTTTCCTTTTCTCCTTTTCCCTTCCCATGACCTCCTTTAGGTCGTTCGTTTCCTCTCTTTCTTCTTTTTTTTCTTTTTCTTTTTTATTTTTCTTTGAATTTCTCATGTGCTATCTGATCGGAAACAATGACACCCGCCTGATGGGAGTCGTTCTCTGCTCCTAAAGACGACTGTTGACGCTCATTACTCCCTATAGGACATCAGGAGTTAAGCTGTGGGCGATAGCCATTGGGCTGACTCAAATTACATGTTCGATCACAATCGTCACTTTTATGTGCCATTGATTATTGTTTCCTTTTGTATTATTCTTCTATTTTTATGTATTGTTTATACGAAAACAATAAATACATTTTCAACTCTAAAAAATAACATAAAAAAAATATACAAAAATATTTTGTGAAAAATAAATATTACAAAAAAAAAAAAATATTTGGTAACAAATCTATCTTAAATTTTTTTTCTAGATTTTTTTTTAAAAAAATCTAAAACAATTATATTAAAAATAACGTGAAAAAATATACAAAAATATTTTGGGAAAAATAAATATAAAAAAAATAATAAAAACAACAAATTTGGTCAAGTCTACATTTTGAAAATATAATTTTTTGGGGAAAAATGGTACAATTGTACTACATTGTTTGTGAACCAAAAATACATTTTAAGATATTGTTTTGACAAAAAAAAAAATTATAAAAAGGTTTTCTAAAAAACATACACACAACCAAAAAAAAATAGCCAATAAAAAAAATATTATTGGCATGTTTTTTTCTAAAAAAAAACAAACAAATGGATAATGAACAAGCTGAAAATAAAAAAAGCTTTGCCAAAATCCAAAAAATGAGTGGCTTTATTCTTTATATGCTGAATTTGTAGATGAGTGAATATTGTGCGATTGTGTTTATTTACTAAAACCTGAACCATACATTTGGCACTAGAACTGCACTATTTTTGGGGAGAACCAGGAAGACAGATAAAAAGAGAAAAAGCAATAATGACAAACCACTGGATAAAGTCCAATGGTCAAATTATTTATTATTTCTGTGAATATTTCTTTCTTTTGGGGGCCGAATTAGAAAGAAATATGATCTGGCATAGCAATGGCCCCCCGACCCATGAAGTACTCAACATATTTGTCGCGTACCTCACGAGCAGATTGGGTGGCCAAGCCAGCGCGACCAGTGTCCAGCCCAGGAAGGGTATCTGAGGGTAGTCTTGCCTCAGCACCGATGTTGGGTAGGTACGTCTGGGAGGGCCTGCGTAGAAAGTTGTGCAAAATGCAGCAGGCAAATACAATGGTGTTCAATTTATATTCCGCCAAGTGTATCGATGTCAGGAACAGGCGGAACCGGTTGGAGAGGATCCCAAAGGCATTCTCGACTACCCTCCGAGCCCTGGCCAACCGATAATTGAGCACCCTCCTCTCTGAGGTGAGGGTCCTCTGGGGAAAAGGCCGCATGAGGTGAGGTCCAAGCCCAAAAGCTTTGTTCGCTAGAAACACAAACGGAAGTCCTTCAACATTGTCTTCATCCGGTGGCAGTGCCAGACCACCAGCTTGGAGACGACTGTAGAAATCTGTCCGCGCGAACACTCCCCCATCAGACATCCGGCCGTTCTTCCCCACGTCCACATATAGAAACTCATACTGTGCCGACACCACCGCCATCAACACAATACTATGATAACCTTTGTAGTTAAAATAGTAGGACCCCGAGTGGGGTGGGGGCACTATGCGGACGTGTTTCCCATCTACAGTATTGCTCCACCGCAGTTCAGAAAATCCCACCGCTGGGCAAATTGGGAAGCCACAGACTGCCATTCCTGTGGTGTGGAGGGTAGCTGTGGGGACAAACAAAAAAAAAATTATTAGTACTTTGTCACATAAACACAATACAAAAACCATCATTGTGCAACATCAACAACAGGATTCACATTTCCTACAATCATTGTGGAGTGAGTATTTCTGTACTAAAATAGAGGCCCACTTAATTATTGGACTCCACACCCCTCTGATGATAGAGCTAGAAACATTTTTTTGGTGGGGGCTCAGAACTACAATGGATTAGAAAAAAAAACATTTTTTGGAGGTGTGTTTGGGCCTAGGATAGCATGCTGGACAGGTTTATGGTGGGTAAGGACAAAATATGCAGGTAGGCCAAAAATATGAACATGGAAAGGTTAACGACATGCATGGGGAGAAAAGGGAACATCCAACACACAGCATATTACAATCTCATGGTTATTAGGGGAAAAAAAATTATTAAACTTTTGCACACATTTTTGGAAAAAACATTGTGATGTTAAAATGAGGAAACTTACCTTAAGATACTCCTCCTGCAGAACATGTATGATGGCAGAACACGTCTCCGATATGATGATCCCAAGCGCCTGGGGAGAGATGCCTGTCGAGAACTTGAGGTCCTGCAGGCTCCTCCCAGTCGCCAGGTACCGCAACATGGCAATAAGCCTCTGCTCGGCCGTGATGGCTTGGCGCATCACAGTGTCCTGCCTCGTGATATAGGGGGACAGAAGATCCAGCAGACGGTTGAATATGGGGTCCGTCATGCGGAGAAAGTTCCTATAGTCATTAGGATTATTCTCCTGGAGTTCCCTAAGCAGAGGCATATGAGAGAACTGGTCACGCTGGCGCAACCAATTCTTGGCCCAGGAACTCCTCCTCCCACTGTTCCTGGCCAAACAACTGGTTCACTGAGCATGTCCATAAGCAATCCCATAACCAGCACCAATTCGCGAGAATCGACGCTGCTGCTCCATCATGGCTTCAAACCGGCCGGCTGGTCAGTCAAGAACACACTCCAACAGAAAGCACTCACAAATCCAGCACAACCTGCAAAGAACGCGCAACAAACAAATACGAGCGGACAGAACGCCACTGCAAACGCAGAAACGAGCTGAAAGCCGGTATCTGATTGCCAACTACGATCCCGCAAGCACACGCACTGAACCCGAGAATACCACCTGTTAAAACGCGGAGACTGAAAAGCGCGAATCGGCTCTAACCAAACCTTCACTACCACGCGGTAACACAGAACTAGCAATAGCGGAACAGAGGGCGGCGCCGTTGACTTTGGTCTTCCCCTTTATAGTGACGTCTTACGTGGTTTACGTTTACCACGTTCTAGTCCGAGGGGATTTTGATCCGCTGGTGTGTACAAGCCAGCGGACTAACGGATAAGTCCGCAGATCCGGGGATAAATATCCGCGGATAAATTTCCGCGGATCAATCCTCTCGTGTGTACTAGGCCCTAGGGATGTGAATATATTCTCTACAAACTGTAGATTTAACTATACTGACTAGCTTCCTGCTCTCTCTATCTATCTATCTATCTATCTATCTGGTAGAAAAGACACGGTGTCTCTATCTCTCTATCTCTAACTGTCTGTCTGACTTGTCTTTAACAAAGCCGGAACACACTACACGAGGCCGCCGTGCAGGCTGTCTTTTATAGTGTGGGGCGTGTATTAATCCCCCTGAGCCATAATTGGCCAAAGCCACCCTGGCTTTGGCCAATTATGGCTCTTCGTTTTTGGCGCGCTGTGATTGGCCAAGCATGCGGGACATACAGCATGCTTGGCCAATCATCAGCGCTCAACGCCACAGTGAATTATGGGACGTTTTACGTCACTCTAATTTGGCATGAACGACCCGTTTTCTTCGGGTTTCGTCGATTGAACGAACGACCAATGTTCGAGTCGAACATACGTTCGTATCGAACGCGAAGCTCATCCCTAGTAGTCATCCACATCATGTTCGTTGCACGAATATCGATAGCAAAAGTATGGCTCTCCCAAACACGTCCCAGTATCACAGAGGTGATATCAAGAGTGAACTCACAATACACCATGGAAAAAATGCTTGCTTACACAGAAAGGAGATCCCTGACCTTTCATAAACATTGGGAGATATGGAGGACATCAAAATATGCCCCCTCACATTTGTTGAACGCATGTTCTCACTCATTCTAATGTATCAGCATCTCAACATCTAGTGGTATGATCCGAGGATAGGTATGGCCAAGAATGCTTGTTCAACATTTCAAGTTACTAGAGTTAAATCATTCTATGGTTTATGTTTACTGTTGGTTATTACTATGGCTTGAGAAAACTTACCATACGGATATGCTCCAAGGACCTTCTCTAAAGTCCAGGTTGGGCTACCTGCTACCGTCCTTGCAGAAAGCCTGCTCACAGTTTGAACCCAAAAGGGGTGACAGGCCTAACCTCCTGCTGAGTTCAATCCAATTGATTCTTTTGTAGCTCAAACTTATGCAATGTATTTTTTGTTGTAAGATATATACCTGTTTTTCACTTTGTATATCTTTGTACTGAAAAGAAAAAAAGAAGAAGCAGAGAATAGTATATTATAAATGGAAATGAATGGAATATTGTATAGAGGTGTATGTTTGTTGTTCTGTTTTGTTAGATGTTTTTTGTAAAATAGATACCTATTATAGTGTCTGATTTAATCTTTTCCTACTTACATTTAGAAACTAAATGAAATGTTTATAATTTTCATGTCTATCAGCAACTCTTTTAAATTTCTGTATGGAACAAGCAATAACAAAAGTAAAATAAAAACTATCTGATTAAAAAAACTTTGTTGGGAATGTTGGGAGCAGGGCAGCCATCAGAAATTGTGGGGCCCCTTACACAGCTTTAGGCCTTTCCACTGAATCCGCCCATATTTTGGAGACTGGATGGATGATGCTGGGCATGGATGTGGATACTGGAGGGATGATGCTGGGCGTAGATAAATTGTGGAGACTGGAGGGATGGATGACCTGGGTGTGGATGTGGATACTGGAGGGATGGATGGATGGATGGATGATGCTGGGCATGGATGTGAATACATTGTGGAGACTGGAGGGATGGATGGATGGATGATGCTGAGAGTGAATACATTGTGGAGACTGGAGAGATGGATGGGTGATGCTGGGCGTGGATACATTGTGGAGACTGGAGGGATGAATGGATGATGCTGGACATGGATACATTGTGAAGACTGGAGGGATGGATGATGCTGGGCGTGGATGTGAATACATTGTGGAGACTGGAGGGATGGATGATGATGGGCGTGGATGTGAATACATTGTGGAGACTGGAGGGATGGATGGATGGATGGATGATGCTGGGCGTGGATATATTGTGGAGACTGGAGGGATGGATGGATGATGCTGGGTGTGGATACATTGTGGAGAGGGATGGATGATGCTTTGCATGCATTTCAAAGGGACCCCATCAAAGTCTTGCCCATAGTGTAGCATGCATTACAAAGTGGACCCGTCAGAGTCCTGCCTATAGCCTAGCATGTATTACAAAGGGGGCCCATTACAGTACTGCCTATAGTGTAATATGTGTTACAGTGGGGAGTGGCAGGGGGCATGAATTATAGAGGATGTGTATCTGAGTCTTGACTATAGGGAAGCATGCATTACAAAGGGGACCTGTCAGAGCCCTGCCTAATGGATGGCATGGAGGGATGGATGGATGATGTAGGGCGTAGTTTAGTCCTGCCTATAGTTTAGAATGCATTACAAGGGGTAATGTTGGAACCCCACCTTGAGGTTGGTAAAGGGGATGTGTCTGAGCCCTTCTATAGGCTCAGGTGCATTACAAAGCCCTGACTATAATGTATCATGCAACACAAAGAGGACCTGTCATATTTCTGCCTATAATGTAACATACATTACAAAGGGGACCTGTCAGAACCCCGTCTTTAGGGCAAAAGCCATGCTAGCAGGCAGATTGAGATAGTCCACATTTCCATTCATGTCTGTCCAGTGGCAGCTGGTGCTCAAAATTTTTGGGGGGCGCAAACAAACTGAAAAAAAAAACATCAATTGCAGCCACTGTGCCCATCAAATGCAGCTACTGTGCCAAACACAGCTACTGTGCCATCAAACGCAACCACTGTACCCCTAAGTTTCCGCCACTGTGCCATCAAACACAGCCACTGTGCCCATAAATTGCTGCCACTGTGTCATCAAATGCAGCCACTGTAGCCATACATTTCTGACACTGTGCCCATCAATTTCTGCCAGTGTGCCCATCAAATGCTGCCAGTGTGCGGATCAATTGCCACACTGGCAGCATTTGGGTCAGACACCTGAATAGGAGGTGTCAGCAGCGACCATAGATAGATTCATGCAATGCATGAATCTATCTATAGAAATAGAGTGCTGCAGGAGAGAGGGGGTGGTGCCCATGCACCCTTTATGGATGCACCGCCACTTTGTCTATCTATGGCCAGATGCACCTGGGTGGGGATGAAGATGATTAAGTTACATTGTGAAAATGGATGAGGATGACTCTGGGTGGGGATGAGAGTTACATAGTAAAGAGGGGCTCTCCACAATGTAACTCTCATCTCCACCCAGAGTAACTTAATCATGCCAGCTTGTCAGCCTCAGGTGTCCCATCCAAGGAGATTAAAATAAAGTCCAAATATAACACAGCACAGGGAGCAGTGAGCACAGCAGCACACACCAACTTTTTGTGACTTACCCTCCCACGCCGCTCTCTCCTTTCTATATGCACCTAATAGAGCTGGTTGGTTCACTGCAGATGGACTGACCACACCCCCTGCCCGAGTCCCGGCCAATCAGAACTAACCTCCGCCTCAGCAGTAAAATAAGTGGAGCGCTGGCTGCAGTGGTAGTGAAAGGCTGTGGATCTGGTGGCTCAGCTCAGACTTGATTGTAAGCTCCCCCTTCCTTCTGTTCTATAGCGGCCGCTCGGGGGGGGGTGTTAGTGCTAGCAGAAGAGAGGCGGCAGCTATTCAGAGTTCAGCCAGGTGGGCCCCTTGGGACGCTCGGGCCCCTTACAGGAGTACTGCCTGTACCCCCCTGATGGCGACCCTGGTTGGGAGTACCTGAGTATTGTGAGTGTTGGGAGTACCTGTGTATTGTGAGTGTTGGGAGTACCTGTGTATTGTGAGTACCTATTTGTTGTCTGAGTAGTGTGTGGATTGTTAGTGCCTGTATGATTTGTATACTTGTGTATTGTGAGTACCTATGTATTGTGAGTACATGTGGGCAATAAGTACACATGGTCTGTGGCTGCGCGTGGTCTGTGATTGCATGTGGTTGGCAAGTACCTGTGTATTGTATTGTTGAGTATTATTGTCAGGAAGCTAGTTGTTAGGTAATTTGGGCAGGGTATAATCCCCAATCCTCATTAAATTAGTAGGTACGATGCCCGACGGGTATGGAGATGCGACTCGGTGTACATCTTGCAGCATGTATGCGTTGCTTGATCATCTGATTAAGGGTAAATACTGTTGTGCAAAATGTAAGCACGGTGTGTCCCTGGAAGCCCAGGTTCCAAATCTAGGGTAGCAACTGTCTTCACTGAGAAGACCCTCCATACTAAACGAGAGCTGGGAATGTACCCGTCAGGGGCCAGCACAGAGGCGGGTGGAGACAAAGAGGTGCAGGCACTAGAAACGAGTAGATGGGTGGCAGTCAAGAAGTATAGAGGGGGAAGTGCCAGGGAGGCCAATCCTTGGCTGGAGCATCCCAATAAGTATGCTCCATTGATTGCCATTGGCGAAACTGGTTAGGAACTAGCACTGCTGGAGCTGAGGGACTCTCCTAGCTGCCAGGGGAAAAACTCATCCAGTGAGAGTGGGGGGAAGTGAAGGGAAAGGATAGACAGCTTCTGGTGGTAGGGGACTCAATTCTTAGGAAGGACAGAGAGGGCAATCTGTGACAAAGACCCGAAGCACCGAACTATATACTGTCTACCGGACCCTCGGGTTTGGCACCTCACGGATCTGGTGGACAGATTACTGGGAGGGGCTGGGGAAGACCCAGCTGTCATGGTGCACATTGGCACCAATGACAAAGTCAGAGGCAGATGGAGTGTCCTAAAGAACGATTTTAGGGACTTAGGAGCTAAATTGAGGAAAAAGACCCCCAAGGTAGTATTCTCAGGAATAATACTGGTACCTCGAGCCACATGAGAAAGGCAGAGGGAGATTAGAGAAGTAAACAAGCGTCTGAGGTGCTGGTATAGTAAGGAGGGGTTTGAGTTCCTGGAGAACTGGGCCGACTTCTCAGTCAGTCACCAGTTTTATAGAATGGATATAGAATGGACGAACTGCACCTAAATGAGGAGGGTGTGGATCTGTAGGGAGATAAGATGGCCGGAAAGTTAGAGGGGTTTTTAAACTAGGCAAAGGGGGGTAGGGTCCAGAGGTAGAGATAGTCAGCAATAAACATATTCTGGAGGGTAGAATTGGGGAATTAGTGGTAGGTTGACTAAAGCACATAAACCTGAGGTAAGTATAGTAACAAGTCCTATTTGCATTCTTTAGAAAAACCCAATAAGAGGACAGTATGTGACCATTCTAAACTACGTGGCATGTTCACCAATTTCAGGAGCTTGGCGGACAAGATGGGTGAACTAGAAATACTAAGTAATAGGTGAAACTCCTGCGCTGTACTGGATCAGTGAGTGGAGGAAGGGGAGGGAAAGGGGAAAGGGGTAGTGAACGGGGAGTGGGTGCACTGCAGCAAACAGAAAAGGTCTATCCTGATAGACAAGAATAATAATGCAAAAGGTGATAATGTCTGCGCTGTGAAGTAGAACACTGCCAATGGGTTAAAGGCAATGAAAAGGGAATGGGCCCGTGGGGGTAGTGAGGTGAAAAAATAATATTACAAAGTGACAAACAGATAAGCAATGCAAACGTCAATCCTAGTGGCAAAGTAAATCAGTACATTGAATAAACATAATGAATGAATAATTTAAATTAATAATTTAAATAAATTAAGTAAGCATGACAGTCCCGGTCCCACGATCAAAAGAAAGAGGAATCCAGGTGAAGCATGTAGAATAGATGAATAAATAAAAAGTCTGAAGTGAAAGTTCCAACAGCCAGATCTGTGAAAAGGCGCAACAAACAAATCCAAAAAGGATTGACGTTTGCATTGCTTATCTGTTTGTCACTTTGTAATATTATTTTTTCACCTCACCACCCCCACGGGCCCATTCCCTTTTCATTGCCTTTAACCCATTGGCAGTGTTCTACATCACAGCGCAGACATTATCACCTTTTGAACTAGAAATACTGATGAACGAGGAGGATTTTGTGGGAATTTCAGAGACCTAGTTCAACAGCTCTCATGATTGGCTGGCAACCATTCAAGGGTATTCCCTTTATCGCAGGGACAGGGAGGGTAAAAAAGTGGGAGAAGTATGCCTATATATCAGGAATAATGTACAAGTGAATTTTGAGAGATGACATAAATAAGGGAGCTAGGGAGGAGGTAGAATCCTTATGGGTAGAGCTCCAAAGGGATGGAGCTAAGGGGAAAATAATACTGGGAGTATGCTATAGGCCCCCTAACCTGAGGGAAAAGGGGGAGATGGACCTCCTATCACAATTTGGATTAGCAGCAAGGATGGGAAGTGTTAGTGTTATCATAATGGGGGATTTTTTTTTTTTTTTTTATATCATTTATTTTTATTTGCTTTTTTTGATTCAGTGATTAACAGGTTCAGTGAACATTATTACAAAGTAAAAATAGTATAACAAACTACGACCTTGTGCCATACTAAGAGAGTATACAATTTCGGTTAACCCACAGAAGAAAAGAAAGGAAGAAGAGAAAGAAAAAAAGAGCAAAAAAAAGAAGAAAAAAAAAAAACTGTAAAATAAAAGAGAGCCAACTTCCTTTTACTCTTCCCCCCTGTGTCTATTCCCTTGTGTCTCCCTCCCCCTCCCTCCCCCAATCCTCGGGAGCGTGCCACCCTCATCTTTTCCTTGCTTAGGAAATGGTCGGGTCAGTCTTCTAACCTCATTACCTCCATGGGTCATTGGCGAAAGAAATCTGGCTAGCGAGCCTTCTATCTAGGCCCCTCCCCCAGGGGTCACCGCTATGGAGACGGTTGGGCAGTTAAACTATAGATATCCCTTGTTGCCAGAGGAGGTGACATCTCAATGAGCCAGGGCATCTTCACCGCTAGGTCCCTTCATGAGGGATCTCCCACATCCCTCATCCAAGGTCCCCAGAGTCTCTCAAATTTCCCATAGTTCCCTTGTCTGGTAAAGGTCACTCTCTCGCTGGAGATGGTTATATTAATGGTCGCTACCCAATTTTCTACGGACGGGGGGACATGTGCTTGCCAATTTTGAGCTATTATCTTGCGTGCCTGAAAAAGGCATCTTAATATTGCTTCCAGGTTGCCAGGTGGGACTTGATTGTCCTCCATATATCCTAGCAGGCAGGTCAACGCCACTGGGTCGAGGGAAGACCCAAAAACCCTATTAATCCTCTCAGTTATCTCCACTCAATAACTGTAGAGCTTTGGGCACCTCCAGACCATATGTAGGAAATCACCTTTAGCTCCACATCTTGGGCATTCATTGTTTTGCCTCCACCCTAATTTGAACAATTTTTGGGGAGTATAATACACCCTGTGCAATAAGAACAGGTAAGACAGTCTCTGCGCTGGAGCTATTGAGACCAAAACTCCTCGATGCAGGATCTTGTCCCACTGTTCAGGGGTTACTGTCCCGATGTCCCTTTCCCACCCTTCTCTGCTCTTATTGGGGCCCGCTCGGCTTATTGCTTTAGTCCCCATAGTGATGTACATTACTTAAATTAGGCCTTTCGCTGTTCTTGCGTTAATTAATCTAAGGAGGGCGGGAATCTGGGTCCATATAAGTGTCTGTGAGGCAAATTGTGATTGAATGGCATGGCGCACCTGAAGATATTTATAAAATGTCTTATTTGGGATGTTATATTCCCTTGTCAATACAGAAAATGGTTTTATGGTATCCCCCTCGAATAAGTGTATTAACCGGGTTATACCCTGTCTCTCCCATTCCCCTGGTTTCTCTATGTTCATCATCTCCTGTAAATTTTTATTGTTCCATAAAGGGGAAAATTGTGTTACCCCGGCATACCCCAATAAAACCTTTGCTGTCTGCCATATTTTACTCACTAATTTTGTAGTCGGGCATTTATAAACAAAAAAATCTGCCTCGCGTGGCTGTGGACGTGATATATTTGGATTTTGCAAAAGCGTTCGATACAGTTCCGCACACACAGCTCATGTGTAAGGTAAGGTCTACAGGATTGGATATATCAGTTTGTAAATGGATAGAAAACTGGCTGAAAGCCAGAATTCAGAGAGTCGTGGTTAATGATTCTTACTCTGAATGGTCCAATGTTATCAGTGGTGTACCCCAAGGTTCAGTGCTGGGACCCTTACTTTTCAATATATTTATAAATGATATTGGGTCTGAGATCAAAAGTAACATTTCTGTCTTTGCAGATGACACCAAGCTATGCAGTGGAATAACGTCCTTACAGGATGTCTCCAATTTACAAGCCGACCTCAATGCTCTGTCTGATTGGGCGACTAAGTGGCAGATGAGGTTTAATGTAGATAAATGTAAAGTTATGCACTTGGGGGCTAAGAATATGCATGCATCATACATACTAGGGGGAGTACAACTGGGGGGGTCTGTAGTGGAGAAAGATCTGGGGGTTTTAGTTGATCATAAGCTCAATAATGGCATGCAATGCCAAGCTGCGGTTTCCAAAGCGAGCAAAGTCCTTTCTTGTATTAAGAGAGGTATGGACTCCAGAGACAGAGATATAATTTTGCCCCTGTACAAATCATTAGTAAGACCTCATCTGGAATATGCAGTTCAGTTTTGGGCACCAGTTCTCAAAAAGGATATAGGAGAACTGGAGAAAGTGCAGAGAAGAGCAACCAAACTGATAAGAGGCATGGAGGAGCTCAGCTATGAGGAAAGATTAGAAGAACTAGATTTATTCACTCTTGAGAAGAGGAGAATTAGGGGGGATATGATCAACATGTACAAATATATAAGAGGTCCATACAGTGAACTTGGTGTTGAGTTATTCACTTTACGGTCATCACTGAGGACAAGGGGGCACTCTTTACGTCTAGAGGAAAAGAGATTTCACCTCCAAATACGGAAAGGTTTTTTCACAGTAAGAGCTGTGAAAATGTGGAACAGACTCCCTCCAGAGGTGGTTCTGGCCAGATCAGTAGATTGCTTTAAGAAAGGTCTGGATTCTTTCCTAAATGTACAGAATATAACTGAGTACTAAGATTTGTAGGTAAAGTTGATCCAGGGTAAATCCGATTGCCTCTCGGGGGATCAGGAAGGAATTTTTTCCCCTGCTGTAGCAAATTGGATCATGCTCCGCTGGGGTTTTTTGCCTTCCTCTGGATCAACTGTGGGTATGAAGTTGGGTGTATAGGATTTTACTGTGTTTTTTTATTTTGTTTTTTGTGGTTGAACTGGATGGACTTGTGTCTTTTTTCAACCTGACTAACTATGTAACTATGTAACTATGTAACTATGTAACTATGTAACTATGTAAAGCTTCCACGAGTACCCTATGGGGATTCCCTGCTAGCAGCAATCAGCTATTGGGATTATCTGGCTCCGTGGTTCCACAACCCGCCAGATGTTGCAGCTGGACTGCTACAAAGTATAATCTAGGGTGTGGAACCGCCATGCCCCCCTCTTTTACCGGCAGTTGTAATGTTTGCAAGCTAATCCGGGCTTGACCCCCCCTCCATATTAGTTCTCTGAATAGCGTCTCCATTTTTTTGAACCAAGATTGCCCTAGCCAGATCGGAGAGTTATGGAGCAGATATAGTATCTGTGGCTGCCATATCATTTTTATTAAGTTACAGCGTCCTGCTACCGACAACGGTAGGCGTTTCCATATATCACATTTTTGTTTTAATTTGAGGAGAAGTGGGGAGATATTAATATTTGCATATTGCGTGACATCCTTCGTAACCCAGATCCCTAGGTATTTTAGTTTGGTAACCACACTTAATTGCGAGATTCCTGGAAATGTCTGGGGACCGAGTGGGTCCAATGGTAACAAGGCGGATTTTTCCCAATTGATAGTAAGGCCTGAGAACTGCCCAAATTCCCCGACCATTTTCATCACTCTATCTAATGAGGTTTCTACATCCCCTAGAAAAAACAAAACGTCGTCTGCAAATAATGCGATCCTGTCCTCCCCCATCTGTCTTCTGAACCCCCTTATGTCCGCCCTCGTCCTGGTCATAATAGCCAGGGGCTCCATGGCAAGGGCAAACAAAAGGGGGGACAGAGGGCACCCCTGCCTCGTCCCTCTTTCCAAATGGAACACTTCTGACAACTCATTGTTTATTCTAACTTTAGCTCTTGGTTCCCTATACAGTAATCTAACCCAGTTGATAAAGAGAGGTCCAAAACCAAAATTTTCTAGCGCCTTCCAAAAGTACGACCATTCTAGGCTATCGAAGGCCTTTGCCGTGTCAAGTGACAACACCGCTCTAGAGCCCCCGTTGTCTATTGGTGCCTGTAAATTCAGAAATAGCCTTCTAATATTGGTGCTAGTTGCTCTACCTGGTATGAAACCTGACTGGTCTGGATGGACTAAGTGATTGATACATCTATTTAAACGAGTCGCTAGTACTCTGGCCAAGATCTTTACATCAGTACATAATAGCGATATTGGGCGGTAGGATGAAGGGTCCAGTCGGTCCTTCCCCTCCTTGTGGATTACAATTATGGTCGCTTCCGACATTGAGCTAGGAAGTGCCCCCCCACTTGCTGCCCCTTCCAGGGTCCTAAGAAATTCTGGTAGTAATACCTCCCCATATCGCCTATATACCTCTATTGGTAGCCCATCAGGGCCTGGGGACTTCTGGTTAGGCATACCAGCAACTGCTTGCTTTATTTCCTCTAGGGTGATTGGTGCCTCCAGGTCCTGCATGTCCTTAACTGGTAAAGTGGGGACTGTTATTGCTTGAAAAAAATCTTCCATATCACCACTCCTCGCCCCTTTTTTGGATTTATACAGCGTTTTGTAATACTCGCAAAACATGTTTATCACCGCTTGGCCATTGGTCGAGATTTCTCCCCCTTCTGTCCTTATTGCTGGAACATTTGATGGAGGGGAGTTAGTTCTACACAAAAGCGATAGCATACGGCCCACTTTCTCCCCTTCACCAAATTGACACTGCCTCTGTAATATTCTCTTGCTCTCTAACTTCCTCATAATGACCGTTTTATACTCCAGCTGCTTCCCCAGCCATTCTTTCTGCCTGGTTGGAATAGGCTCCTCAATAAACCTCACTTCTGCTTGGGCCACCTCCAATCCAAGTTTACCCTCTCGCTCTCTTCCTTCTCTTTTGACTTGTGCTACCTGTTGGATCAAAAGGCCTCTTAAAAAAGCTTTCAAAGAGTCCCAGACCACCCCCGTCGGTCCTGAGCCTGTGTTGATTTGTAGGTACTCTTTCAAACTAGGGACCAGGTCTCCCGAGTCACCAAGCAGCTCGAGCCAGCCCGGGTTAATTTTCCACTCGTTACGTGGGAGCCTTAACCCCTATTTTGATTGTCAGCACCAGCGGGGAATGGTCCGAGACCCCCCTGAGGCCATACTCTACCCCCTTCACCAAGGGTAGCATTTCCTCACTACCCACCGCCATGTCAATTCTAGAAAGAAATGGGGGATTTTAATTATCTAGACATAGACTGGACATTCGCCATTTCCTAAATGTCTTGCAGGACAATTTAATGGGTCAGATGGTAGACACACCAACTATAAACAAGGTGTTACTAGATCTACTGATTACCAACAATACAGACCTGATCAGGGATGTGAAAATACAGGGCAATTTAGGAAACAGCGATTACAGGTCCATGGCTTCAGTATAAATCACACAAATAGGTAACACAAGGGGATAACAAAGACACTGAATTTCAAAAGAGCCAACTTCCCTAAATGACAAACCTTGCTAGAAGATATACATTGGGATAAAATCTTAGAAACAAAGAACATGGAGGAGAGATGGGTTTGCTTTAAGAGCATATTAAATAAGGGGATTAGCCAGTACACCCCATTGGGAAATAAATGTTAAATAGTGAACAAAAGTCCTGGATGGCTTAACTCCAATGTAAAAATGCATATAAAAGAAAAGGAGGAGCAGCCTTCAAAAAATACAAGGCTGAGGGACCATCATCAGCTTTCAGACAAAGAATGCAACAAGATATGTAAGGGTGCAATTCGGGCAGCTAAGATGGAACATGAAAGACACATAGTGGAGGAGAGCAAAGAAAATCCCAAGAAATTCTTTAAGTATATAAACAGCAGTCATTTTGTCATCACGTGATGAGGACGTGACGTGCGTGAGGGTGGGAGGTGCCGGAGCGCTCCATGGCCCGAGGCAGCGAGTGGCAGGGATCCGACGGAGCCAGCACCGGTCCGGTGGAAGCCAGCTTGTGAGGCTGACACCCCGGAGACCGGAGTCGGAGCCCTGCTCAGTCCCGCTCAGCGTGACCTAAACTCTCCGACGGGACCCGGGACTCAACAGACACCCGACGGATGGAAGCGTCGGGTGACCAGATGTGAAGAGGGGGAGCAGCTGCTGCGGGTCTGCGAATGGTCCCGAGGTTGGGTGAGACGCTCATTTGAGCCGAGCGGACCGGGCGCCGTCCCTCCCCTCCCCCCCCCTCCCCCCCTGACGGTTTTGGTGATCTCAAAAAAAAAAAAAAATTCTACATAAAATATACATATTACCTGCCTTGATTTTGGGAATACTGATGAGTAAGTCTGGTCTATGATACAATGCAATACTTGCCTTGATAAGGGGAATACTGATGGATTGTGATTTAAATACAATACTTACCTTGAATTTGGGATTACTGATAAAAGTAAGCGGGACTGTGATATAATGCAATACTTACATTGTGTCAGTATTGATAAAGAAGTCGGGGCTGTGATATAACGCAATAATTGCCTAGATCTTGGGAGCTCTGATAAGTAAGCCTGGACTGTGATGCAAAGATGATCAAAAAGGGAGAGAGATAAACCGGTATAAAGCCTCAACTGATTAACTGATTAAGGATCGCAAAGCCCTCATATACTGTGCAGTCACTGTATAAAATCTGTAGAAAATCTCACAGGACATTTGTAGTGTCTGTCCCAGCGTAGAGATTCTGGGCTGGGAGATGCGGGTGAACATGCTGTATTCTGTCCCCGAAGTAATAACGGCCTAATGGTTATAATTACACAACCAGGCAGGATACATTTGATGTAAGATTCAAAGGCGGCCGGTCTATATCAGTAAATTACCTGTTTGGGTTGACAACTCTGTGCAAGGAGGAAAATACCGGGGTCAAATCCCTAAACTACACCGCTGGTACCCCCCGCATAAGAGGATAAGCTGGAAGATACGGCTGGCCTGACCATAATAGCCATTGTTCGGCACAGATAGAACCGGATTGGTAAAAAGGGTCGGATTGGCAGTGGAGGCAGCCCCGCTCCGGGCTCTCTCTGTCATTGGCGCCTCTTCACTGACTTCTTCCTGGTTGTTACGTTTCTTTTATTCTCCTTCTTCTCCCTACCTTTTTTTTTATTTTTTAGGGGCCCTTTCTTTTTTCCCCGTTGCTCTACAATCCTCTCCCTACAGACTGACCAGCCTAATCGGTCACTGAAGTGTCAAACTCCCTAAGTATAGTAGAGCTGAGTAACGAAAATAGATTCTGCTAGATTGCAGGGAGCGAGGGGAGAGGAGGATAAAGCGAGAAAAGAAGAGATAGTGTCGTGGGGAGTGACCACCAAGGCCGAGTATAACCACTTGCTGACGGCCGTACGACTTTGTACGGCCTCAGAGCGGCTCCCAATTTCTAACAGGCCGTCTTTTTACAGCCTCCCCTTTTCGCGTTCCCCGCGCGCGCTCCCGAGCGCGCAGCGGGGAACTGCTGTGCTGGCCGTGTCCCTTGGACACAGCCAGTCACAGATCGCCGTGAACGGCCAATCGGAGCGGCCGTTTCCTAGGCGATCTGTGCGGCCAATGAGAGATGATCTCATATGTTTACATATGAGATCATCTCTCATTCCCGGCTCTCGCAGACAGCGGTGCTGTCAGGGGAGAGAGGAGACGGATCTGTGTCTCTTGTACATAGAGACACAGATCGGTCACCCCCCCCCCAGTCACCCCCCCTCCCCCACAGTTAGAACACTAATTAGGGTACACATTTAACCCCTTCCTCATCCCCTAGTGTTAACCCCTTCCCTGCCAGTCACATTTATACAGTAATCAGTGCATATTTATAGCACTGATTGCAGTATAAATGTGAATGGCGCCAAAAATGTGTCAAAAGTGTCCGATGTGTCCGCCATAACGTCGCAGTCCCAATAAAAATCGCAGATCGCCGCCATTTCTAGTAAAAAAAAAGCATTTATACAGTAATTAGTGCATATTTATAGCACTGATTGCAGTATAAATGTGAATGGCGCCAAAAATGTGTCAAAAGTGTCCGCTGTGTCCGCCATAACGTCGCAGTCCCAATAAAAATCGCAGATCGCCGCCATTTCTAGTAAAAAAAAAAATTTATGCAGTAATTAGTGCATATTTATAGCACTGATTGCAGTATAAATGTGAATGGCGCCAAAAATGTGTCAAAAGTGTCCGATGTGTCCGCCATAACGTCGCAGTCCCAATAAAAATCGCAGATCGCCGCCATTTCTAGTAAAAAAAAAAAAAAAAAAAAAATAATAATTCTGTCCCTTATTTTGTAGGCGCTATAACTTTTGCGCAAACCAGTCGCTTATTGCGATTTTTTTTTTTTTTTTACTAAAAATATGTAGAATACGTATCGGCCTAGACTGAGGATAAAAAAAAAAACGTAAAAAAAAAAATTGAGCTATTTATTATAGCAACAAAGTAAAAATATTTTATTTTTTTTCAAAATTGTCGCTCTATTTTTGTTTATAGCGCAAAAAATAAAAACCGCAGAGGTGATCAAATACCACCAAAAGAAAGCTCTATTTTGTTTGGGAGCCACGTCGCACGACCGCGCAATTGTCAGTTAAAGCAACACAGTGCCGAATCGCAAAAAGTCCTCTGGTCAGGAAGGGGTTTAAGTGCCCAGTAAGGAAGTGGATAAGAAATAAACGGTAGATTGGGAAAGGGAAGGAAGGAGGGGGAAGGAGAGAGGGGAAGAGGCGAGAAGGAGGAAGGGAAGGAAGGGGAAAGAAAACAAAAAAACAAAACATCATTTCCAAACTGGGGAAGAGAATCAGACCCTCCAACAAAATGAATAGATCGACGAGAGGTGGCACTACTAAACCAACTAAGACTAATTCGGGGAATAGCTCCATACAGCAATATATGACTCAAGAAGGGAGCCTTAAAAGCCCGGGACTCGCAAAGAAGAATGAAAAGAAGAAGAGTGATAAAAAAAAAGGTGCAGGTAGTGCGGAGAGCTCTAGAGGTGAAACGACGCTAGAAAGTGAGCAAGAGCAAAATAACGCAGAGGAGCCAGCCCAAGATACACACCCCCCTACAAAGGCAGAGATGAACGCAATGTTGCAGAGGATGGAAAATGTCATGGAAAATATTATAAAGACGGAAATTAACAAGGTAAGAACAGACCTCGGAGGGCTCCGTGATAGAGTGGGAGAGACGGAAAGGAGAATAGAGGAACAGGACCAGGAAATAAACTCCCTGAAAAAGCAAGTAAAGGCCCTGACCGAAAATCAGAGATTGACGGCATATAGGATCGAGGACCAGGAGAATCGCAACAGGCGACAGAACCTTAGAATTAGAGCGCTAGTAGAAGAAAAGGATGAAGACCTCAGAGAGATCATGAACACAATTTTTAACCCCCTGCTGGAGAGACCAGTAGAATCTAAGCCCCTTAAGATCGAGAGAGTCCACCGAGTGGGGAATCCCCAACAGATAGAAAGATTCGGTCCTAGGGATGTCGTGGTTCGTTTCAGGAATTACGTCGATAAAGCAGAAATTTGGGGAAGGCTTAGGGGGAAACCTCCCCTGAAATATAGAGAGACTGAGCTACAAATATTCTCCGATCTGTCGAAAGAAACATTGGCAAGAAGAAGATACATGAAACCCCTCTTAGAGCTGATGCGAGCACAAAATATAAAGTACCAATGGGGCTTCCCGGCATGCCTGATAGGCATAAAGGGGGGTAAAACAGCACGACTAAGGCACCCAGAGGAACTAAAAGATTTCTGCTCGAAAATGGACTTAACAGTTCCAGAACTACCGGAGTGGGTGGGCTAGCGGGGCACTGGTTAGCCTAGAATCTCAGGATGCTGGATTGGGGGAGAGGGGAGGGGGGGATGGGGGGGAGACAATGGAGTGCTTTGAGCACCACCATAAAAGAGGAGCCGAGGATGAAGGTGATGAGTCTTCTACCAGCGGCTCCCAGGCCAAGAGCGGGCCAGGGTGGGGGTGGGAGGGATGGGGGGACGGGGATTTGGGGGGGGAGGGGGGGAGGGAGGGAAACGGGAGGGGGACCATCTGAACGACTCCACAAGAATTCTCTTCAAATTTATAAAAAAAAAAAAAAAAAAAAGGAGATAAATGACAGATATTAAGTTCCTATCATACAATGTAAAAGGATTAAACTCCCATATCAAGAGACATAAAATTCTTGGCGAATTAACGCAGTATAAAGTAGATATTGTCTACCTACAAGAGACCCACATTACCTTAGAGTCCAATATAAAGCTGCACTCACCTGAATATCCTGTTTGGTATTATTATACAGTCTCATCGAGATCTCGTGGGGTTGCCATTGGATTTTCAAGAGGAGTTAGATTCACATTGGTGGACAGACTGATAGACCCTGAGGGGAGATACCTGTTCTTGAAAATAAAACTAGGAGAGGAGGATTTCACCCTGGCAAATGTGTATGCCCCCAATGTGAATCCGGTTAAATACATTAGTAAAATCCTCAGAAAATTAAAAGATTTTGAAGAGGGACATGTGGTGTTGATGGGGGACTTTAACTTCTGCATGTGCCCGAGCCTCGATAGTACGTCCCAGGTACAGGGGAATAGTGGTGAGCATCTTAAGCTATTGAAAAAACAAATGTCATAGGTCCTTGTCTGGCCCATTCCCTTCGGTTATGGGATTCGGTTAAATATTCTGCAGGTCTGATCTCCCCTCATCTTCCGTTGCTTCAACTTCTTCATAGCCCCCTATTCCCACCACGTAGGGATAATCCCTTACAGTTTGCATGGTGGACTGAACATGGCTTCGTAGATGTTCATTCTATGCTTTCTCCAACCAAGATTATTTCTTTTTCACTCTTACGTTCCTCCCATGATATTCCCCTCAGGGAACACTATAGCTACTTACAACTCCGACATTTCCTTCAGCGCCTTCTCAGATCCCAACCTACCCCCTATATCATGACCCCCTTCGAAAGCTTATGTAGATCGCGCCCCCATTCCCAGGGTCTCATATCTCTGATTTACACAGCGATTATCAACTCTAAGAGACCGCCTTTGAGACCTTATCACCTCCAGTGGGAGGCTGAGCTTGGGAAGCAACTCGATCCGGAAGATTGGCAGGCTATGACCATGGCATTGTCTAAATGTTCTACGAATGTTCTCTTTCAAGAGAACGCTTATAAAGTGTTCTATAGGTGGTACTATACCCCGACCAAGCTGGCGAGTTTCATACCTTCCTACTCTCCTTTGTGTTTCCGTGGATGCTCTCAGGAGGGTACGATGGCACACGTCTGGTGGACCTGTCCCAGGGTATGCAGATTGTGGGTTAGAGTTTATGCGTTGCTCCGCAACCTCTTTGATACCAACTTGAAGAGGGACCCCTTTGAGGCCCTTTTATGGAAACCGATCACGGAGCTTCTCCGCCCTGAACGCCAGTTGGCGGCGCATGTTTTTACTGCAACTAAATTGATCATTGCAAGGGCCTGGAAGACCCCGGTTCTCAGCTTCGAAGCAGTTAAAAACTGCATTAATGATATTATGGTTAATGAGAAACTTACTGCTGTGTTGGCAGATACCCACGATAAATTCCTCCGGGTATGGCAACCCTTCACGGTTTGACCCAGCACTACTTTCTCTTTGATGAGCCTCCGTTCCCCCCGCCCCGTGGACCCCTTTCCTTCCTCTTTTTTTTTCTTCTATCTTCTTTTATTCTTTTTACTTTCTTCTTGCTGTTCTTTTCTATTTCTATTCCTCTTTCCCTTCATCGCTACTTGTTCATGCTACTTTTCTAGCTGGCTTTCTTTCTTTTCATCCTCCCTTTCTTTCTTTGTGGCTCGGGCCCTCAGGCTTGGTCCTGCTGGCCTTGGACACAGGATGCATTTTTTCTTTTACAAATTGGAATACTGATTTCCTCTGTTATGTGCCTGCTTGAATTTTATATATATGTATATATATATATATATATATATATATATATATATATATATATATATATATATATATATATATATATTTATATTTATATTTATATATTTTATTTTTTATTTTTGTCACATCATTTATTTTTATATATATATGTATATATTTCTATTTTTTTATTTTTTTTATATATATATATATATATATTTTTTTTTTTGTAAGGTTGTGTATTGTATAACAACTGTGCTTTTAAGTTTTACATTTACCCCGGTGTGATAACCGGAATGTTACCTAAGTCAGCATTAGGTCACTCTAGCAGGCCACTTGAGTTGAGGACATTCTATAGCCGGCCTTCTGGATTCGCTTTCGGATCCCTAGGAGCGGGACTAACCTCAGGTTTACGGACTATCTTTTCTGATATTTGATAAGCTTATGGTGTGTCCTCCACTGCTTTTTTTTCTTTTGTATTCTCTTTTTTTTTGATTGTTGATGTGTTTTTCAATAAAACTCTTTTGTACAAGAAAAAACAAATGTCACAAAACCAAATGGTTGATGTCTGGCGAATTCTCAACCCCAAGACACGTGACTATACGTTTTTTTCCCCTGTACATGGGACGTACTCGAGGATCGACTACATCCTCGTGGACCACAGACTTTTGGAGAGGGTGGCTGAAGCAAGTTGTGAGATCACGACACTATCAGACCATGCTCCTGTAACTATGAAAATAAGCACATCTATACAAAAAACTATCCCACCTGAATGGAGATTGGATGAAAGTCTGTTGGGGGACGAGGAGGTGGTCGAAAGAGTACAGAAAGAATTGGAATGGTATTTTCAGGAGAATGACAGGGAGGGTATTTCAAGAGCAACCCTGTGGGACGCCCACAAAGCCTATTTATATAGGGATTTTTATTGCAGAAGGGGCAAAGAAAAAGAAAATAAGAATGAGTAAACTAAAAACATTAAAGGAGGAGATATATAGGCTGGAACAGGAACATAAAATACAGGGCCAAAAGAGGGAAACACTCCGTAAGTTAACTATAACAAGAGATGAATATAAAGCCCTTGCTGGGCAAGAAACCAAGAATTTCATAGACAGGATAGAGAGAGAAAGATACGTCTGGGGAAATAAACCTAGTAAAAACTTGGCCAGAATGGTAAGAAAAAAGAAAACCAGGAATTTTATTGAAAAAATCAGGAACGGGAATGGAGACTTAGTATACGCGACAAATCAAATAGCAGAATCTTTTAGAAGCTATTATGAAAAACTATACGACGTTCAACAGAAGTTTAGGGACCCAGCCGAAAAACAGGATAAGATCAGGGAAGTATTACAGCAAACTAACCTACCGAAGTTAGAAGAGTACGAGATAGAAAGAATGGAGGAATGTATAACTGAGCAGGAAATAAGTGAGGTCTTAAAAAATACCCCTAAGGGGAAAAGCCCCGGACCAGACGGTTTCACGTCAGCCTATATACAAAGGTTTAGTACCATCTTAGTCCCTAGACTTTGCCAATACTTCAATGGCCTGGGGCTAGACTACGCGATGAGTAGAGAGGCATTAACAGCTACGATCACTGTCATTAAAAAAGAGGGAAAGGACAACACGATTTGCTCAGGGTTCCGACCAATCTCACTCCTGAATGCTGATACTAAACTGTATGCAAAAATTTGGGCCGAACGAATGAAGGGGATGATGACAGTTATGGTCCACCCAGACCAGGTTGGCTTTATACCTGGGAGGGAGGGTAAGGACAACGGGGTCAGGGCACTTCTTCTCTTGGAGCAGATCAAAGAAAAAGGGACCCCCGGTCTATTCCTGTCAGTAGACGCTGAGAAAGCGTTCGACAGGGTAGACTGGGGGTTCCTGATACAAACATTAGAATTTATAGGAATAGGTCCAAGGATGATCAAATGGATCAAAACTCTCTATTTCCATCCATGTGCTAGGATTAAGATCAACGGATCTCTTTCCGCACCCTTCGAGATGAGAAATGGAACTAGGCAGGGTTGCCCCCTGTCCCCCCTCCTTTTTGTCCTCTCATTGGAACCCCTGCTGGCAATGGTCCGACAAAATCCAGAAATATATGGAGTAGAAGTAGGAGAAGACGAGCACAAATTGTCCGCCTTTGCAGACGATATTCTATTTTTTATAAGCAGCCCAAGAGTCACTATCCCGAAATTAATAGCTACCTTAAAACAATATGGTGAGGTATCAAACTTTAAAATGAATACAGAAAAGACGGAGATCCTGAACATTAACATTCTTAAAGAGGAAGAACAATATCTGCGGAAGAAATATAACTTTACATGGCAAAGAGAGATAAAGTACCTGGGCATAAAACTGGCAAATAACTTCAAGAAAATATATAGAATACATTTTATCCCCCTGCTTAACGAAATTAAAAGAGAAATTAAAAACATATATAATAAACCAATCTCGTGGTTCGGGAGGATAAATGTGGTAAAAATGGTCCTTATCCCAAAAATTCTATATAAGTTTCAAATGGTCCCAATTTATCTGCCACCGTCATACATCAAAATAATTAACTCCCTCATAATGAACTATATTTGGAATAATAAAAAACACAGGGTGTCTGCTCAAACACTAAAACGGGCCAAGAAAAAGGGAGGCTTAGCGGTATCGGATATTGGATTGTATTATAATGCTTCGGTTCTCTCACGGGTTATAGAATGGGCTAAAGAATCCCAGGATAAAAGATGGATCCACATTGAATGCACATTAGCGAGGGCACAGCTAGGGAGATTAATTTGGAACCCACCACAATATAGATTTTTACACAAGTCAACACACACAATTACACATAATGCGTGGAGGATCTGGGATAGATTACATAAACAATTGAAAACAGAATTTAACTCACCCTTAATAGATTTAAAAGAAAATGAATATTTTCCACCAGGGACAAAAGAAGTAGGCGGAAATTGGATTACAAATAGAACACAGCTAAAAGATATAACACTAGAGGGTAAAATTAGGACACTTCACGATATCAAATATAGGATTGGAATTAGGGCGCTTGACGAGTGGAGATACTTGCAGTTGGTGTCATTCGTCAAGAGCCTCCCACACACTTTGCGGTCACAAGAGGAGTACACTAGTTTGGAACAAATGTGTAGCACCGAAAGCTCAAAAGGAAATATATCTAAAATCTATAATTATCTGCAGAAAACGGAAGAGTTGGACACGTTAAAATACATCCAAAATTGGGAAAGAGATTTAGGTGTCCCAAGGGGGAAAACGTCCATAGGAAGAATCCTGAACATGACTCACACCTCGGCGGTAGATGTAAGAACCGCTGAGATGAACTTCAAATGTCTGACGAGGTGGTATGCCACCCCAGATAAAATGGCCAAATTCAGAGTGGGTGAGTCAGAGAAATGCTGGAGATGTTCTGCGTCAAGAGGAACGATGGCGCACCTTTGGTGGGACTGCCTGAAAATCAAAGCCTATTGGAAAAAAATCTTGGCCCTGATAAAAGTAATAACAAAAAATGAAGTAGAAGATAACCCATGGGTAGTTCTCTTTCACGGGGGGGAGGTTCCAGAGAAGGAATATAAGGGTTCATTGATCCCTCATTTGCTTAATGCAGCGAAACGACTGATACCCCTAAAATGGAGAGATCTGGAAAGTCCGCAAATGTGGGAGTGGATCGACTCTGTAGAGGATACTTATAGGAGAGAGAAATTAAAATATGGAACTTATAAAAACAAGGCAGGGGAAAAGGATATGTGGGCACCCTGGTTGGAATTTAAAAAGTCCTGGAGTTTCGCAGAAAACCTGAGAGAGGAATAGGAATGTATTTGCAACTAAGGGAAGGAATTCATCAAGTGGAGTCGTGGGATGGTCCAGGGCGGGGGTAGGGTGGGGGGAGGAGGGGTGGTTTTCTTGTTGGGGGGGGGGTACAGGGGCTTTTGTTTTTTCTCTGTCACGCGGATAAAAAAACAAAAAAAAATTCTCTTTTTGCATTGAAAATCCGTACTTATTACATTAGATATAGTTCCCGACGAAGGAGAAAAAAAAAAAGGGGGAACGGTCTATAAAAATAAAATAACAAGTATAAAACATGATAAGTAATAGACCACAAATGATGCTAAACCAGATGTAGAGACGGAATTATGAATAAAATCATGAGCATGCCTCTCGCTGTGGTGAAGTCTGAAGTGGCAAGAAAAAACAAAAGAAAAAAAAAAAACAAAAGAAAAAAAAACAAAAAAAAAGTATATAAACAGTGAAAAAGGGAGGACAGGGCATGTTAGCCCCATAAAGAATGAGGAAAGACATCTGGTTAAAAAGGATAGGACGATATCGAAGGTATTGAATTCATTTTTCTCCTCAGTCTTCACAAGGGAATCGGGGGGTTTTAGTAACCAAAACTGCAGTGTTTTTCCTCATGACACATCACAGGAAGAAATAGACTTGGGAAACTTAACATTAACCACTTCTCGACGGCCGTACGACTTTGTACGGCCGCAGGGTGGCTCTAAATCTCTGGGAGGCCGTCTTTTTATGGCCTCCGCTCCTCCTGGCCACTGGGGGGCGTGCGAGCGCGCCGGCGGGGGGCGCGCGTGCCCGCCGCATCACTGAGATGCCGATGCGCGTGCCTGGCGGCCACGATGTCAGCCAGGCACCCGCGATCGCGGTTACAGAGAGAGGGACATGGATCTGTGTGTGTAAACACACAGATCCATGTCCTGTCAGGGAGAGAGGAGACCGATCTGTGTCCCTTGTACATAGGGACACAGATCGGTCACCTCCCCCAGTCAGTCCCCCTCCACACACAGTTAGAACACTATGCAGGGTACACATTTAACCCCTCCCTCACCCCCTTTTTTTTTTACAAAAAATATGTAGAATACATATTGGCCTAGACTGAGAATTTTTTTTTAAATTAAAACATTTTTTGCTATTTATTATAGCAACAAGTAAAACATATTATTTTTTTTTTCAAAATAGTCGCTCTTTTGTTGTTTATAGCGCAAAAAATAAAAACCTCAGAGGTGATCAAATACCACCAAAAGAAAGCTCTATTTGTGGGAAAAAAAGGACGCCAATTTTATTTGGGAGCCACGTCGCACGACCGTGCAATTGTCATTTAAAGTGACGCAGTGCCGGAAGCTGAAATTTTACCTGGGCAGGAAGGGGGTATATGTGCCCAGTAAGCAAGTGGTGTTCCCAATTTTTACTGACAGTCTACTGACTGGAATGTTACCAGCTGATTGGTGAAAAGCCAATGTAGCAACAATATTTAACAAAGGGCCAAAATACATCCCTTGGAATTACAGACCAGTTAGCCTAACATTAATAGTATGCAACCTCTTGGAGGGGATGATAAGGGACTATATACAAGATTTTAGTAGTGAAAACTGTGTCATTAGCCGTAATCAGCATGGATTCATGAAGAATCGTTCTTGCCAAACCAAGGCGATAATTCTCCCACTCTACAAGACTGGCCTCACCTGGAGTTAGTTGTCCAGTTTTTGGCACCAGTCCTCAGGAAGGATGTACTGGAAATGGAGCGAGTACAAAGAAGGGCAACAATAAAGGGTCTGGAGGATATTAGTTATGAAGAAAGATTGCGAGCACTGAACTTATTCTCTCTGGAGAAGAGACGCTTGAGATATGATTTCAATTTACAAATACCATACTGGTAGAGGGTTCTTTACTGTAAGAGTGGCAAGGATGTGGAATTCCCTTCCACAGGTGGAGGTTTTAGCACAGGGCATCAATAGTTTAAAAAAACTATAAGATAAGCACCTGAACGACTGCAACATACAGGGATATACAATGTAATACTGACATAAAATCACACACATAGGTTGGACTTGATGGACTTGTGTCTTTTTTCAACCTTACCTACTATGTAACTATGTAAAAAAAAAAAACTCTGTAGCAATACACACCAAACTGAGCATGTGCAGCCTGACATGTTTTGGGATCAATGCAAGAAGTAGAGGATCTGTGCATACAGGATAAAACAGACATTTTTTACACAATGGAGAGGATTAACCCCTTAGGTTCCACAGTGAGCATAGCAAGCTTTACTGCATATATAGACTGATTTTACCAGGGCCGATCCTAGGGTCACAGACGCCTGGGTGCAGAAATATTTCTGGCGGCCCCCACATGGGCGTGACCATCTTACTAACTCCTCCCCTTTACACATGTTTCTATGGCTACGACTCAAACACAGAGATGCTCCCCTATGAAGTCTTCATTAGTGTCCCCCATCAGAGCCCCCCACATCAGGTGTCCCCATAGATCAGTACTTGACTACTTGTCCAATAGATCCCTGTAGCTCGGGCACGCTGAGAGCAGAAGAACATTACAGGGGGCGGGGCATATGTGGTATCTTTGGTTACTAGGAGGGTGGCACTTGTAGAGCATTTCTGGGAGTGTATGGGATGATTGGTAGCAGCTCCGGCCAACCCAGAAGCCTCTCATCACACCGCCTATGGGAGAAGAGCCGACACACGCAGAGGGGGTGGGGCAGACAGGAGACTGCTCCATGCGCACTTGACAGAATTAATTAGTGGAGCCTAGTACCGGAACGTGTTCCGGTACAAGGCTCCGCTGTGGTACCCAGCCCGGATTCCGGGTATGCGCTCTTGTCAGTTGCCAGCGGAGAGAGCAAGCGGGATGGGGAACCGCAGCACCATCTACATGCGCTCCGCCTCTGGACACAGACAAAGAGGAGGTAGGGGAGCACGTTGGAGCTTCGGCACCTCCACCTTCGCAGCGCCTGTGTACCAGAAAGCTATGTATTGTCATATATACATAAATGGGAACAGGAATAGCAAGTATTACTTACCCTTTTGTAAATTAACAGAGCAATTAGACTAGCACATGCTTTGTCAATAGTGAACAGTTTTCAAGAACAGGGTTTCAAACTCTTGCTCTGCTGGTATAGAGTCCCTAGATGACTAGACAAAATTGGCTCACAATTCTCCATTTGTCAATGTTATCAGCAGGAACCAGGTCAATTACTACACATTTTTTTAGGACTGTTCCTTGCTTTATTCATTCTTGTCTGAAGTCCAGTTAATCCTAAAATTTATCCTCAGAACAGAACAGATTCTAGTGGGGTACTTTTTTTATATCAACCAGATGCCCTTAAAATTATACAAATCATTGCACGCTTACCTGTTAAATGCAGCATGTCCCTTATTCCAGCGTTGTAGAAGCAAACTGCTACTTCCCTCCTGTTCTTATGTTATGATAATATTGTAAACAATGGCAGATGGAAGGCTTTACTTCCAACTTTTATGACCAAAAATTAAAAATGATTTACATATAATGATATGCTGACTCCTTCGGGCTCCAATTAGACTGGAATATAAGTGCACACATTTTTTTTTTTTACCTAATAGAGAGTGTGAAAATAGAGATCGACAGGGAATGTTGTTTTTTCCCTTTCTTGGAAACTTGTATCCAGACATATGAAATTCACATACATATACACACTGCTACCACAACACCTTTGCCCCTTATTACACCTTTGTTCCTCCCTTACCCATTCTCTAGGGATGAGCTTTGAGTTCGAGTCGAACTCATGTTCGACTCGAACATTGCCTGTTCGCCTGTTCGGCGAGCAACGAACAATTAGGGGTGTTCACGGTAAATTCGAAAAGCCGCGGAACACCCTGTTAAAGTCTATGGGAGAAATCTAAAGTGTTCATTTTAAAGACTAATATGCAATTTATTGTCCTAAAAAGTGTTTGGGGACCTGGGTCCTGTCCCAGGAAACATGTATCAATGCAAAAAAAAGTTTTAAAAACGGCTGTTTTTTCAGGAGCAGTGAATTTAATAATGCTAAAAGTGAAACAATAAAGTGTAATTTTACTTTAAATTTCGTACCTAGGGGGGTTGTAAAGTCAGCATGTGAAAAAGCGCATGTTTCCCATACATAGAACTGCCCCTGCACAAAATGTCATTTCTGAAAGAAAAAAAGGCATTTAAAACCGGCTTTGCGGCTCTAATGAATTGTCGGCTCTGGCAATTACAGAGATGATTCATTCATAAAGAAAAAAAAAATGTGTGGGGGTCCCCCAAATTAAATTACCAGGCCCTTCAGGTCTGCAATGGATATTAAGGGGAACCCCGCCGTAAAAAAAATAATTACGTAGGGTTCCCCGCAAATATCCATACCAGGCCCTTCAGGTCTGGTGTGGATTTTAAGGGGAACTCCACCCCAAATAAAAAAAAATGGCGTGGAGTCCCCCCAAAAATCCACACCAGACCCTTATCTGAGCATGTTAACCTGGTCGGCCGCAGAAAAGAGGGGGGGACAGAGTGCGGCCCCCCCTCTCCCCGCAAATATCCATACCAGGCCCTTCAGGTCTGGTGTGGATTATAAGGGGAACTCCACCCCAAATTAAAAAAACTGGCGTGGAGTCCCCCTAAAAATCCACACCAGACCCTTATCCGAGCACGTTAACCTGGCCGGCCGCAGAAAAGAGGGGGGGACAGAGTGCGGCCCCCCCCTCTCCTGAACCGCACCAGGCCACATGCCCTCAACATGGGGAGAATGTCCCCATGTAGATGGGGACAAGGGCCTCATCCCCACAACTAGGGTTGTCCTGATACCGATACTAGTATTGGTATCGGGACCGATTCCGAGTATTTAGGACCGATTCCGAGTATACCCATACGTCACTGGGAAAGACCCTGAAAGACCGGGCTTTCCCAGTGACATACGAGGGTGCGTCAGAGGGGGCGGGGTCACGTGATGGGTGGCCGCTTCCCCTATATAAGAAATGTCACAGCTCCAGCGCGTCATTCTGCTGGGCTGTGTCCAGCGGAGAGAGGAACTCCCCTGCTGCGCTCTGGACGGATGGATCTTCTCATCGCTGGACCGGACCACTGATCATCCGTCGCTGGAGAGATCATCCATCGCTGGATAGAAGAAAACGTTGGAGCGGGGGGCTGGGCCGAGAGTGGATTCACATCGCTGGATTTTTTTTTTTTTTTTTTTATTAATAAAGGATTTTTTTCTACGGTGTCTGTGTGTTTTTTTTAACTATTTACACTTCCTTCGTGAAATGGTAGAGGTACAGTGTACCCCATTACCAATTCACATAGGGGGGGCCAGGACCCGCAGACCCCCACAACCACCGGGCAAGGGTTGTGGGGATGAGGCCCTTGTCCCCATCAACATGGGGACATCCTCCCCATGTTGAGGGCATGTGGCCTGGTGCGGTTCAGGAGAGGGGGGGCCGCACTCTGTCCCCCCCTCTTTTCTGCGGCCGGCCAGGTTAACATGCTCGGATAAGGGTCTGGTGTGGATTTTTAGGGGGACTCCACGCCATTTTTTTTTAATTTGGGGTGGAGTTCCCCTTAAAATCCACACCAGACCTGAAGGGCCTGGTATGGATATTTGCGGGGAACCCTACGTCATTTTTTTTTTTTACGGCGGGGTTCCCCTTAATATCCATTCCAGACCTGAAGGGCCTGGTAATTTAATTTGGGGGACCCCCACACATTTTTTTTTCTTTATGAATAAATCATCTCTGTAATTGCCAGAGCCGACAATTCATTAGAGCTGCAAAGCCGGTTTTAAATGCCTTTTTTTCTTTCAGAAATGACACTTTGTGCAGTGACAGTTCTATGTACGGGAAACATGCACTTTTTCACAAGCTGACCTTACACCCCCCCCTAGGTACGAAATTTAAAGTAATATTACACTTTTATTGTTTCACTTTTAGCATTATTAAATTCACTGCTCCTGAAAAAACTGCAGTTTTTAAAACTTTTTTTTGCATTGATACATGTTTCCTGGGACAGGACCCAGGTCCCCAAACACTTTTTAGGACAATAAATTGCATATTAGCCTTTAAAATTAACACTTTAGATTTCTCCCATAGACTTTAACAGAGTGTTCCGCGGCATTTCGAATTTGCCGCGAACACCCCTAATTGTTCGTTTTTCGCCAAACAGGCGAACAGGCAATGTTCGAGTCGAACATGAGTTCGACTCGAACTCGAAGCTCATCCCTAGTCCTAGGGAGTGATTGTAACTGTAGGGGGGGTGGTTTCACTAGAACATGACAGAGATCACTGCTCCCGATGACAGGGAGCAGTAGATCCCTGTCATGTTGCTAGGCAGAACAGGTAAATGCCTTGTTTACATAAGCATCTCCTCCATTCTGCCACTCCGTGACACAATTGCAGGCTTCGAGTCCGCGGGACCCGCGGGCACGCTCACAGAGCACGCGGCCGGCACACACGCTCCCACAATTCCAAGATTTAAAGGGGACGTACAAGTACACCCATTTTTACAGCCATGCCATTGTCCCGACGTACATCATTGTGCGCTGGTTGGCAAGGGGTTAAATTCATCTGGATATGTACATCAGTATGTCTGAGAAATAACTTGTCCAAAATAATTAATATGTAAATATTTAATGTATGTTTAGACATTCTCACAAGAACTGTTTCTTGATATTTAAAGTGCTGTAGATCAAACTGTGACATTTTTCAATGTACTCTGTGTATCATAAACAATTGCCATGTTTTTGTCTATACTTCTTGCCAACATTCACTCATGGGAGAATCAGCTGCACATCATTGCACTAGATTGGCTCTTAATAAAGGACATCCATACCAGTGCAATGTGTGTTGGTATGGCAGTTTGTAGTCTCTATTTGTATAGTATTTATTAATTAAAGATTATTTTTTTTATAACTGACAAATATGCAAGGAATACCAAAACTGTTGGGGGATGGGTTGAACAACCTCTAGGCATCACTTCTTTACCTCCAGCAAGAAAAGTTAGTAATTTAATTCAAGGACATGTATGTATACTGTATACTGTGTTTGAAGCTTTCCCAATTTTGGCACCGACATCCATTTAATTGATCCAGATCCTATAGAAAGGAATGTGCAGTAATTATTCAACAGGTAACCCAAGTGAACAATTTAACAGGGCTTGCCATAAACTGGTACATTAAATCTTTTGGCAGGGCATCATTGCATATCCTATCACATTGTGGAGAAACTTATACATCCTGCCTAAAAAAATAAAAAATAAACATTTTTGTTAGACTTTGTGGCAGTTTACTTTGTAAAAATGTTTTATATTTCTTTTATTCTGCAGCTGGAGTTTTTTTTTTATAGGATCAATGACAATCAGACAGCATACAAATTTTGCCATTTAACACAGAAAAAAGTAACTTGCAAATAAAATGTAAAAACTATTACATATAATATATAGCCATGAGACATCAAGTAATTATTTAAATTCAAACCAAGCAGCTGTTGTTTCCATACATATTAATCTAATTCAAATCTAGGAATATGGCAGTTTAATAATGTATTTTAACCACTTGCCGTCGCCGCACCGTCATAATACGTCCACAAGGTGGCTCTCCTAGGCGAGATCACGTATTATGACGTCCTACCTTTTAGCCGCCACTAGGGGCGCACGCGCGCCGCCGGAGGCGCGCGCACGCGCCCCCCGCTCGCCCCCGACTCCCGTGCGTGTGCCCGGCGGGCGCGATCGCCGCCGGGCACACGCGATCGCTCGGTACAGAGCGGGGAACGGGAGCTGTGTGTGTAAACACACAGCTCTCGTTCCTGTCAGCAGGGGAAATGCTTTTCTTCGGTTCATACACTGTATGAACCGAGGATCAGTGTTTCCCCTAGTGAGGCCACCCCCCCCCCCCACAGTAAGAACACACCCAGGCATACTTAACCCCTTCCCCGCCCCCTAGTGTTAACCCCTTCACTGCCAGTGGCATTTTTATAGTAATCTAATGCATTTTTATAGCACTGATCGCTATAAAAATGCCAATGGTCCCAAAAATGTGTCAAAAATGTCCGAAGTGTCCGCCATAATGTCGCAATACCAAAAAAAAAATCGCTGATCGCCGCCATTACTAGTAAAAAAAATATTAATAAAAATGCCATAAAAATACCCCCTATTTTGTAAACGCTATAACTTTTGCGCAAACCAATCAATAAACGCTTATTGCGATTTTTTTTTACGAAAAATATGTAGAAGAATACGTATCGGCCTAAACTGAGGAAAAAAAATGTTTTTTTATATATTTTTGGGGGATATTTATTACAGCAAAAAGTAAAAAATATTCATTTTTTTCAAAATTGTCGTTCTATTTTTGTTTATAGCGCAAAAAATAAAAACCGCAGAGGTGATCAAATACCACCAAAAGAAAGCTCTATTTGTGGGAAAAAAAGGACGCCAATTTTGTTTGGGAGCCACGTCGCACGACCGCGCAATTGTCTGTTAAAGCGACGCAGTCCCGAATCGCAAAAAGTACTCTGGTCTTTGGGCAGCAATATGGTCCGGGGGGTAAGTGGTTAATGTAGATCTTGGTGGTAAACTATACTGTTTATTAACTAAAAAAAAAAAACAATTTTCTGGTTCGTTTTCCCTTTGAGTATGACTAAGTATTGAAGCAATGCCAAAGGTAGTTTCAACTTGAAGCATTATGATAATTTACTTTCCCTAAGGCCTCTAGCAATTGTTGGAGCGTCTGTGACCTTCACTTTTGAAGTGAGATGGTAGAATAGGAAGATAGCTGCTATTGTCCCTAGTGTTCAAATAATGGAAATTGCTTAATTTTGAGAGCTGCATAATCCAGAGGTTGAAACATAGTAAACTATGCACATTCTAGTTTTCAACATTTTACTAAGTCCACAGGAAAAAGGTTCACACATTGGTGCACTAGACTCAAATATGAGACTTTAGTTTATATCTATCCAAAATGATAACAGCAAAGAATATAAAGTAAATATAGGGTTTACAACTAACAGAAAAATATGTGCATATTGAATATTTGACTTTCTTAACATTCTGTTTGAAGTGTAATGCAGCATATATTTTTTCTATAACCACTTAAATACCAAGGGCCATATTCTGAGTAAATCTCCGCCAGCTTCGCTTAGGGCACTTACACTCCGCTGTCCCAACTTACTGGAGCAGGTGCTGTATTCCCCAACCACTTGCTCCATAAGTTGGGACAGCGGAGTGTAAGTGTCCCGGCGTAGCCTGGCGGATCTCCAAGGGGGCGGCTTCTATTCAAATGAAGCGCGCCCCCGATACAGAAGAACTGGGCATGCGCCGGGCTGCAAAAAGCCCAGTGTGCATGCTCCAGTTCTCGGCGGAAAACGTCAATGACGCCGACGTGTGCGTCATTGACGTAAAGTCGTATTCAAGAACGACTTACGTAAACGACGTATCCGACGAAAAAACACGACGGGGACCCGACGCCATCCGTAACATGGCCTACGCGAGACTTGCGGAAACTTACCCCTCATATAGCAGGGGTAAGTTTCCGCTTACGCAAACGACGTTAGCGACGGTTACGCGACGCGAACTCGTTCGTGAATCGGCGTAGAAGGATCATTTGCATACGCAAATGACTCCTTCACTTAAATGCCATCTAGCGGCGGCCGGCGTCATTGCATTTAAGATCCGCCAGTGTAAGTGACTTACAGATGGCGGATCTTAAGTGTATCTATGCAAAACTGATTCTGAGAATCAGGAGCATAGATACACGGGTCAAAAAAGGGAGTTACGATGGAGTATCCTGAGTTACTCCATCGTAACTTTACTCAGAATATGGCCCCAAGCCTTTTCTGGCACTTTTTGTTTACAAATTTAAATCAATATTCTTTGCTAGAAAAATACTTATAAACCCCAAACATTATGGCCCGGATTCACATACATTGGCGCATATTTATGCCGGTGTAGCGCATCTAATATACGCTACGCCGACGTCGCGCAGAGAGGCAAGCACCGAATTCTCAAAGCACTTGCCTCCCAAACTGCGCTGGGTTCCCTCGGCTTAAGCCGTCGTAGGTGGAAGTGGGCGTAAGCCATGCTAATGAGGCATGACCCCATGCAAATGATGGGCCGAGTGCCATACAAGTACTTAAAATGAACGGCGCATGCTCTGTCCCGTGGACGTATCCCAGTGCGCATGCTCAGAATCACGTCAGAACTACTCCCTAAGATATGATAGATCACTGCCTACGACGTGAACGTAACTTACGATGAGCCCTATTCACGTACTACGTAAACGACGTAAAATACGACGGCTGTGTTCCCATACCTTTGCATGGGTTGCGCCTCATATATGGGGAATAACTTTACGCCGGACGTACGACTTACGCAAACTGCGTATATTATGCGCCGGGCGCAAGTATGTTTGTGAATCGGCGTATCTCCCTTATTTGCATATGTGCATAGAAAATCAATAGGAGCGGCAAATGCGCCCAGCGTAAATATGCGCCCACGATACGACGGCGTAGGCAAGTTACGTCGGTCGTAGGAAGCCTATTTTTAGGCGTATCTCAGATTGTGGGCACGGCGCATAGATACGACGGCGCATAGTTACACTTACGCGGCGTATCTCGAGATACGCCGGCGTAAGTACTTTGTGAATCCAGGCCTATATATTTTTTGCAGCAGAGACTCTAGGAAATAAAATGGCGATCACTGCAATTTTTGGTCGAATAGTATTTGCACAGCGGTTTATCAAATGCAATTTTTTTTTATACAATACACATTTTTTGGGAAAGATGATGTTATTCCAAGTAAATTAATATCTAAAATGTCACGCTTTAAAATTGAAACAAACGATGGTACTGCGGCAGCTTGGTTCCCCTGGGTGAACCATCGTAGCTGTACATCAGTTCGCCTTTTGACCACTAGGGGGCGCACAATGACTGCCGGGCACCCGTGATTGCTCCACACAGAGACAGAATGGAAATCTGTCAATGTAAACAGACAGATCTCAGTGCTGTCAGGGGTGAGGAGAGCGATCTGTTGTTTATACCGAGTATGAACCGAGTATGAACAATGATCGCTCTCCTCACCTAGGCAGTCCCATGCCCCACAGATAGAATCACTCCCTAGGTAGCACAGTTAACCCCTTGATCACCCTCTACTGCTAACCTCTTCCCTGTCAATGGCATTTAGACAGTGATCAGTGCATTTTTATAACACTGATTGTTGTATAAATGCCAATGGTCCCAAAAATGTTAAATGATCATCAATAAAAAATGTTAATGGTGCTGATCATCAATAAAAATTGATGATCAGCACCATTATTAGTAAAATAATAATAATAATAATAATAATAATAATAATAATAATAATAATAATAAAAATTACATAAGTCTTTCCTCTATTTTGTAGACGCTATAACTTATGCGCAAACCAATAAATATACGCTTATTGCGATTTTTATTACCAAAAATATGTATAAGAATACATATTGGCATAAACTAAATTAGCTTATTTTCAAAAACGAATTGGGGATATTTATTATAGCAAAAAGTACAAAATACTGGCCCGGATTCAGAAAGGACTTACGACGACGTATCTCCAGATATGCCGTCGTAAGTCTAAATGTGCGCCGTCGTATCTATACGCTTATTCAGGAAAGCAGATATGCCTGAATTTTGGCAAGATACGACCGACGTAAGTCTCCTACGCGGTCGTATCTTGGGTGCATATTTACGCTGGCTGCTAGGGGCGCTTCCGTTGATTTATGCATCGAATATGTAAATGAGCTAGATACGCCAATTCACGAACGTACTTGCGCCCGTCGCAGTAAGCTACGCCGTTTACGTAAGGCATATGTCCGGCGTAAGTTTACCTCTCATAAATCAGGGGTAAGTCATGTTAGGTATGGACGTCGGAAACATCAAAACAGCCGTCGTATTTTACATTGTTTGTGTAAGTCGTACGTGAATGGGGCTGGGCGTAGGTTACGTTCACTTCGTATGAATGGAGCCGGCGTATCTTAGGGAGTAAATTCAACGTGATTCTGCGCATGCGCGCGCATGCGCCGTTCGTTCGGCCATGGATTTACATGGGGTCACGCTTCATTATAATACAACACGCCCACTGCCTTGCTACTTTGAATTACGCGGGCTTACGCCGGCCTATTTACGTTACATACGTTACATATGGGAGCAAGTGCTTTGTGAATACTGTACTTGCCTCTCAATGTTACGACGGCGTAGATGAGATGCGCTGCGCCTATTTAAGATGCGCCGATCTCTCTGAATCTGGCCCATTGTGTTTTTTTTTCAAAATAGTCACTTCTTTTCTTTATAGTACAAAAAATAAAAACTGCAGAGATGACCAAATACCACAAAAAGAAAGCTCAATTTGTGGGGGAAAAAAGGACGTTAAATGTTGTTTGGGTACAATGTCGCAATTGTCAGTTAAAGAGACACAGTGACGTATCCCAAAAAATGGCCTGGCCATTGAGCAGCCAAAACTTCTGGGGCTGAAGTGGTTAAAATAATATATATATATATATATATATATATATATATATATATATATATATATATATATATATATATATATATATATATTTTACATCTTCCCCTTTTCGATCACTCTTATTGCTATTACAATGAATATACATCCCTTAGATATAAGGATGACAGGTCCTCTTTATTGAGAGATATGAGGTCAAAAAGACCCAAAATAATTCCTTTACCTTTAAAAGCAAAAGATCAAATACATTTTTTTGATATTTTGGTTTAAAAAAATAATTGTTTACTTCCGCTCTAGGTAGGAAGTGACGTCATGAGATTGCTCCAGGCCCTCCAAGGCCATAGAGGCAATTAGAGAAAATCTAGTCTCTCAGCCAGTCACACCATCAGATCATTTCTCAGGCAAAATGGTAACCCTGAAAAATACCTTTCATCAGAAAGTTAGCCAAGGCTGAAAAAAAAGATACTGTGTTATGACCAGTAAACCGTCTTCTCAACTTTAAAACGGTATATGAATACTTATTTATGGAAATCAGGCAAACCAATAATAGCACACAATATCCTCTATAGAAACAAACACCAAGAAGGAGTAAATATGCCAAATGTCCAGCTGTATCACAGAGCAACTCTATTAGACCAACTTAGAGTTTGGTTAAAATCCACCCCTTCTAAACAATGGGTCAGTGTAACAATCAGGGGTTAACACCGTTTACGATATTCCATTCCACCAACCCAAGACAGCTTATCCGACACTCCACAATCCAGCAGACACGATCCATATGGATTTTCCCGGAATAACGAGACACAAGCTCTGTTCTCTGGTTCCAAACGAATGAATACTTTAATGGTAAACTCAGCTCTTCTTATACAGTTAGCAACCAAATATGGACAATGACTCAACTCCACCCACAACATAACACAAGGAACTTCAATACACATTCCTTTAGATAATGACATTCAGATAATCTACATGAACCAATTACTAATCATTACCCAGACATTCTGACTCCGCGACAAGCTATTCTCACCTGATACACAATACACATTCCTTTAGTGAACATAAGTCAGACATCTGACCTTTTAGATTGTGTTAATTCTCATCACATATTATCATCAATAGAACTTTCACACAATACAGGGTTAGTTAGCATAGCACCATGAAATATTTTAGGAGCCAGGCTTAATTAACACAACAGACAATAGAATGCAAGCTTTCATCACTACAGCCAGGTAGCTGGAGGTGATTAACATCAATTAACATCTTAACAGTAGCAGACTTAATTAGCACCTCAACAGTCTATGTTCCACATTGAAGGAGACACTCTCCTATTGACCTGTTGTGGTCAGAATTAACAACTTGTAATATTTCAAGATATCCTGCAATACATGAATTATCATTACTGTCCCATCTCATGTAATTCATAATATAATTTATCAGTCATCCTATGCCCCTATTGGACATAGGATGACCCTAGACCCAAGAGTCATTAGTGAAGCTGGCACAGGAGTACCCCGCATCCTTCAATAGTCTCTGGGTATCACGGGCCATTCCGTTACAATCAGTATCAAGAAATCCATCTTACTAAACAGAGACCCACCCTCCCTAATAATTGTGTTAGCAACACACCAAAAAATATACATACCTAAAGCCCCAACAATCTAGGTATCTTTGGAGGCCTGGACCACTACACTCCAGAAGATATCTCCCAATGATTCCCCTAGGGCCATAAGCATAATGGAGTATGAATATTTAATACCCTCATTCTCATTACTGTAAGCTCAGGTTCCCAATTAAGACATCTAATGCTGCGTACACACAATCGGAATTTTCAATGGAATAAAATCCAATGGAATTTTCCATTAGTCTTGCATACACACTGTCAGGCCGCGTACACACGGTCAAACATGTCCGCTGAAACTGTTCCGCGGACCAGTTTCCGCGGACATGTCCGACAGTGTGTACGGCCTAGCGGACAGGTTTCCAGCGGACACAAGTTTCTTAGCAAGCTAAGAAACTTGTCCGCTGGAAACATGTCCGTCGGACATGTCCAATGGTTAGTACACCTAATCGGACATGTCTGCTGGTTATGACGTGTAACCAGCGTCCCGAAATCCCGCATGCGTGGAAGCATTGCACTTCCGTGTTTGAGAACGTCGGTGTCTTCAACGTCACCGCGTTCTCTGTCTGTGGGGATTTTGGTCTGATGGTGTGTACACACATCAGACCAAAAGCTCCCAGGAGACATGTCCGATGAAAACGGTGCGCGGACCGTTTTCATCGGACATGTCTCCTCGTGTGTACGGGGGCCTTAGACTAAATTCCGACCGTCCAAAATGCGTGATGTACAACACTACAACGAGCAAAGAAAAATTAAGTTCAATGCTTCTGAGAATGCGTCGACTTTATTCTGAGCATGCGTGGGTTTTTTCTCCGTCGGAGTTGCACACAGATGATAGGAATTTCCGATTGTTTTTTTTTCCATCTGAAAAAAGTAAAACATGTTCTATTTCTAAACACTGATGGAAAAAAAGTCAGATGGGGCTCACACACAATAGGAATATGTACGCGGCATAACTCTATAAGTGATGCTAACACCAAAGAACACTAAAACTCTATATAGAACGGTACAAATAAAACATTTCCATAGGTGCTTCCATAGGTTCTATTTCTAAACACAGATGGAAAAAAGTCCGATGGGGCCCACACACAATCGGAATTTCCGATGAAAAATATCTATTGGACTTTTTTCATCAGAAATTCCGATCGTGTATACGCGGCATAACTATAAGGGATGCTAACATCAAAGAACACTAAAACTCTATATAGAACGGTACAAATAAAACATTTCCATAGGTGCTACCCTTCCTCATACACAAATGTCAATAACACCATGTTGTCATTCTACAGCAACACATCACCTTCTAGAAAAGGGCATAACTTGGTTCTACAAACACCTAAACTATCATCACTCTGAAATCAAACCTTCTCAGATTATTAAATGGGGAAAAGTACAGACAACATACTCACTTAAAGACTGGAATTAGGCACTTTCTAGGACTCTAAGCTCTTCCCATTATACAGCACACTGGGAAAATGCTATAAATGTATCATACCCTGTGGATGTACAAAAGTGTGAAGAGCTTTTCGAACTTAGTGTTCAACCTAACCTGACAGATAACTGTAATATCCACTACCCCATGTGCCACTCCTTGGCCCTCTTTGGAATGCATCTGAACAGCTTCCCCAAACAATACTCAATGATAGTCTCACACATATTAATAGCAGCTTGAACGACAATAACAAGCAAATGGAAGCTGACAGCAGCCCCAAATGCATCTGAAGTTATACATATAGTTAATGTCCAGTGCTCATGTAAAAAACACATAACAGGTCTCAACCACTCCCTGCACACATTTAAAAAAAAAATGGATGGCATGGGTCACGATCTATAATCTATACCCTAATTTATAATCTTACAAAGGGAACTGTATCCCTCCCTCCCATGGTTTGTCTAAAGAATTTGATGCTGGATCTTCCTCCCCTTACGGGGATGTGTAGTTCTGCAATATGTTGCACTAGCAATGTTTGCACTCTGAAAGTACTGAGAATACTTTTACCTAAACTCTCTATTAAACTTTTTTTTGTAATGAACCATCTAGAGAGAGCTAGAGAGAGATTACAAGAGGCCCAAAATATTCAGATGTCTAAATAGTATGATGTCTGTTTTTCTTTGTGAAGCGTTACACACATGGATATGCATCTTATGACATGATATTACGTTGACTGTAACTGTAAGGCCCCATACACATGATAGAATTTATCCGCGAATACGGTCCAGCGGACCGTTTCCGCGGATAAATCCTCTCGTGGATTTCGGCGGATTTTCATGCGATGGTGTGTACACACCATCGCATTGAAATCCGCGCCGAAATCCTCTTGCGATGACGTGTCGCGCCGTCGCCGCGATTATGACGCGGCGACGTGCGCGACGCTGTCATATAAGGAATTCCACGCATGCGTCAAATCATTACGACGCATGCGGGGGATCCCTTCAGACGGATGGATTCGGTGAGTCTGTACAGACCAGCGGATCCATCCGTGAGATCCGATTCCAGCGGATAGATATTCTGTGCATGTCGACAAATATTTATCTGCTGGAATTCGGAAATATCCGCGGATAAATATCCGCCGGAGTGTACACACCATAGAATCTATCCGCTGAAACCCATTCGATGGGATTTATCTGCGGATAGATTCTATGGTGTGTACGGGGCCTAAGACTCTGTTATAGTTTGTGTACTCTTTTCATTGGTCTAATGAAAAATTCAATAAAACCAATTGAAACAAAATTATGTGGTAATTACCGCATTGAGGAAGATGTAGTTATTTAACACACAATTCCTAGTGAATTGAACATGTGCACAATTCTTTCTCCATGCGTTGTTTTATCAAATGTTTTATTAGAATTATTTAACTCTTAGTGAATTGACCCCCATGTGTCCGGCAGTCAAAATTGTATGGAAGATACATACAGTAGAGATCTAAGAATCCCAGATATGAAGTAATTTGGACAGGTTCCATTGGAGCTGAACTGTCATTTTTTTGTTAATTAGTGGACTTTGGATTTAGCCTTAAATGTAGGGATATGTATTGGCAGCCACACCTTCACTATAACTTGTTTTGCAGCAGCGAGGTCAACGGTCATGAGGGTAAATTGAGATTTGAAGATCTCTTCAGGTTTTCAGTTGAGGAGGGCTTTACATGGATTTAGCAGGGGGTGTTGGGTGAAAAATAGCATGTAGAATGCAATACACTTGCTGCCAAAAACACTGGACTACTGGAAAGGTCAACCAGATATGAATAGAGGAGTAAATATCTGAACAACCATGGAAATAGTACACAGAAGAACCTGGGCTGACATGCACTAATCTAATGGGAACCATCTACCACTGAAACAGTACTTTATAATGTGTTTCAACAGACACATAATGGGAGCATTATTTATTGGTGGCAGAGTTCTAGTCCCAACGGTTAGTCTATAGGTAACTGCAGGTCCTGTTCTTTCTTTCAGATATTAATTCAACAGATTTGGTATTTGTCATGTGGTTAGACTATTATATAGGAGGGGGGAGGGAGGGTGTGAGAGTTAGGTTACCCCTATCAATGTTACCACCATCAAGGTGTGCAGTGTAAATATTAAAACAACTTAGAGTGGGGCAAGTGGTGTACATTTTATAGGATTTTACATTACATTGCAGTTCTCTAGCTTAATTACAAAACTCTGTAGTATGAAATATGCCATGGGAATGCATTTGTATCTTTTTATACAAGTTTCTGAGTATACTATAAATAAAGAATTTACAAAAAAATAGACCTACAAAACATAGTTTGCTACATCACTGTCTCTTAAAAAATTCAGCATGTTGTTTTTAAAAAAAAAAAATCTCAGAGGAGTTAGTGAATGTCCTGGAATTCAAAGCTAATTCAGGCTGGTTATTCCTGTGTGCAAGCAGGCTAATTAAGCTAATTATAAAACCTTATTTTTAGTTTTAAAACAGCCATTCATAAATATTAATAACATTTCAATGAGAAGTCTGAAAAAAATATTTAGTTTTCCCAAGAATTACAAAGAGAAAAATAGCAGATGTAACAAGAAACATGAATGGCAAAAATTTAAGTGAAATTTTGAAAGAAAATAGCAGAAAGGCCAGTGAAAATCAAGTGGTCATTGGGGACAAACAGAAAATGTTTTATTAAATGGGCCTCCTTTCCGGCAACCATGCAAGGCTACATGCCTTTTATCATCAAGTATATTCATGACCATATCTATTCAAATAAATCACCCAGTATTCCCGGTTAGTTTGATTACAAGCAGAAGACCACCTGGGGACTGTCATTTAGCAGTGGTAGTGCTACTACTAAGAATTGACAGATCCCTGGTCAGTTTGTTTATAATCAGAAAATGGGGATTCGGGGTGGGTAAACTGGCCAAATATGTCCAGTGTGTTCAGTAATTAGCTGAACTGTGAACAGAGTTGAGTTCAGTCAAGTAGATAGAAAATAGGTGTAAAAAGTGGCATGCAGGTAAAAAACCTTTAGTATGAATCTCCCCTCGCTGCCCCCCCCAATACTTACCTGATCAGGATCCAGGGATGTGCATGAGGGTGGCTGCCCTCCCGAGTTCCTGCCCCCTCAATGGCTGAGAGAAAGCAGTAGATGAAGGAGCATATATTATATACTGTATATATTACATTTTGAAAATACAAATACAACCCAGTAGTATGTGCTCAAATAAGGACTTATCAGGTGTTATTTTCTTAAAGCGGAGTTCCACCCATATTTTCTACTTTTCATCATCCTCTTCATTCCAGCAAGTTGGAACAACTTTTTTTTCGAGCAAGCTTTCTTTACTTTCTTTTCAGGGTGTATTCTTTTTTCTTCCTGTACAGGGCGCATTGGCGAGGTACGTCATATCCTGCAGCGCCCTGGCTCATGAGAGATGTGTGTCATCATTCCCAGGAGTCAACAACAAGGTGGGACCTTCCTCCAACCAGAGATACAATCGTGAGCAGCACCTCGGGTTTTATGCGCATGCTCAAAATCGGGAGGTGCATGTTGAGTAACCAGCAGCATCTTATCCTGGAAGACTACACTAGTGGGCTTCACATGCCCACAATTAATATGGGAGTGCATAGTCAAAGGATTATAAAGGTTTGTTTTATAAAAAAATACTATAAAACTACAACGACTTTGCATAAACTTAGTGATAAGAACATCCTTGTTCTCTTTAAAAACTAAAATAAGTACGGCTGGAACATTGCTTTAAAACCTAGTGAGAAAAATTAAAACAGACTTTCAAAGTAAAATAATCATTTTAAAGCTTATTTGAGATTGTATTTATTTGTATGTTAGTATGTTATATACTGTAGCTCCAATTTACACAGTGCTTTACAAATATTGTACATTTACATCAGCCCCTGCCTTCAAGGATCTTCCAATCTAAAGTCCCTAAGGCCCCATACACACCATAGAATCCATCCGCAGATAAATCCCAGCAAATGGGTTTCAGCGGATAGATCCTATGGTGTGTACACGCCAGCGGATCTTTATCCGCGGATATATCTCCCCTGGGATGGATTCCAGCAGATCGGATATTCGCTGACATGCAGAACAAATCCATCTGCTGGAATCCATCCCAACGGATGGATCCGCTGGTCTGTACAGACTCACCGAATCCATCCATCTGAAGGGATCCCCCGCATGCGTCGCAATGATTCAACGCATGCGTGGAATTCCTTATATGACAGCGTCGCGCACGTCGCCGCGTCATAATCGCGGCGACGGCGCGACACGTCATCGCCAGAGGATTTCGGCTCGGATTTCAATGCGATGGTGAGTACACTCCATCGCATTAAAATCTGCGGAAATCCTCGAGAAGATTTATCCGCGGAAATGGTCTGCTGGACCGTATCCGCGGATAAATACTCCCGTGTGTATGGGGCCTAACTCACATTCATATACACACAAATAAGGGCCAATTTAGACAAGAGCCAACTAACCTATCAGCATGTCTTTGGAGTGTGGGAGGAAACATACACAGGCACAGGGAGAACATACAAACTCCCGGCAGGTTGTGCCATTGTTGAGATTCAAAACAACAACCTTAGTGCTTCTAGGTGGATATGATATGATTTTATATTTCAATATTTTTATTGAAAAAGGAACAATTTTCAAAAAGAACAAACACATTAATAAAACAAAGTGGATTTCTCAGATATTAAACTTAGCAACATAACAATACAGAAATACAAAAGGTATGGTTATTGTACATATCTGTCCTTTATCATTACAGCAGAATGCAAAATGTGCAATATGTATCCAAGTACCAATGGGACTGAATAGGATGTTCTCCCCATGAACCGGAACTCCACCACATACAGTGAATGGCAGAGACCTGGAACCACAGGGAATTCTGGTAGTGGACCCCGAGATTATCTCAGGGCTCACTACTGCGTAAGGCCCCACAGGCGATCATCTGTATTGTACATATAAAAACCAGAAGAAGAAGGAAGTACGAGAGAAAAGGGGAAGAGAGGAGAGAAGAGAAAAAGAAAAGAAAGGAGAGAAAAAGAAGATAAAGAAGGGTAGGTCAACCTGGAGTTCCCTACGGAGTCAAGATATAATCGATCCATGGGTCCCACACCGTATTGAATTTCTTGGTGTTATTACAAAGTATATAGGTAAGGTTATCGCTAATCATGATGCAGTTGAGTTTACTTTTAACCCGGTCAAGAGGGATTACTGGATGTCTCCAATGCCTAGCAATCGTAATTTCATCAGGTAGTTTGTTGAAAAGAGCGACTTCTGGGGATCTCCAAATGTTTACCCCCTGTTACTGAATTTATAAAGTTTAAAATCCAAATCCAGAACCTAATTACGAAGGGACACTGCCACCAAATATGGAGCATCATCCCCAACTGGCCGCATCAATTTTGTGAGGTAGAGGAATGCATTTTAGCTACCCTAGTTGGTACCAAGTGCCAACGCCGGAGAGTTTTGTAGTTGGCCTCTATAAGGGTGGTATTGATGGACATTTTGGATCGCTTATAAGCAATGTCTTGCCACTCAGTCAAATCAAAGGTAAGGTTCAAGGTCATTCTTATTGAGTTGACTCTGCCAAACCATGAGAGGGAATAATCTGCCCAGCAACGAAGATCCTCCCCATGGGCCAGATTCACAGAAAAAGTATGCCAGAGTATCTGCTGATACTCCGGCGTACTTTCCAATTTGCCTCGTCGTATCTTTATTTGGAATTCTCAAACAAAGATACGACGGCATTTGGCTAAGATCCGACAGGCGTACGGCTTCGTACGCCTTCAGATCTTAGGATGCAATACTTCGGCGCCCGCTGGGTGGAGTTTGCGTCGTTTTCCGCGTCGGGTATGCTAATTAGCTGTTTACAGCGATCCACGAAGGTACGCGCGTTCATCGCATTCTCTTACGTCATCGCTAGTCGGCTTTTCCCATCATAAAGTTGCAATTGCTATTTAGGTGATGTAAAATTAGACAGCCCAATTTTTTTTTTGAGGAAGTCGTCCGGGAATACGAAAGTACATAACCCATGTCGCCGTTCAAAACATTACGTCGGGGCGACGTCATTTCGCGCAAAGCACGGCGGGAAATTTTTAAAACGGAGCATGCGCAGTACGTTCGGCGTGGGAACGCGCCTAATTTAAATGTACACACCCCATTTAAATTAGGCGGGCTTGCGCCGGACGGCTTTACGCTACGCCGCCGCAAGTTTACAGGCAAGTGCTTTGTGAATCAAGCACTTACGCTTCAAACTTGTGGCGGTGTAACGTAAACGGGATACGTTACGCCACCGTAAAAGTACATGAATCTGGCCCTAAGTTTTTTAAATAATGGGGGGTAATTCGCCTTATAGAGAGTGTCAACAAAAAAGGATGTCCTGCGAAGTATGGGAGGGAGCGATCAGTCCACTGAAAGCTATAGGTATTTTGAAGAGTCTGTATTATAGCAGGGGGTAGTGAGATGTTAAACGCTATTGTTTTTTGAGAATTCAGAGACAGGCCAGAGAGTCGTGAGAAATTATCTAAGGACAGCAAATTATGCAAAGTTTCTTGGGGGTTAGTGATGTACATAAGGACATCATCGGCAAATAATGTACATTTATTTTCCTGTTGTCCACAATGAATTCCATGAATTTTGGGGTGGGAACGAATCGCCATAGCTAGGAGTTCTACTGACAATGCAAAAAGCGAAGGAGAAAGTGGGCATCCCTGCCTTGTGCCATGCTTAACAGGAAATGGTGATGATGTATGACCTCTAAACAAGACTTGGGCCACTGGGGTGCTATATAATGTCTTCAGTAAGGAACGAAGGACCAAACCCTAGGGTCTCTAGAGTAATAAAAAGGTAATTCCAATTTAGACTATCAAAGGCCTTATTAAGGTCCAGTGAAAGGAGCAAGAGTTCCCGGGCCAGTGGAGCATCCCAATTGGAACGCACCACTGAGATCAAAGTTATGGATCTACGAATTTGATCCAATGTCTGATGTCCTGCTATAAATCCTGATTGACCTTATGGATATAATGCGCTAAAAAAGTGTTAAGGCGAGAGGCCAAAAGTTTCGTTAGGATCAACAACAACACTAATATAAGCCTTATTTTCATTGACAGGGACCGTACCTCCAAATAAAATAAAGAGCCATATGTGGAGCCAACTGTTAGGAGAATTTTTTGTAATAAGGAGTTGAGAAGACCATCGGGCCGGGAGATTTATGGAGTGATAATGTTTTGATAGTGTTGCAAATCTCCTTAGAACTTTGATTTTCGGTGAACGATATTCGTCTAGAAAAGCAGAGGGCTACTCCCCTCTTTTTTTCCCGACGCTTTTGCATAGTAAGAAAGAGGATCCCTATGGAGGTACCTAAGGGTAAATAGGGAATGCATCTCCTGGGGGCAGCAATGTCCGCCCCAAAGATCGATAATGTGTGAAAACCTTAATCCGTTTAGAGGGCGACCCAAAAACCTGAACATTATGGGAGAGCAGGCAGATATTTTTGGAATTGGTCATTATACTAGGCATATGAAACAGTCAGCCAATTAATTATAAACAAACTCACCCACTGGTCTGCAAACTCCAGATCCAGAAGAGCCAAGAGAACCTCCAGGTGACCCTCGGGAAAAAAAACAATAAAAGAAAAATTAAAGCAAAAATTGAGAATTAATAGAAAATAAACAACCGAGTAGCTGGGCCAGGAAACCCCCGACACCAAGTAATATGGCATAGAGATGTAAAAAATCAGGTACAGAAACCAATAAACAGCAAAAGCTAAGTACGGAGGAGTCTTCACCAGAATCAAGTTCTGGGAAGAGTCCTTTGAGTGGGGGGGGGATCACTGGATCTGGGCCGATTCTGGGATGAAGGGCTATGGGAGATGAAACCCAGCTTCAGTAAAATTGTTTCACCTTCGGCGAATGTAGAGAAGGAGTAAGACTTGCTATTAAAAGTGAATTGGAACTTGAAGGGGTAGTTCCATCTATAGCGAATATTTCGTTTGATTAGCAGTAGCAACAAGGGTTCGAATGATCACCTCTTCTGGATGGGGGCCTGGGAGATATCCACAAATATTTGAATCTCAAGACCATCTATTTCCAGATCCGGACGTTCTCTAACATAACGCATCACTGCTTCTTTGATCCGGAGAAAGTAAGGCTTTATGATAACATCCCTGGGGGGGCCATCGGGTTTTGGAGAAACCAGAGCTCTATTATTGTGATAAATTTCCATATGAATGTCATCAATGTCAGGCACTGCAGCTTGCATTAGCGAATAAGTAACGGAAGTGATATCCTTTACATTTTCCAGAATACCTCTGATATGAAAGTTATAGCACCTAGCGCAGTTTTCGAGATCGTCGATTTTTGAGTAGGCTTCCTCAAGGCGGTCTTGTAAGTCAGTTATCACATTCAAGTTTTGGAAAAACTCTATGAACAGTGTTGTCTACATTTGATTCAATGCTCCCCAGACAGTGCCTCAGCTCCTGGAAACCTTTTTTTATGTCTAATGCCGCGCACACACGGTTGTTTTTCGGCATGAAATTTTTTTAATTTTTTCATCGTGAAAAAAAACTAAGTTTTTCCAACTTCATCATTAAAAACGATGTTGCCCACACACCATCGTTTTGGAAAAATGATGAACAAAGCGCGGTGACGTACAACACGTACGACGGAACTCAAAAGGGGAAGTTCTATTCGCCTTTGGGCTGCTTTTAGCTGATTCCTTGTTAGCAAAAGACGATTCGCGATTTTCTTGTCTGTTACAGCGTGATGAATGTGCTTACTTCATTATGAATGGTAGTTTTACCAGAACGAGCGCTCCCGTCTCATAACTTGCTTCTGGGCATGCACGGGTTTAAAACGTCGTTTTTTCCCACACACGATAGTTTTTTACATCACGAAAAACGAAATTTAAAAAATGACATTAAAAAATGCAGCATGCTCAATTTTTTTTTTTACGTTTTTCAGAAGATGAAAAACGATGTGAAGACCACACACGGTCATTTTAAATGACGTTTTTAAAAACGTAGTTTTTTTTCATGCCGAAAAATGATCGTGTGTATGCGGCATAAGGCTAATTTGTTAGTAGCTTTCGCCAACTCCCTTTGTAGCAAATCAGCAAAGCGGGCTAAAAGTATTGGGTCTCTCGAGTATTGTGGTTGAGCTGATGGGATAGCAGGGGAATCTGTGGTGCTGTCCTGGTCAAGCTTTAGGCTGCTGGACTGGCTGCATAAGATTTCTGCCATCTCTCTATCTAAAACAGAGGAGGTATGGGAGTCCTGGCTAGGTGACAGGGCTTCAGTCTATGAGGGAGACTGGACAGGGCTAGGTGGTAAGCAGCTTGTGTTTGTGAGCTCACCTTTAGCTGGGGAAGGCTTGGGGAAACCTGTCTTGAGATGTCTAGTGTCCGGAGGATTAAGGATCTTCCTCTGAGGGAGCGGCTTCTCCTCTCTTGAATCCAGCGTCCCTCGTGCATTGCAGCTGGTCTCCATCTTGGAATCCCTGTGTGCTGCACGTAACGAGTAGCGGGAGCCACCCTGGGGCTTTCCACACGCTTTGTGGCATCCTCACCACAGGAGGATCGAGCGATTGTAGGTAGTGGGCGAGGTGCGGGCTGCCAAATATAGCTATAACCGGTGGGGGTGTGCGGAGCAGCTCAAAGGCACATCTGCTCCGGCCAGCCGTGCATGCGCTCTTCGTTATATGATTTTAGTGGGTAGTTTACATCTACTTAGAACTGTTTGAGTTTTCTCAATTTAAGAGCTGGGGTATATTTGCGTATGTGCTCTCCCTGTGTGCCCACATCTTTATATCAAAAATTAACATCTGACCTAGCAGCTCCACTCCAGCACTGGGAATCCTAGCAAGCCGAGGTGTCCCTGACCATCCCTTTTCACATTATCTCAAGCCAAAGTGCTGCCCGACAAGCCGAAATGACTCGCAAGCGAAAAGAGTCATCTCACCCAAAGAAGCTTCCAGTCAGCGGTGCGGAACCCAATCCAAGATAGCGCCGGTGGTGCTTTTCTAGCCTCCTCCCATGGCTCTGCCTCTGCCACACCAAGCCCTAGCTCACAGGGAGGCTCCACTCAACACTCACCCAATGCCTCTACACCTCTGTCCTGCAGCCCTGCGAAATCCAAACCTTGTATGGCAATCGATGACTGCAACACTAAGGTGAGCATGTGTCATGACTCTATAGAGAGAACTCGTGGAAGCAATTAACACTTTCCCAACTGACAATCAGACCATATCAGACACTACACTCAAGGACATGCTTTTCTCCCTCTGCCACTCCCTTCATGCAGACATTATGGATTGTATGGGGAATTTTAAAGCTAAAGTGAGTGAATTAGGTGGGAGAATTGATCACGTTCAGAAAAAATTGGGGAGTATGCTTCTTCCTACAATTCTTTAGTGGATGCACATAATGTCCAGTCTGAGGAGGTGACCTGGCTTAAGGCCAAAGTGACTGTCCTTGAGGATAGGTCATGTAGGAATAATGTTAAAATTCGGGGAATCCCTGAAGCTATACAATCTGAGCAATTACAACAATACGCCATGACCTCATGAAAGCATTTATACCTACATTGCCTGATTCAGACCTGGTTGTAGATAGAATCCACCTTCTTCCCAAGCCTTCTCATCTACCAAGAGATGTCCTGATGTGAGTGCATTTTCTCCACATAAAAGAGTAGTTCATGATGACTTTCTGTAAAAATCAGCAGCCGCCTTAGAAATACTCTTCCATTCAGCTGTTTGTAGACCTCTCACAATATACTATGCAGAGACGCACGTCCCTGTTGCCTGTGACAAAAGCACTGTGAAAAAAGAAAAGAAAGAAGGGTGCACCGTCCTTGTGCATTACCACTTAAAATTTTAATTTTAATTTTAAACAGAATAAAAAGCAATGGTCCTACTCACAAAAGATTTATAAGCAAGCACTTTTCAGACAGCTGGACTGGGCCTCACGGCACCTGCCAGTAGAACTTCAGACATCTAAACGGCTGACGCGTTTATGGGGCGTACCCCCTTCTTCAAAGCCTAGATGGTCCGTGAGGTCCAGTCCAGCTGTCTGAAAAGTGCTTACTTATAAATCTTTTGTGAGTAGGACCATTGCTTTTTATTCTGTTTTTAATTAAAATTTTAAGTGGTAATGCACAAGGTCGGTGCGCCCTCCTTTCTTTTCTTTTTTTTAGCCTTATGAACACCCTTTGTTCTGTGGAGGGCTGCAAGACTTCAGACTTTGCCGTTAGACTATACTGCTCTACCCGGTTTGGCGAAACACCAGAGCACAGGAGGTTTGTTGTGTAAAAGCACTGTGCAACCATCATTTACCATTGGGGCTACCCATCCACATTAACCATCTCTCGAGACGGTAACACCTCAGTGATCACTAACCTTGATAAGGGGTTAAACTGCTTCGTGCCTGGGACATTCTCCCTGAGAAGACTATGCCAGCAGTGGTTTGCATGTCCTTTCTCTAGGATCTGGAGACTGCTACCAATAGACGGACTGTTATAAGCCAAATACTGTTACATTGTGGTTTTCTTTCCATGCTTGGATCAAAGGATAATGCACAAGGCTGGTGTGCCCTCTTTTTTCCTATTGATACAAAAAAAGGGTATGAGGTCACAGGCCTCGGGACTTTTAAGGTATCAAATGAGTGCACAACCAGATGAACACTGATTGAACAAAATTCAATTTAGAAAAAACTTTTAATACAAAGAATAGATTAAAAACACAAGTACATTACAAATCATTGGTCAAATGTCTCCTATAAACAGCATTGCAACAGATGGTGCCAATGTACATGTTTAACTCAGAAGAGCTTCTTCAGAAGATTAACCATGGCATCTATTATGCAGAAGGCAAACAAAAGAAAATAAATGAATACTCGTGTAAAACATTAAAATAAAATAATGTTGAATATTGGCATAGAAAAAAAAAGGAATATGCAGTTATAATCAAATAAGTATATAATACAATCAATGAAAAAGGACATAGAAACATAGTTTTCAAATTTGGGAGAAGATGATGCATTAGGGAGCTTACCCGATACTGCATGAAATAGCTTTCACAGAATGTGAGACATTAAAGTTTTAAAAAAAAGGTCTAGATCTCCTAGGGATTCAATGGTTCATAGTCCTTATACTTCCATTTCTACCAACTCCTCTAAGGCCAAAGGGACCAGACCTTGTCACAAATGCGGCTTTTGTCACTATGTCTGTGCTTCACGCAGTTTGCTTTTATCAGACCATCGCATGTTCGAGCCGCTGGGCTTCACCCATGCGCACTGACATCCCCATTTTGCGCCCACAGCGTGGTGGTGCTGTCAGACGCTGCCGCACTGGACGGAGATTTAAACAGCGTTATACGCTGGCATCCTCTGTCATTTCCACGGCGGTTGGTGTAGGATACACACCACCAGCTCCAATTGCTCCTGGATTACCTCACCACTTCCACCAACAAGGTAACTCTTTGAATTATGTTTGATACCTTTCTGGATGCCTACTCAACCAAAACTATTTTATTTATACTGCCCTCTGAAATTTCTGTTTGTACTCATTCCATGCAGGTTTTCCTAGTGTGGATTTGCCCTAAAGAAACAGTAAATCAAATCCTTGCCACCTGGCGCTAAACTAAACAGTAGACTGCTCTCTATACGATGCAGGGCTGGTCCCACAAAACATGAGGTAAAGCAAACCTTTATTGGTCCAAACAAACATAGCTCCTCTCCCTCAGGTTCCCTCCTGAGTCTCAGGCCAGAGCCCTGCTGCTGTGCTCTCTTTCTGTTCATTCAACGTCCACCTAAGGTGTACGTTTGATAAGCCGAGATCATGATGATCACGGCTTATCACAGAGCATTGCCGGTTTAATAAACTGTGATAAGGAGCAGAGAACACATTCTCCACTTCACATCACAGCACATGGATGTTTTGTCACAAATGGCCAGTTTAATAAACTGTGATCTGAAGATTTCACAGCTCTTCACCCGAAATATCTCCCTTCCAGATTCACCAGCTCAGAGGTGGAGAATCTGGGAGAGAAGCTGGTGTGATAAGAGGAAGAAGGCTTATTTCTTCCTAATTTCAACACCAGTGGGTTAAAAATGAATATTAACAACAATATACATGTGTATATAGATACTGTGTATATGTGTGTGTGTGTGTATATATATATATATATATATATATATATATATATATATATATATACACACTGTATATACTGTATATATATATATGTGTGTGTATATATATATATATATATATATATATATATATACACACACACACACACACGTGTTATATAGATACTATGGCCCAGATCCACGAAGAAGTTACGTTGGCGTATCTATTGATACGGCGCGTAACTTCTAGGATGCTCAAGCGTATCTCTGTTTTGTATCCACAAAACAAGATACGCCTGAAGCTGGGCTAGATCCAACTGACGTACGTCTTAGTACGCCGTCGGATCTAAGGTGCATATTTATGCTGGCCGCTAGGTGGCGCTTCCGTTGATTTCCGCGTTGAGTATGCAAATTAGCTAGATACGCCAATCCACAAACGTAGGTCCGCCCGGTGCATTTTTTTACGTAGTTTACGTAAGGCTTTTTTTTGGCGTAACGTTACCCCTGCTTTATGAGGCGTACGCAATGTTAAGTATGGACGTTTACGTCGTTTGCGTAAAATGTTCGCGAATAGGGCTTTGCGTAAATTACGTTCACGTCGTCTAGGCATTGAGCGGGCGTAATTTAATTTGAAAATTGGACGTGATACTGAGCATGCGCGCGCATGCGCCGTACGAAAAAAGCGTCATTTACGTGGGGTCAAGCTTATTTTACATAAAACACGCCCCCCTGTTCCTCATTTGATTTAGGCGCGCTTACGCCCGCAGATTTACGCTATGCCGGCGCTTTACTTTAGAGGCAAGTGCTTTGTGAAAAAAGTACTTGCCTCTCAAAGTTGCGGTGGTGTAGCGTTACTACGATACGCTACGCCCATGTAAAGATACGCCTATCTACGTGGATCTGGCCCTGTATGTGTGTATATATATATATATATATATATATATATATATACACACATGTATGTATACACACATATATACAGGGCCAGATTCTCGTACATCGGCGCATCCTTATGCGGGCGTAGCGCATCCAAGATGCGCTACGCCGTCCCAACTTAGAGAGGTAAGCGCCGTATTCCCGAAGCACAGGCGTTCAAATTTGCGCCGGCGTAGTGCAAATTCGTGGGCGTAAGTGGGCGTAAGTGAAAGTAGGAAGGAAGTGGGCGTGATACATTTAAATGAACCGTGACCTTATGCAAATGATCGTCTGAATGGACGGCGCATGCACCGTCACGTGACCGGGTGTCCCCCGCCCCTATGCGCATGCGCACAACGCGATTGTGAGTTGCTCCGACCAAGTGCATAAATACGCCCAGAAATGCGCCCATCGTGTGCAAATGTACACCTGTTAGTTTAGTCTTGGTGGTGAGCTTACTTTTGCAGTGCTTTGACATGTCTGCTGAGCGTACAAGGAGCAGGAAAAAGAATTTCGCTCATGATGAGAGGGCCATAATTCTCGCAGGCATGGAGAGGCACTATGACCGCCTCCATGGGTCCAGGAGTAAAAAGACAAGCAAGGGGAGAAGGGATGAGATCCTGCAGAGGATAACGGATCAAGTGAATGCTGTGGGCAATGAGGCAAGGATGCCCAAAGACATAGCCAAAAAGATTAATGATCTAAGGCGGAGGGTCAAGGACAAGATGGCCCTCATGGCGAGGCATGCCAGGGGCACTGGTGGGGGACCTGCCTCAAGGGTCCGTCTGACACCAGATGAGGAGGTAGTTGCCCGGTGCCTTACCAGGGTGCAAGTTGAGGGTATGCCGGGCTATGATTCTGTTCATCCGCCCTTGAGGACAGGTAAGTGTGTTTATTTCTACTATCTGGTGTGTAGCATGTGAGGGAGGAAGGGAATATGTGACAAGTTTGTGGGTCCACCAACATGTGAATGTTTTGTGTCATCCACAGGTGTCCAGGATGTAGCTGGCCCGTCTCGTGCCCCTGCCCGTCCCACACCATCCCCTGATGATGATGCCCCTGCCCGTCCCACACCATCCCCTGCTGCTGATGTCCCTGCCTGTCCCACACCATCCCCTGATGCTGATGTCCCTGCCCGTCCCAAACCCTCTTCTTCTGATGATTCTGCCCCTGACCCCCAGGGAAGGCAAGCGGCATTGGTGGAGGAGAGTGGTGGCTACGCCTCCATTGAGGAGGTTCTGCAGGATGCAGAGCATTTGGGGGAGGAGGTGTCACTGTCCCTTTTCATGGAGGATTTGGGGAGCTTGGCTGGTCCATCCCAGACCTCAAGCCCTCCATATCCTCGGACTCCATCTCCAACCCAGCCACTCCCTCTGTCTCCATCCCCAACCCACCCCCTCCATCTAATCACTTCCCCTATGCCAGGCCTGAAGCCTCTCGTGGACCAAGGAGGGCCTCTCGTGGACCAGGGGGGTACCCGAGTTCCTGCCTGTGACCCTGACCACTGCGCAGGAAAACCAGACCTGCCTTATGGGTGCGATGGCCCAGGACATCACTCGAGTGGCTGACAGCCTTGGGGAGAGGGGACATGTCACCGATGTGATTCAGGACATTGCAGGCAACACCACTGCAATTATCACCTGTTTGCGGGATCTAGAAAACACCACAGCAAGCCTGGTGAAAGAGGTGCAGACCCTAAATGATTCCGTCCAGGGCCACACAGCTGCCATTGTTGGTGTTCAAACCGAGACCAATAAACTCCTGAGGAGGATAGCGGTGGCATTAGAGGGCAGGCCTCCAGCCCCGGTGGATGCTCCTCTGCCTGATGCAAACCCCCCCCCTCAACCAGGCAGTTGAGGAGCCGGTGCCAGGGCCGGGGCCGTGGCCGAAGGCAGGCCAATTAGTTTTTTTTTCATTATTATTATTGCTCTGGTAAAGAGATTTTTATTTATTTTTCTAAGTATTGCTCTGGTAAAGAGATTTTTATTTATTGTTGACAAATGCACACGGTGAGGCGTGCAGAATAGTGTGACTGGTGTGTGAATGGGGGGGGGGTGACACTCCTGCCAGCAAAGGGGTGTCACCCTCTGCCGTGTGAAAGGTGTATGAATGTACAGTGACATAATTGGAGCCTTGGCGTGGCGTTACTGCTCCCTAAAACCATGTGGTTTAATTGGGTCTAATCCAATTCGATGTGCATGTGGGGGGTGTGTGCTAGGGACCACAGTGGTGTGCACGCGTGCATTCACATTGTGCCATGTTTAATGTGTGTGTTTATCGTTCAAAGAGACGTTCAACAAGGCATCTCCTGATTGCTGATCCCTCAGCAGATGGGGTACCCTCAGGCAGGGGTGGATTGTCGGGTTGGGGGGTCAGGTCATCACGTAGCTCAATCTGCAGGCCCCTTCTCACAGCAAAGTTGTGCAGAATGCAACATGCTCCGATGATCTGGCACACAAAGTCTGGGGAATACAACAGGGTACCCCCAGACTTATCCAGGCATCGGAAACGGGACTTCAGGAGGCCAAAGGTTTGTTCCACCACTGCACGGGTGCGTATTGTAGTTTTCCTCTCATGGGGCTTGGGGGTTCCGGAATGGGGTCATTAGATGGGGTCCCAGTGCATATGCAGAGTCACCTGTAAGGGAAAAGACAGGAGGATGTTAGTCGTGCATGTGCCCCTCATGATGTCTGCATCATGGGGGGGGACAGTCATACCTGACACCCATGTCACTCACCAACCAGCCAGCTGTCCCCATATACGTTCTGTTCAAACTCCATTGGAATCTCGCTTTGGCGGTATATATAGCTGTCATGACAGGATCCGGGGTGTTTGGCACGGACGTGCCATATGAGGCCATGGGCATCGACTATCACCTGGACATTGATGGAATGCCAGTGCTTCCGATTGCGGAATATGTGCTCTTGGTCACGGGGGGGCCGTAGTGCCACATGGGTGCAATCAATGGCCCCAATGGTGCGTGGGAATCCTGCAATTCTGACAAAATCTGCCCTTGCCTTATTCCGCTGATGCTCCTGGGTGGGTCTGATGATTTGGTTGGACATGCGTCTCAGGATTGCAGGGACAACCTGGTGCACACACCTGCTCATGCTGGTTTGTGACATCCCAGCCACACCTCCACTTGTGCGCTGAAAAGATCCAGTGGCCAGGAAATGGAGTGTTGCCATGACCTTGAACAGAGGCTGCACTGCATGTGAGCGGTGTGTTGGGCTGGTGAGGTCATCCTGCAGGATTGTGGTTATTTCCTGGATGGCTTGAGTGTTGAATCTGAAGAGGCGATACACCTCTGCTTCCCCGATGGCCAAGACGTCTAATGGCGTTCGGTAAAAACGCTGCCATGCCCTCCTCCTTCTCCTTCTCCTTCTAAGCGCCTGGGCGCACACTAGTTGTGCTATGACCATGCCTGCCCCTGGCATGTTGGCATACAGAAGTCTTGTCCTGCAAGTGTGGTTGCTCAGCTCGTCTGTAAGGGTGCTGCTAAAGCTGCTCTCCAGCTGACCTGCACACGTCTGGTGCAAAGTTGCCCCTGCTTTTATGAGGGGCAAGTTTACACCGGACGAACAGCTTACGCGCACCGCTCGTAGCCTGCGTCGGGCGGTCGTACGTTCGGGAATCTCTGTATATCCCTCATTTGCATATTTGATTAGGAAATCAATGGGAGCGCTGGGCGTTCTCGGCGTAAATGTGCGCCTACGCTACGCCGGCGTACAAACGTTGCGCCGATCGGAACAAGACTAATTTCTGGCGTACCTGGTTCTGTGGGTACGGCGCACCGATACGACGGCGCATTTGTACACTTACGCCGCGCATATCAAGGTGCCCCGGAGTAACGCCTTTGAGAATCTGGCCCACAGTATTTATATATATGTATACACACACATATATACACAAACACATGAATATATATATTCATGTATTTGTGTATATATACATATATACTGTATATGTATACATATATATAAATCTGGTATATATGTGTGTGTGTGTGTGTGTGTGTGTGTGTGTGTGTATATGTGTTATCACATGTCTGAAAACATTAAGTACATGTTCTTTTAAACTTTAGTTTCACTTTTTGAATTTGGCTGCACCATAATCTCACAATATCTCACGAGATTACAGGCAGTCCACCCACTTTTACACAGATCTCGACTGTTTTCAGAGAAAAAACTTCACCTCTGTTCACCATCTGAGAACTGAAGTTCTCAGTTTATTAAACCGGCTGCAGAGGAGATAATTTTCCTCCTGAGAACTGCCGTGAAGTGCCGTGAACTGAACTGAGAAAAAACTTCACAGTTTATTAAACGGACACCTAAGTGTGGACTCAAGTTGACCAGAACACCTGGACCAGAACCAAGCCTTCCACCGAGGCTGGAAAAGCCCAGAATGGATTCCGGTTCAGTCTCTCACAATGGAAAGAATGCGAGGTGTAAAAATACAGATTATCGCTGACTTCACCTCGCATACCGTCACATATCCTCCCCCTCTGCTCAAGCCCCTTCGGCTGAGCAAATGTCCCAAGCTTACTGTGCATGCGGAAGAGGGCAACTGCACTGTTTTGGAGCTTGCCTGGCCTTTGCTCTACTGTAAACTTAAAGGGTTGTAAGGCCAGGAACCACCTTGTCACGGGGCCATTTTTCTCCCTGTTGTCACACATCCACTTTAGGGGAGCATGGTCAGGGACCAGCTTAAATGACCTCCCTAAAGTAATACCTCAGGGAGTCTTAGGCACATTTAATAGTGAGACACATGCTTGTTCTGTTTCCGGCTCAAGTATACAACCGGGTGCTCCTTACCACCTCTGTTCTGGGATAGTACAGCCCCTAGGCCCACCTCAGAGGCGTCCCTCTGTACTACAAACTCCTTTGTGAAGTCCGGGGTCACTAGCACTGGTAGTACACAAAGGGCCTGCTTTATTTTCTAAAATGCCTCCTCGGCTTCAGGACTCCATTTTAACAGTGACCGGCCCTCTACCCTTCGTCAGGTCACTTTTGAATTGCCTCAACCTTATTGGTCTGAGGCTTGACCAGTCCCAATTACGTACCCAAGGTATTTGGCTTCCACCGGCCTATTGCACACTTTTTTGGGTTGGCAGTGAGACCTGCTTCCCTAAGGGAATATACCACTGCTTGTACTCGGCGCAGGTGTGATTCCCAATCTGGGCTGTGGATGACCACATCGTCCAAATAAGCAGCTGCATATGGGCGATGTGGTCTCAAAGTTTTGTCCATCATTTGCTGGAACGATGCAGGGTCTCCATGCAGACTAAAAGGCATCCATCCGCCTGTACTGAAATAGAGCCCTCAGGAGTGGAAAAGGCAGTCTTCTCCTTGGCCGATTCAGTTAGCGGTATTTGCCAATAGCCTTTCGTCTAGGTCTAGGGTTGTTATGTAGCGAGCCTGTCCAAACCTGTCCACGAGTTTGTCTACACGAGGCATCGGGTATGCATCGAACTTGCACACACTGTTGAGTTTCCTAAAGTCATTACAAAACCTGATAGTGCCATTAGATTTTGGGACCAGAACTATGGGGCTCGACCACTCACTGTGGGACTCTTCTATCACGTCCAACTCTAACATATTTTTGATTTCTTTTGTGACTGCCTCTCGCCTGGCCTCTGGGATTCTATATGGCTTTACATATACCCGAACCCCTGGTTCCATTACTATGTCATGCTGGATCACGTTGGTCAGTCCGGGTGAGGCCTTGTACACACGACCGAACATGTCCGCTGAAACTGGTCCAGCGGACCAGTTTCCGCGGACATGTTCGGTCGTGTGTAGGGCCGACCGGACAATTTTCCGGCCGACCGGACAGGTCTCCAGCGGAGAAATGTTTCTTAGCATGCTAAGAAACATGTCCGCTGGAACCATGTCCGCCGGACATGTCCGATGGTCAGTATGACTCATCGGACATGTCCGCTGGCCCGAGAACCCGCGCATGATGTCGAAGTGATTCGACGCATGCGTGGAAGCATTGAACTTCCGGGTTCGCGCACGTCGCCGCACCATCGTCACCGCCATGTCACCGCGTTGTAACCGCGTTGTCACTGCGTCGTCTGTCCGCGGGAAATTTGGTCTGATGGTGTGTACAGCCATTAGACCAAATGATCCCAGCGGACATGTCTGATGAAAATGGTCCGCGGACCGTTTTCATCGGACAGATCCGCTCGTCTGTACGAGGCCTAAGGGGGAGAAAAAGTCTCTATTTTTGTACACATATGCCCTAACGTCACTTTGTTGTGCCACGGACAGGGAATCTGTTATGGGGACAACAGGTGTTCACATGATAAATTTGGTGTTGTTTCCTTTTCCCTGGCTGGTAGACTATGTAGTTTACCTCCCTCACCCTTTCGACAGCTGCGATTTGATCCTGCATCAAGGAGACATGCTCTATGATGCTATATGGGGTGGCCTCTCCTTCCCATGTTTCTTTGGCGACATCTAGCAGCCCCTATACAAAAGCTCAAAGGGGAAATAGCCTGTGGATGCGTGCAGAACCTCACATATGGCAAACATGAGATATGGTAGCAAAAAATCCCAGTTTCTCCCATCTTTTGACCAGACCATCCATTTGGGGGTGGTAGACAGAGGTACAGAGATGGGAGATTTTGTATAATCTACACAGTTCCTTGGTAACCCTGGACATAAATGTGGTGCCCTGATCGGTTAAGATCTACTTTGGGATCTCCACTCGACTAGACACCTGGAAGTATTGCGCAAGGATAGGGCCTCAGGATAGCGCGTTGCATAGTCCAGGATCACCAGAATTTGCTGGTGACCCTGGGCAGTTTTCACAACCGGCCCCACCAGGTAAATGCCAATCCTCTCAAAGGGGACCTTGATTATTGGTAGAGGGACAAGAAGCCTGTGAAAATGGGGCGACAGTGCCGACATTTGGCACTCGGGGCACAAATCGCAGTACTCCTTGACATCTGTATACAACCCGGGCCAGAAAAATCTCTGAGCGATTCTCTCTGTTTTTTGATACCGAGATGTCCCCCCATTACATTACCATGGGCCAGGTCTAGCACCACCCTGCAGAAGCATTTGGGAACCAGTAGCTGTTCTACCTCGTCCTCTCCACGTTTTACCACACATACAATAAATAGCTTTTAACCACTTAAGGACCGCCTCCTGCACATTTACGTCGGCAGAATAGCACGGCTGGGCACATGCACGTACAGGTACGTCCTGTGCTAGTACCCAGCCGTGGGTGGCAGGCACGCGCCCGCGACCCGGTCCGAAGCTCCGGGACCTCGGGACCTGTGGACCCGATCGCCATTGGAGTCATTGTAAACACAGCTTCCCCTTTCTTCACTGTGGTGGCTTTATCGATCGTGTGATCCATTTTATTGGGGTACACAATCGATGACATCACACATACAGCCACACCCCCCTACAGTTGTAAACACACATGAGGTCACACATAACCCCATCAGCGCCCCCTTGTGGTTAACTCCCAAACTGCAATTGTAATTTTCACAGTAATCAATGCATTTTAAATGAATTTTTTGCTGTGAAAATGACAATGGTCCCAAAAATGTGTCAAAATTGTCCGAAGTGTCCGCCATAATGTCGCAGTCATGAAAAAAATCGCTGATCGCTGCCATTAGTAGTAAAAAAAAAAAATGATTAATAAAAATGCAATAAAACTATCCCCTATTTTGTAAACGCTATAAATTTTGCGCAAACCAACCGATAAATGCTTATTGCGATTTTTTTTACCAAAAATAGGTAGAAGAATACGCATCGGCCTAAACTGAGGAAAAAAAACATTTTTGTTATATATTTTTGGGGGATATTTATTATAGCAAAAAATAAAAAATATTGAATTTTTTTCTAAATTGTCGCTCTATGTTTGTTTATAGCGCAAAAAATAAAAACCGCAGAGGTGATCAAATACCACCAAAAGAAAGCTCTATTTGTGGGGAAAAAAAGGACGCCAATTTTGTTTGGGAGCCACGTCGCACGACCGTGCAATTGTCTGTTAAAGCGACGCAGTGCCGAATCACAAAACCTGGCCGGGTCCTTTAGCTGCCTAAAGGTCCGGGTCTTAAGTGGTTAATGGCCATGTAGGGTCAAGACACCCCCCATTCAACATCTTAACGTTTTCCCTGGCTCTCATGAGGGTGGTCTCTCGCAGTTGCTCGGTACAGAAATCCTCTCTCCTGACCTCCAAGTTGGGTACTACATTCTGGCTACTCTCATTGTCAGAGTCAGAGGTGTTCTCCTGTTCGTTACCCTTGGGCTGGGAGCTAGCTTCCAGGTCCTCCGGCTCCCCAGCCATGACAGGGAAAGGAAGAGGATCTCCGGCTTCCTCGATCCCACCAACAACATCTCCTTCCCTTTGGCAAAAAGGGTCTGGTGAGAGTTCCTGTGCTTTCCCACTTATGGCGCAAAATCGCTGAGAATTCGAAAATGCGCCAGGTAAGGTACGACGGCGTAGTGTATCTCTGATACGCTGCGCCGATCTACATGTATGTGGATCTGGCCCATAGTATCTTTATAAAAGGAATTAAAATACTGTGTTTAAAAATTAGCTAAATGCACACTAACACCACATTTTCACAATGCTATAGTGAGAATTTAGCCTATGCTTTAGCAATGTAACTGGTGTTAAAGGCTCTGAGTAGCACTGAGATTTTATAACTCAATATGGACCTGGGTTATAGTGAACATACTATGTTTCTGCAATGCAGACATAGAGGTTAATGTTAAGCAACACAGTGTCTTGCAGGGGTTACAAATAGCATCATAGAAGCACCTGCAAAGCATCATTCCAACTTTGAAATGGCACAGGAATTTACCACAAACTGCTGTGCAAATAGCCCAGATTTACACATATGTGTAAAGTAAATCATCTTTAAATTTTTGCAGTTCAAATCACTCATGCATGTTTTTTATGCTCGTAAAGCTAGGTGGGATAGCATGCCTCTTACTAACTTTGAATCGTATTCTGTTAATTATTAACAACTCCTAGCTTCATACGTGGCATCAAAAGTTTTAAGCAGATATAGCGATCTAACTAGCTTTAACATTAGACATGATAGATGTTGTTTACATGATTAACAATTTTTTAAAGTTAAATTTTTTATTAGTAGTAAAATTATTTTCCTATTTAGGTATAAACCAACGTACTGGTGCTGTCTGCTCTCCACTCATTTCCTGATTCATAACTAGCAGAGAGATAAATGTATGCACCAAGATCATTGATGTCTGTGTAATAATGACTCCTCTGTGGACATAGCTAATTTAAGACAGATGCTTTTTCACAGACAGATAACAGTGGATCATTTGTCTTTATTAGCAGCTATGTACAAAATGACCATTATGTGAGACACCATATTTCTGAAGCAGGAAACACAAGAAGACAAGCAAAACCAAAAATAGGTACGATAAACAAACCATGAGCTCTTATTCACATGATGGTGGTTTGGACTCTAATACAGACACTTGGTTTTGCAGGAGAGGACTTCATGCCCTTACATTTTTGTCATGTGTATTTTTTTATGTGCATATTCTTATAGATTAGCACACCTGTTTCTTTTAATTATCTATGCTTATGATAGGGGTTCGGACCTTTTGGGTTGCAGCTTTTCTTCATCTATATATTTTCATTTATTTATTTATGTGTTTGATTTCTCCATTTCAATAGTCACACTTCCCCTCACCAGGAGAGTAGGATAAGCACAGGATTTTAACCCTTTTAGACATCTTTAATACATTGGCCACACAATCTGATTGTATAATATCCTTTAGACTCACCAACAAATATGTAGAGTAGGACCAACTTTATTCTTTATAACTTGAAAGGATTGTTTATGCAAGCTGGAGGATTAGAAAATTGGTCCTATTTGTCAAAGTGTAACACAAAACAGAACACTTATTCTGGCGTACTAATTACCCAGGAAGAGGGAATAGCCAGGATAAAAGTTCACTGCTCTGATTCATTCTGTATATAGCATGCAGCTCACAGACATTATTTTCTCTAACAGAATGTATGAAAGTCTAATTATTGACAGCTTAGCTTCTTCTTTTTCCAAAGCACACAAAGTTCTTTCATAGTAATGGAAGTTAAAAACTAATCAGTTAATGATGCTTTATTTTCCTTTACTTGAGATACTGTGCAGAAGGTAATATTTTACCTTTTACAGAAACAAATGCATATAATAAATTATTTTATTCAGAGTTTATTTTCCGTACAAAATTCAGGGTGATCCCTACACAAAGTTCAGGCTGTAAGATGTCCTTATTAAGCATTTAACCTGGAAGTGTGAGTGCAGAGTGTCAAGAACCAAGGCTATCTGTGTTCACAATGTAATAATGGGGAAATTACTGCTGTCATCGTCACATCAGCACCATGTAGTAAAAAAGGACCTACTTGTCATATAACCGGTCTGGACATATCTTGAAAATGTAAGTATTAAAAGAAAACATTGAATATGTACTGGGAAGGGGGGCTCAGAACCCAGATTTGGGCTTTAAACCAAATTTCATTAAGAGAAAAGGTACACTACAATGAAACTGCTAACCCAAATTTGCTCCTTGCCCTTCTGACCATCTCAGATTATGATAATACTTATCTTCAGTTATTCAATCCACTGGTCACTATGGTGCAGCCTAATGCTTGACCAGGCACTGCTCATCTGTTCCTGGAGGTGAAGCACAGTTGCTTCTAGAAAAGAGGAATGCCACCTGATCCTTTGATGATGCAATATGTCACATTATCAAGGTCAAGTTATCAACTAACAAAATATTGATATTTCAATTTTCAGGACTGTTCACAGGTGTGACGGAGGCACTGTAGGTGACAGACACATGACATTAACATACTTTAGGGAAAGTCATTACCAGCTCGAAACAGCCAAAACAAGGCAGTCTGTATGTAGGACGGGTGTAAGCACCCACCTGAAATTATTTGGAACTAACAGATATAGCCCATACTATCTTACAGTACAGTGTCAAAATGTCAAATATTACTGAAAACCATTTTGACAAAGAATTTACCTGCACCATCATTTTTAAATATTCACTGTACAATAACTAAGTTTCTTATTATTCAGACATTGTAGTGGTATGTACATATATTCAATAAAGGGTATTTATCTTCAATTCGATTTAGTGGGTGTCCTTTTGCTTAATAATGTACATTTTACGCTATGGTTTCTCTAGCTGATGAAAACTGTTGCGTATACTGTATTAAATAAGGTTTTTATGTCCTAAAATAAACAAATATTATGTTCTACAAACACACATCAACGAAAACATCAAAATTATTTGTACAGTAACATTAGTTCAGAAAGGAATTGGACCTAAAATTCTTAGCAGGATTGTCACATTGTATTCTAATCCAAGGGTCAAAATGAGAACAAACCGAATGTTATCGGAGTATATAGGAATATCAAATGGAACTCAACAGTGATGCCCCTTATCCCCCTTATTACATATAATAGTAATGGAAAACCTCATAACAGCATTAAGGGAAAGACATTCAAGGGATTACTATTAAAGGCAAAGATTATAAAACAGTGGTATATGCAGATGATCTATTAAAATATGTAACTAACCCCATTATAACAATACCAAATTTAATAAAAGAATTTAAACAATTTAGGGAATTAAGTAACTTTAAAGTTAATTATGATAAATCTGAGATGTTAAATGTATCACTAACAGAAAAAATACAGTTATGCCGCGTACACACGATCGGTCAAACGATGAGAACGGTCTGATGGACCGTTTTCATCAGACCAAACAGATCGTGTGTGGGCCCCATTGGTTATTTATCCATAGGTTAAAAAAAAGCAATCTTGTTTTAAATTTAACCGATGGATACCTAACCGATAGAAAAAAAACAATCGTTTGTAGACACGTCCATCTTTTAAAAATCAACGCATGCTCAGAATCAAGTCGACGCATGCTTGAAAGCATTGAACTTCGTTTTTTTCAGCACGTCGTTGTGTTTTACATCACTGCATTCTGACATGATCGTTTTTTTAACCGATTGTGTGTGGGCACGACTGACCATCAGTCAGCTTCATCGGTTAACCAATGAAAACGGTCCATCAGACCGTTTTCATCGGATGGACCGATCGTGTGTACAGGGCATCATTGTTGCAAAAAGACTTTCCATTTAAATGACAGCAAGAAGCAATAAAATATTTGGGAATATATATCCCGATTAATTTAACCACCTCAATACCACACACCGTCATTTGACGTCCTGGTATTGAGGGGGGGATATCTGAATGATGCCTGCAGCTACAGGCATCATTCAGATATCCTTCTTTTCAGCCGACAATTCTGCGCACCATAAGAATGATCATAGTGGCAATTCCCCCGCTTGATCATTCTTATAGGCGAAGGGAGGGGACATCCCTCCTCCCGCTGCCATCCGGTGCTTCTCCGGGATCTTCCGTGCCATCGGGGGCCCGGAGAATGAATACGCTGGCACCGGATGACGAGGATAGAGATGACTGGTGACCATCTCTATGACCATCAGAGGCCCGGGCGCAACGTTATGACGTCATGCCCGGGTACCCCGGAAGCAAACAAAGCCGCAATCATGGCTGTCGGCATGAGATCGGTGAATTATTTTTCACAATCTCATGCTTTAAAGCCCGGAGGAGAGATGTGCGGTCTTATTAACCCCGCATCTCTCCATAAAGAGGACTTGCCCAATGATTCCTGTTACAAGGGATGTTTACATTCCTTGTAATAGGAATAAAAGTGATAAAAAAATAAAAAAGGTGTAAAAATAAAACAATTAAGTAAAATAAAAATAAAAAATTAAATTTAAAATGCCCCTGTTCCCGGTAGCTCGCACTCAGAAGCGAACACACACACACACGTAAGTTCCGCCTACATATGTAAACGCCGTTCAAACCACACATGTGAGGTATCATTGCATGCGTTAGAGCGTGTGCAACAATTCTAGCACTAGATCTCCTCTGTAACTCCAAACTGGTAACCTGTAAAAAAAGTAAAGCGTCGCCTATGAAGATTATTAAGTACATAAGTATGGCACCATTCCATGAGTGCGCGCGTAACATCATATTTCACATTATACAAAAAAATTGGGCTAACTTCACTGTTTTGCTATTTTTTAATTCATGTTTTTTTTTTTCAAATGATTGCGCAAATACTGTGCAAGATAAAAAGTTGCAATGACTGCCACTTTATTCCCTAGGATGTCTGCTAAAAAAATATAGAGTAATTTTCTAGCAAAAAAAATATGATTTTTTACATGAATGAGAGAAGTGCCAGAATAGGTCCGGTATTGAGGTGGTTAAACCAGTTACAAGATCTAAATTACAATGCGACCGTCCAAAAAGTAATTAAATTATTACATAAATATGAAAAAGTAACATACTCAGGTATGTAATTAGGTAAGGTAATTAACATAGTAAAAATGGACAGATTGCCAAATTGATTATATGTTTTGCATATAACATTTAACATTTAACATGTCTTGATACTTAAAAGGCAGCTCGATACTACCTTCCTTTACTATATGGTGGTTTCCGGTCCCCCCCCCCCCAAAAAAAAAGGGGGGGGGAGAACGCAAAAAGGTGTTTGTGACCATAAAGAATGTATTAATATATGTGTATTCCTAGTGTTATATACTTGTGATATTTATAATGTTTCCTCTGTGCCTTCTTATATTTATTTATCTGTGATTTAGGTTTACCTCCCTTATTGAGGGGTAAACACCCAAAAAAAAAAAAATTGTGTTTAAGATGTTATATTTATATGTGTATTCTTATTTATAATTGTAATATTCCCTTCTAAATTATATGTGTTTTTGGATCCCAACCCCCCCCCCCCCCAGAGAGGGGAAGAGAAAAGAGAGAGAGAGAGAGAAAAACAAAAAAGGAAAAAACACCCACGCGTTCTCCACCCCCCCCCCCCCAGAATAGGTGAGGAGGATCGTTAGAAACCTTCTAATGTTCTTCTAGTGTCACATTATCTGCTTCAACATATTAACAAGACATACATAAAAACATACACATTGAAAATAAAAGCTGTGGATTGTTCCCCATCTTTCTTTTTTATAGTTCCAATCTCCTTTTATTTATTTTTATTTATTTATTTTTCCGAGCTTCATAAGGCTTTTTATTTTATCCATCTATTTCTTGGTTATGATTTTCCCAGATTTCCCAGATTCTTTAAAATTTCTCCTGTTTATGCCTGATGTCATGTATCATTTTTCAGCTCCCATTATTATAACTACTTCCCGTTTCCATTCTTGAAGGGTGGGGCATGTTGCTTGTTTCCAATACCTTGGAATTAATCTTTTGGCCGCATTTAATAAATGTGGTACAATGCTGTTTTTATACGTTTTTATAGCTCTTGTGGTTCCATGGAACAGGAATTGTAACGGTGTAAACTCCATTGTTTCCTCAGACATTTTCCTGATCCATGGCGCCACTTCCTCCCAAAAGATTCTTATCCCTGGACATGCCCACCAAATGTGGAGGTATGTTCCATGCTCCCCGCACCCCCTCCAACATCGATCATCTCTTGTTGGGTATATTTGAGCTAATCGCGCAGGGGTGCGGTACCATCTTACCAAGAAATTATATGACATTTCCTGAATGTCTGAGCTTGTGGATGTGGCATGTGTGATTGTGATTATTTTTTTTTATTTGAGATGGGGGGAATCTGCATCCTAGTTTATTTTCCCATTCTTTAATAAAGTAAGGGGTTGTTTTATTCTGTTCACTACATATTATTTTATACATTTGTGACAGTAAGTGATCCGGTTTTAGTATCTTTCTACATATTTTTTCAAATATGGTTAGAGAATTCAAAGTTCTTACTTGAGGGCCTAATCTTATAAAAAAATGTTGCATCTGGCTATATCTCCATCCTGCCATTACCATATCTCCTTGTGTTGATACTAAATCTACCTGAGGCATCAGGACCCCCAGTAGTGCAAACCTCAGGCACATTGTGTTACCTTCCTATTCCCATGGGCCTAATGCTCCTTTTTCCTCTCCTGGAGGGAATCATGGATAACCCCCTAGTGGTGCCAATGGGGATGTGTTTGGGGCATATTTGCCAAGTTGATTTATCCTATCCCATACTGCCAGTGTGTTCCGAGTTAATGGGGATGTCCATTCTGATAATCCCCTGGCCTTTGTTGGTATCCATGGTGCCCCCGCCAAGTTCCTCCCCGCCATATTTGTCTCCATTAGTACCCAAGCTCTATTACCTTAATGATGGCACCAGTGCAGTAAACGCACCAGAGCCATCGCTTTATAATAGGATACAATATCTGGGAGCCCAACTCCTCCTTCTTCCTTACTTTTACATAGAATTTCATATGCTATCTTAGCATTTCCCTCCTTCCATATAAATGATATGAATGCTTTCCGTATTTTTTTAAAAATTATCTGGGGGAGTTGTATGGGAACTGTATACAGAATATATAACAGTCTGGGTACCACATTCATTTTTAGGGTATTAATTCTCCAAAGCCATGTTAGTGTGTTTCCTTTCCATCTATTTAGATCTTTCATTATTTCTGTAATTAATGTTTCATAGTTACGTTCATATAGTATCTTTTCATCGGCTGCTATGTGCACTTCCAAATAGCACAGTGATTCTCTATTCCGCAAAAAACAGTATCTATCCTGTAACAATTTAATTATAGGCAATGGTACATGGCTTGGCAATATTACTGATTTCTCTAGGTTTTTTTTGAAATTGGAAATCTTTACATATCTTATTACTTCCTGCATCGGCTCATGTACTGATTCTTCTGGTTTTGAGAGAAAAAACAATAAATCATCAGCATATGCTGCCACTTTATGCTCTCTCTGTCCAACTACACTCCCACTATTCTCCTGTTCCCTCTCACCCTACATAGAAATGGTTCCAGAGTGAGAGCGAACAAGATTGGGGATAGGGGACAGCCCTGCCTTGTACCATTGCCTATATCAAACCCCTCGGACAGTGTTCTTTTGACTTTAACTTTGGCTTTAGGTCCTGCATATAATGCTGCTATCCACCCCCTCATCCGTTCCCACATACCTAATTCTTTTAATACTTCCATCATATAAGCCCAGTTCACCCTATCGAATGCCTTTTCGTCATCCATCGATAGGGTTACTCTAGATGTTTTGTCGGGTCCCTTTTCCATCCAATGGAGTATATTGAGTGCTTGTCTTTTGTTTCCCTCCCCACTATAAATCCTTAAAGAGAAACTTTAATTACCCGACTTTTCAAAATATTTACAAGCAGCCTCACTGACTAGGATTATAGATTGGCATCATAACATAGAAGACAAGCAATGGGTTAAACTAGAATAAAAACAGAAAGGGTTGGGACTTTAAATGAGATGCGTGTTGATGCAAACAATATGTATAAATAAATAAAGTTGTATAACGTAATAACCAGGCTCAAACTTACCAACCAAACTGCAGGCCGAATTCAACTGTCTAACTTTGTATGTTAAAAGCAGAGGATTGGTTGCACACATTTGCAAATATATGGATAAGCCACAGGCCGCGACAAGGCTCTCTGCATTACTGTGATCCTAACTAAACTTTTATAGTTTCCTCAGTGGAGGCATACAAGTGCTAATGAGTAGATGGAGAGCAGGTGACTAGGGGTGTGTGTCACCAGCCACCTCCATCTAGGATTGGTATAGCAATAAAGAGCACTGGAAAAAACGCATAAGGGTAAATATATGGGCATCAAAATCGCATCTCCATCCCTGCTGATAAAAATGGAACTGGGTTTGGGACTTTGAATGAGGCATGTGAAAGACACATGCCTCCATCCCTGATAATAGAAAAAGAGAAAGGGTTGGGACTTTAAATGAGATGCGTGTTGATGCAAACAATATGTATAAATAAATAAAGTTGTATAACGTAATAACCAGGCTCAAACTTACCAACCAAACTGCAGGCCGAATTCAACTGTCTAACTTTATATGTTAAAAGCAGAGGATTGGTTGCACACATTTGCAAATATATGGATAAGCCACAGGCCGCGACAAGGCTCTCTGCATTACTGTGATCCTAACTAAACTTTTATAGTTTCCTCAGTGGAGTCATACAAGTGCTAATGAGTAGATGGAGAGCAGGTGACTAGGGGTGTGTGTCACCAGCCGCCTCCATCTAGGATTGGTATAGCAATAAAGAGCACTGGAAAAAACGCATAAGGGTAAATGTGACACATGCCTCAATCCCTGATAATAGATTATCAGGGATGGAGGCATGTGTCTTTCACATGCCTCATTCAAAGTCCCAAACCCAGTTCCATTTTTATCAGCAGGGATGGAGATGCGATTTTGATGCCCATACATTTACCCTTATGCGTTTTTTCCAGTGCTCTTTATTGCTATACCAATCCTAGATGGAGGATAAAACCCCATTTAAGACCTGGAAATAAAGAGTTAATGATCTTCGTAAGAGTCACATTAAAAATATGGAACACTGTATTAAAAAAGGTGAAACTATCCACGTTGATTGGACCTATGACCCCATTGTTCTCCAATCCTGAATTTCTGCCAGCTTTAAAAACCACTAAATATTTAAAATTGAATATATTGGAGAACGCAAGGGTGGCCCAGATCCTAATGGATGGTAGATTTAGGATCTAAATATAAACATAAATGGCTACAATATCATCAATTAAACACACATATAGAAACAAAGGGCCAGATCCACAAATATCGGGAGTAACTTAACTTTTCCCATTTAAGTTACACTGCCGCAAACTGTCCAAGTTAGTGCCCGATCCACAAAGCACTTACCTTGAAATTTGCGGCGGTGTAACGTAAATGTGTCCGGCGCAAGGCGTGCCGAATCTAATGGGGCGAGTCCCATTTAAATTAGGCGCGCTTCCGCGCCGGACGTACTGCGCATGCTCCGTCGGGTAACTTACCCGACGTGCATTGCGCTAACAGACGTCGCTCCGACGTCATTTGCTTAGACGGTAACGTAAATGGCGTCCAGCGCCATTCACGGACGTCTTACGCAAACGACGTATAGTTTGAATTTTCGACGCGGGAACGACGGCCATACTTAATAGGGCTTAGTCAAATAGGACTCAGCCCTATTTTTACACGGCGTAACTCGACGTAAACGATGTAGATTTAGAGCGACGTAAGTGTTCATTTGCATATTCTACGCCAGCCGCAATGGCCTCGCCACCTAGCGGCCGGCCTAGAATTGCATCCTTAAGATTCGACAGTGTAATTCAATTACACATGTCGGATCTTCTGTCTATCTCTTGGAAACTGATTCTGTGGATCAGTTCCAAAGATAGAAACAGGGATACGATGGCATATCAGTAGATACGCCGTCGTATTTCTTTTGAGGATATGGCCCACTAATACAACTATCTTTATTAAACAAATCAAAAACCAAATTTGAACAAATATTAATAGAAGAACAAAAACCAACTAAAAAACTATCTAAGATATATAATTTACTACTCCCTTCCGGATCTCTTAGGCCCCGTACACACGACCAAACATGTATGCTGAAACTGGTCCGCGGACACACGACCAAACATGTATGCTGAAACTGGTCCTGTGTAGGCGCGAGCGGGCCGAATTCCAGCAAACATTTGCCCGCCGGGCCTTTTCCCAGCAGACAAATATTCCTGGACGTGTTTTAAAACCGTCCGCTGGAATCCTGCCCGCTCGGACATGTACGGTCGTCAGTACAGACCTACCGTACATGTCCGAGCGCCCGCCATCCCTCGCATGCATCGAATGACTTCGACGCATGCGTGGAAGCCTTTAAATGGCAGGCCCGCCCACGTCGCCGCGTCATCGCCGCGTCATCATCGCGGCGACAACCCGGACACGCCCCGCGTATTGTTTACACGCAGACTTCTGTACGATGGTTAGTACAGCCATCGTACAGAAGCCCTCTGGCAGACATGTATGGTGAAAACGGTCCGACGGACCTGTTTCATCGTACATGTTTACTCGTTAGTACCCGGCCTTAGAGAGCTAACAGGAATGAGAAAAAGGGAAGAGGAAATAGGGAGTCCAATTTCAGAGAAATAGTGGGAAAAAATATTTGCAACAATACACAAAACATCTATAGCGATTAAACATCAAGAGAGAAATTACAAAATTGTAATGAGATGGTATTGGAGTCCAGTAGCTTTAAATAAAATAAATAACAGTAACACAAACATCTGTTGGAGATGTATGGTAGGAAGGGGGACTATGGACCATATTTGGTATGGATGCCATCTGTTGAGGAACTTCTGGAATAAAATATTTAAGATATACTGAAAGTGTCGGGAGTAGAGAGGAATCCAAGTATAGATATTTCATTGTTGTCTCTGGTGTCGGATTCAATAGGGAGTAAAGCTCGTAAGTGGAGAGAAACTAAAAGTCCAACGATAACAGAATGCATATGTGAAATCAATTAAATACAATATATGGAGAGACAGATAAGAGAAGAAGGTTATATAAAAAATCAAACGCCAGTAATATGGCAAAAAAAATGTTGGTCCTCGAAAAGTATGATAGAATATATTTAAATGGAAAGCACCAATGAATCTCTTAAGGATATGAAAATGAAGAGAAAGAGGGATTGGGAGGTATAAGGGGGGAGAGGAGTGTCCCCCCCTTTTTTTTGGCATGGTAGGGTGAATGGGTGCGGAAGATAGTAGTAGTAGTAGTAGTAGTAGTAGTTGTATGTGAGTAAGATTGTAGATTTTTTTTTTTTTTTTTAAGAAAAGTACAAGAACAAGGAAGTTAATAGAAAATAATCAAAGTACTTTATTAATACATAGGAAAAGTAAATTTGTATTTTAATGAATTTTGTATAAATGTAAACATATTTTACAAAATAATGAAGAGAAATTGAAAACAAAATTATTTGTGCAGTTAAAAATTATGATTTTGTTATATTTTGTTTGGAATATTTCATGTTCACATAGGTTGGGCATATTGAACTAATCAGGTAAAAAAAGGTGTTGTATCCGGCCACATTGACCTATACTAGGGTTAATTATCTTAGAAGGCCCCTAACTCTGATGACATCAAAAACAGTTGTGATATTTAGACACATGCTAGACCAAACAATATTTTTTACACTATTCATCTGCTCTCCAGTCTTCTCCCCCACAACAAGGGCCCCTGATCAATGTGCTATTACATCATATGTTGCTTAGCTATGCATGAAAGTTAGGGGAGGGCTGTATGGTCTGTAATTGCAGATTTTGGGCAAACTAGTACTAAACCAAGGATGTTGATTAACATTGATTTGTGGTATGTGTGTTTGTGAGAACCTACAGCAAGGCAACATAAAAACTTCAACATGTAAAAGCATTGGATTTATCTCCAAATACTTTATATCAAAATCAATATAGCAATCAGGGCACTGAGTATTCTTGGGATTAAATCCATATAATATATCTTAACAACCTCTAGTAATTATCTGTGTATGAGTGTGTTGTGGACTGAGAGGACAACTAGGCTTTTATTTATGTATTGTGATGTTCTGCATCAGATCGATGGGATTATACTGTAGATGCATAAGTTATGCAAATTTAACACAAAAAAAGCCAACACAGAGAAACAGAAGTGAGAGTGCCACCCCTTGTATATGTGCATGCTTTGTGTGTTAGTTGTAAAATTTATTTATAATACGATTTATGATATACATTAAAAAATGTCAGCTATCATATTCTCTTAAGCCAGTATACATTTGATATTTGCTATTGTGTATGAATGTATTTAGATTTCATATTCATAATATCTTGTTTGTTATATTAATATAATAACATACAGAACGAAACATCACAGCTAAATGTTTTACTAGACTTGTGCATAGCTCACATTTTTGTTTCATTTTCATTTCATTCTTGAAGAATTTTGTTTTGTCATACTTGTTATGTTGAACAGATACATTTTTGGGATTTGTCTCATATCTTCGGCATTCCTTTCATATATAGTTTGTATCGAAAGCGGTGGCGGCCTGTCCATTAGGGGTGCCCGGGCACCACCTCCTCTCTCTCCTCTCCACCTTCTATATGCAGTGGATAGATTCATGCATAGCATGAATCTATCCACGGCCCCCAAATCCGCCCCCTATTCATGTGTCCGGCCCCTGTCACAGGGCACATGAATTACAGCAGCGGAGTTGTATTTTTGAAGCACCTGATTAGAGCCTATGGCTCTAATAGTCTTCAAAATAGCGTGGGCTCGGGTCACAGAGCATGCAACCTGGAGCCCACCCAGATGTGTTGCAACAGTGAATGAATATTCGCTGTTGCAACACTGATCTTTGACCCAGCCAATCAGGAAACAGGTATGAAACCAGTTTCCCGATTGGCCAAAACATCAGGCGATCCTATTGGATGCCTAGCGCCAGGAAGAGCAGAGAAGAAATGTCACGCACCACTGAGAGGACTTCAGGAGAGGACACCAAAGCCCACCATGCTGGAAGATGTCCACATCATCTCCAACCGCCCGCATCCATGGTAAGAACAGCAGGTGATAGAGGGGGGGGTGTTAGTGCCGTGCCATGGGGGGTAGCTGGTGGTTGTGCTAGTGTGGATCCACTGGTGACCCAGGGGAGTGGGGTTGTTTGCTGCCCCAGCAAAAAATAAACATCAGCCGTCACTGATCGAAAGGATTCTATATTTATGAATAAGGGTGGGCAGAGCAGTTTGCAGCAGAACTCCGAACAGGGGAAATGTTCTAACCTGAACAGCGAACCCCATTGAAGTCTATGGGGGCCTTACATGAAAAATCAAAAGTGCCCGATTTGAAGGCTTATATACAAGTAATTGGCTATAACAGGGGTATGGGGGTTGGGGTACTGATTGCCATGTCCTTGGGGGACGTGTATCTATCTTTTTTTTTTTTAAACAATTGTTTTTGCAGGAGTAGTGATTTTAATTATGCTTAAAGTACAAGAATAATAATGAAAAATTCCTTTAAATATAGTGCATGGGGGGCACCCTTAATGTGCCTGTAAAGTGGGGCTTCTGAAGCATGCATAAAAAATGCTGCAGCAAAAATTACATTTCTAAAAAGTAAATAAGTAAAATCTTATAAAAAAAAACTTGTGATTACAATTGCTGTCACCCGGCTATTGAAAAAATAAAGAAAAAACAGCATGGGGTCCTCCCCAGTCCGTAACAGACCCTTATCCAGGCATGCAGCCTGGAAGATCAGGAAGTGGAGGTGAGGAGCGAGTGCCCCCCCTCCCCCCGAACCATACCAGGCCACATGCAGGGTGGGTGCTTTGGGGCAGGGGGGGTTCTGCCCCAAATTTGAAGAATAGCTGAAAAACAAAGAGAACAAGTATGGCTGACCTGGAGGTAGGAGGAAAGGGACACCAAGAGGAGAAGGAATGCTAATCATTCCATTAATGTCAAACGGCCATTCCAAAGAAGACAAATTAAATGGGCACCTAGGCAAACATTAGAAGAGGATTGAGAAAGACACATGAGGAGAACAAGCAGTATCCGACCATGTTTAGGGGAGAAGTGAGAAATATATCCAGCGACAACAAGGGACACCAATCCCATATATTGAGGTGGACCAAAAAGGACATGTAAGCAGGTTAAGCAATACCTGCCCTGTGTTTGGCAGAACAAAGGCCAAGTAAAGTAAGACGACTGACACAGTTTTTAAGAATACAATATGAAGGAACTTGCCATACTCACTTCATGCACCAGGCCTTCCTCTATATGTAGAGCTGCTAGCTTTCCATAGCCAGTCATGGAGAGTGCATAGTTTTCGATGAGCGCATCCATACTATAGCATCTGGACTTCACCTTGTCTCCTGCAATCACCAGCGTTATCCAGTGTCCCAAGTGCTCTTGTGACTGCATGTACCCCTGCCTGCATCAGGTGCTCCTGTTGCCCCGTGCACACCTGCCTGCATCCTGTACTCCTGTAACCCCCTGCATCTTCTATGATAGCATCCTCTATTTCTGTGTGAACCTATGCACTCAACCTACAAGCCCAAAGTCTCTCCCACTCCTGTGGTCCTAACACCCCAGTGATGTAAAATACTCTTTTTAGTGTATCTGTGCTTGCTCACATATTCTGCTCTTAGCAGTTTGGGTGGGTTAGAGGGCCACGACCAGGGAGACATTAGCCACAAAACCCATCACCACTTTCTGTGACTCTTCATAGTACTCTATATCTTTTCCCTGCTTATGCCAGGAAACCCATACATTTTTCAAAGACTCCCTTCTAATTCCCTAAAAAAAAAAGCCTGTGCTAGATCCTGCAGTGTAAGCTTCTGAGGCAGTGGATGATGATGACTTTGAAATAGGTTCCTTTGCTTTCTGGGTTGCTATTGTCCCAATAGTACATTGATACATTTCCTCATTTGGGACAACCCACTCATATATACTATACTTATACTATATACAGTATAATGCACTTGGTTTGTCTGTATAATACACTTTAAAACAGAAATTCACAAATGCTTTCATTTTAGTTGAACTGTTGACTAAGAGCACACAATACAATCATATTTTTTATAGAAATACAACTATATATATATAATTAACTTAGCTAAAATAGAGCTTTTTTGGCTTATAGATTGATTTTCTTATCTAAGTAAACAGCATGGAGATTCAGCTAAACAACACTGGATCTGTATCTTTGGAGTGCTATGCATGGTTTGCTTAGTTAATTGATTTTTACATTCCTACTGATTTACTGAATGTTTGTTAGTTTATGCAATGCAAATGATGACCAGAACTTGGAATGCATACTGCTTGTGAATGAAAACAGAGTCCAAAGAGACAGTTGTATGCATTTGAAATGAGAGGGATGCATTTGGATGTATAGTGTAATTTCTTCTTGCATAATAAAATGTGAAAAGACCTATAAAGTAATTATGCTTAGATGACAATTTAAGGTATATACAGATCAAAATCTGTTGTAAAAAGGATAGGTGGAAAATAAGGAGAAAATCTTGCTAAGATATGAAGCTAAGATATGAAGCTGTGTGATTAATGTTTTACCACATCTGGCAAATATGAAGCCCATCAATAATAATTCCTGTGACTGGAGAAATCAATACATTTTTTTCAGCACACATTTGCCTACTATAATAAGGAATGTATGTAAATGAATGTACTAAATAGCAAAATGTATTGCAAAACCTCACCGTATAAATGGATTATGAACCCATAGCCAGACAAGCAGAATTTGTTTTTAAATATTTAAACTCAGTGACCTCATTTTTATTAAATGACCAACAATAGTGCCTAAGCTGAACATTTACATGCTTTTTATCTTTATGCTTTTGATCAGGGACAAATGGACCCATATTGCAGTTAGGAAATGTTTTGTCCCTTTCCTGTATTCAGATTGTTTCAGTATATTTTTGAGATGTTTTGTTTTATTTGACAGCTTCAAGACACACCACAGCATTATTTATTGGGATTGAAGTCAGGTCTAGACATAAATAGCTAGATTCAGAAAGAGTTAGGCCGGCTTATCTACAGATACGCGGCGTAATTGTAAATATGCGCCGGCACGCTTTTGTTCTGTACCCACAGAACAAGATACGCCTGAAAATAGGCTTTCTCCGACCGACGCAAATTTTCTACACCGGCCTAACTTGGGCGCATATTTAGGCGCGACGCATCTTCCACTCGCATTGATTTCCTATTCAAATATGCAAATGAAGGAGATACGCCGATTCACGCATGTAAGTGCGCCCGACGCAGGCTAAGCCCGGTGCGTGCAAGTGTTACATCAGGCCTAAAGTTATTCCATCAAAAAGGTGGAATAACTTTGCACCAGATGGACACAGGTCAGCTGGAGAGCAGCTACAGCAGCAATACGGACGAGCTGAGCACCCACACTTGCAGGACAACACATCTGTGTGCCAACATGCCAGGGGCAGGCGTGCTCCTATCACTACTAATGGGTCCACCGACTCGTAGGAGGGCACGGGAGAGGATATACCGAACGCGCATTAACATCTTTGGCATGGGTGATTCAGAGGTGTATCGCATCTTCAGATTCAGCCGTGAAGCCATCCTGGATTTAGCCACAACCCTGCATGATGACATCACCAGCAAGACACATCGCGCACATGCAATGCAGCCACTGGTCAAGGTACTGGCAACACTCCATTTCCTTGCCAGTGGCTCTTTTCAGCGTACAAGTGGAGTCTTGTCTGGGATGTCACAAACCAGCATGAGCAGATGTGTGCACCAGGTTGTCCCCGCAATCCTCAGACGCATGTCCCACCACATCATCAGACCCACCCAGGAGCATCTGCAGCAGAAGGCAATGACAGATTTCTACAGAATTGACAGATTCCCACGCACCGTGGGAGCCATTGATTGCACACATGTGGCAATATGGCCCCCCGTGAGACAGAGCACATATACTGCAATCGGAAGCACTGGCATTCCATTAACGTACAGGTGATAGCCAATGCCCAATGCCTCATATGGCACGTCCGTGCCAAACACCCAGGGTCCAGGCATGACAGCTTCATATACCGTCAAAGCACCATCCCAATGGATTTTGACCAGATCATGTATGGGGACACCTGGCTGGTTGGTGAGCGACATGGGTGTCAGGCATGACTGTGCGCCCCCATGATGCAGACATCACGAGGGGCACATGCACGACTAACATCCTCCTGTCTTTTCTCTTCCAGGTGACTCTGCATATGCACTTGGGGCCCATCTCATGACTCCATACCGGACTCCCCAAACCCCAGGAGAGAGAAGATACAATGAAGCACACGCACATACCCGTGGAGTGGTGGAACGTACCTTTGGACTCCTGAAGTCCCGTTTCCGATGCCTGGATAAGTCCGGGGGGACCCTGTTCTATTCCCCAAACTTTGTGTGCCAGATCATCGGTGCATGTTGCATGCTGCACAACTTCGCCGTGAGAAAGGGCCTGGAGATTGACATATGTGATGACCTGACCCCCGAACCACGCAATCCCCCCCTAACCAAGGGTACCCCATCTGCTGAGGGAGCAGAAGTCAGAAGACGCCTCACAGAAGACATCTTTGCACGTTAAACACACACATTAATCATGTCACAATGAGAATGCACGCATGCACACCACTGTGGTCCCTAGCACACACACCCCACATCCACATCAAATTGGATTAGACCAAAGTACACCGCACGGTACTTGGGAGCAGCAACGCCACGCCAAGGCTCCAATTATGTCACTGTACATTCATACACCTTTCACACGGCAGAGGGTGACACCCCTTTGCCGGCAGGAGTGACACCCCCCCATTCACACACCAGTCACACTGTAGCAGCACTCCTCACCGTGTGCTTTCACAAATCAAATAAAAGCATCACCTGAGCCTTTTTTTAAAAATCAAGCTCATCACCTGAGCAGATAACAAAAAAATAAGCTCATCACCTGAGCAGATAAATAAAAATCAAGCTCATCACCTGAGCAGATAACAAAAAAAGAAGAAGCTCATCACCTGAGCAGATAAAAAAAAAAAAAAAGCAGTTATTTTGCCTTACGCTGGCTGCGCCTGCTGCCACCTGTTTGGCTCCTCAGCTGCCTGGGGGGAGCCTGGGGTGGGGGGGTGGGACATTTGGAGGTGGCTCATCCCCAGGTGGGCCAGTCCTGGCAGGTGACGGCTGCCTGCCCTCCAAGGCAATAGCAATCCGGGTGAGTACCAGATTTGTTTGGGCCTGCATCCTCAGCTGGCGGGTGAGGTTAGCCCTCTCATTCCGTTGCCTCCGTCTCCCCTCCTCCTGTATGGCAGCGGTGTTGGCGTTTAAAGCCTCAATAAGGCTATCCGCCTTGGTCACCAGGTTGGCAGTGGTGGCCTGCAGGTCAACCTCACAGATGACCACTGCAGAGCTGTTGCAGCTCACCTCCTGCACTGCCTCCCGTATTTGGCCTGCATTCCGAGCCATCTGCTCCAGGTGCCCGGCGATATCCCCCATATGCCGGGTCTGCTGGCGCTGATCCAGGGCAATTTGCTCCTGGACATTACCGGATACATCCCTAGTCTTCCTGGTCGCCTTTCTTGGGGCAGAAGAGGCGACTGAGCGGGTGTAGGGGGAGCCCCTTGAGGTGGTTCCCCTGCTGGTGGGAGATGCAGAGGGGCTTCCCATCATGGGGGTGGAGGTGTAAGAGGGCCCAACCATCAGAATGGACTCCTCTATTATCAGACCGATCTGGCCAAGGTCCACAGACTCCTCAAGCACCACCTCAAGAGGAGAAGTGTGCACAGTCCCCTCCACCGCAGCATCTTGGGGGTCTTCCAGAGGCTGCTTCTCGAAAGATGTGGTGGGACTGCCACCGACACCAGATGGGCCTGCCCCCTCCTGCACATCTGTGGATGACATAAAGCAGTCACATGTTGGGGGACCCACACACTTGTCACATGTTCCCTTCCCCCACACATGCTACACACCAGATAGGGAATATAAAACACACTTACCTGTCCTCAAGACCTCTTGCCGGGAATCAAACCCCTCTACTCCCTCCACCTGCTCCCTATGCAGACACTGGGCGATCCTCTCATCCTCCGGGGTTAGCTCGATGTTGCAGGGTGGTCCACCCCCAGTGCCAGTCTGGTGCTTATGAATTTTTGCCAGCTTCTCCCGCACACAAAGCCGCATATCATTTATCTTTTTACTTATGTCCTTTGCAATGCGGGGGACATTGCCAAGGGCATTGACCCGAGTGGCTATAATGTCCAGGACCTCCTGCTTCCTGGCACAGGTGGTATCCCGACTCTCCAGACCATGGAGGAACTGATCAAACTCCTCCATCCCAGAAATGATTATTGCCCTCTCCTGGGCAGTAAAATTCTTTTTACCCTTGCTGACGGGAGCAGCCATCATCAAGGAAAATGAGGAATCCAAAAGCAAACAGCAAAATTACCTTGCTCAGGGGGGGGGGGAAGCAGAACGTAATTTTGCGTCGGACGGACGCATGTCTGGGCGTATTTATGCACTCGACGCAAGCCAATAGGCCGGCGTATAACGGGAAGTTCGGCCGACCTAGATGCGTGCATGCGCACAAGAAGGCGCTCCGACTTAGACATCACTGCGCATGCTCCGTTGAAGTTAGGCCGGGCATAAGCCACTGCACCACGCTCAGACAATCATTTGCATAAGTTCACACCCACTTCCACTTACACCGGCTTAAGCCTCCAATTTTAGGTTCGGCCGACGCAAATTGGAGAGCAAGTGCTTTGTGAATCATTAACTTTGCTCTCCGACTTATGCCGGCGTATCGCATATACGTTGCGTTACGCCGGCCCAAATATGCGCCCATCTACCTGAATCTAGATAAAATTAATTTGTTAAACCCCACTCTGAGGGTACTTTGCTCAATGCACATCTGCAAATTGTTTTTCTGGAAATCATTAACAGATATAAATTAAAGAAAAGTAAAGCTTTTACCACATACTGTCATGATAACCATGTTTTTTTCAAATTCTGTTATTACATGTTGGAGTATGTTATTTTATTTCTATATTCACATTTCAGGTTGACCCCATGATTTTTATTTATTTTTTATTGAAACTTATTGGAGTTTATCTATTCACATGTGGTTAGTATCACTGATGGATGTTAGGATAGTCTCTGTAAATATATATTTGTGGTTGATCAGCTGTTGTTTTTTTTTTTTTTTTTTTTTTACAAAAGTTTATTTTTAGGTTCATATGTACAATAACAGAATACTGTAATGTCGATACTGAGAATATACAATAAAATCAAAAGCTGGGGCAGGTAATATATAGTAACATACAGGCTTGTCTAGGAATAAAGTGTAAAACAGAAATACTTCTCAAAATGTAACTAGGACCATACATATAAGTCAAAATGAGTGCAGAGGATAGATATTAGGATACAGTCCAATATGACCAGTTTTGTTCATAGATGTGGATGAAATCATTAAGTGTGTGATATACTCTCTCTGAGAGCTTGGTCATCTCCATACGAGCGAGTACTTAAGACCAAGAGAGGTTGTTAGACTTCCAGTTGAAAGCGATCATCCATTGCATGGAGCTGCATAGTTTGTGAAAGAGCCTCATGCAGGGCAAAGGAATGTTGGGTATGTTGGCGTATAAAAGACATGTATAAATAATGAGATACCTGCGCTGGGATACCTGAGGTTTGAAGGCTGCTGCCCCCCTGGAACTGTCCCCTATAAGAGGACAGATAAAAATGGTAGGTATGGAGGTTGGGGTGTTGGCGCTGCCTGGGTGGACTCCTGTCCACTAAGCACCCTATGGGTGAACTGCCCGCTAGTGGGGGCAGGGACAAAACTGGAATGTGACCCAATGAGAGTAATACAGTCCCAGAGTAAGGGAGTGAGATATGCAAGCTAAACAGTGGTGCAAGTGTAAAAACCAATATCAGATAATCACTAGTAAGCACAAACACTAAATACTGATAGCTGTACTATAGCCCCCTGCTGGGAAAAAAGGATGTAATAGCATATATGCGTCAATGTCCACTCTCTTATACAATGAGGCACCGGTGAAATGTCCTGATATAATACCCAAAAGATGGATTGAATCTGTGGGATACACCTGAAATACAAAATTGAATTCCTAAAATGGAAAAAGAAAACTGCATCCATGCAACAACAGATAAAGTCACAGATTGGTGCTGGTACCTGGGCTACTGCCCCCTGTGGAGGAAAAGCATATATGCAAAAATTATATATATATCCAGCACCTGCTGAGCCAAACAGTGCTAGATACAGATTCCTGAATGGAAAAAGGAAAAAGGAAGTCTTGTGTCCATGCAATAGTGGGTAATTCCCAAAAACAGTACCAATGTATGGGCTACTGCCCCCTGTGGGAGAAGAAACATCACAAAGGCTGTGATATCCACTCTTGCAGGCAACAGGGCGCAAGAATGCTACACTCTATTGCTTAGACTAAACTGTAATTGAAAAATGAAAATAAATAATGTCTGTTGTTCCTAGATTAAGGAAAAAATAGTTCATCCATATCCACTAGACCATATTCCATATGAGCAGAAAACACATAAATATTGCTGATGAAGTGGTTGAGGTCCGGCACGATGTTAAGATGTGAGGGGAGTGCTCCTATAACACAATACGGCGTGGTCCCGGTGCTCCCCTCAAGGTTCCCCACTCAGCAGATAGAAGCCCCTGCTTGGGGTGACATGCATGTATCAGGAACTCTTTGGGTCACTGCTCCACTCTGCTGCTCACTCGTTCCCCCAGGGTAAGGAATCGTCACTGTGCAGCCCAGCTCCCTTCGTGCCTCAGTGGAGAGAAGAAGAGGACTCCGATAGTGCAATAAAGTATGACACCATGTGTGACATATAAAAATATTTATTCCAAAAAAGTGTGTGTCATAGCCTGCAATGGAGGACACCGTTCCTATGCAGGGTAACTAAGATGGCAATATGACCACACTATAGCTCCGCACGGAGCATACAGACAGTAAAACTAAAACCATAAACAAAAGAAATCTAAAAATAATCTAAAAAGCGCTAATAGCCGGCGTGTACCAACACTGGCTGGCTGAGCTAGAAAACAAGCGTGTAATACTCGGTGGTGGCGTGCGTTCCAGCCAGAACCACCTGACGCTCACCCGGAAGTGACGTAACACGTACAAGCCTGACGTACGTTTCGAAATGCTATTCGTCTTCTGAGGCGTGTCAGTGCAACGTCAGCTGCTACTATTTATGGGAGTCGCCGTGCCGCATCAGTCCGCCCACCCCCTGGGGAGGCATACAATCAATATACCCTACAGACAGACATCTGCCAATGGTGTAATTTAGAGGGGGGGCCAAAACAACCCTGGGATTTGCTAGACCGCGGGGCGGCGTGCCCATATGTCATCCATAATGCTAGTATACAATAACGGGGACACCATAATGGAATTGTACAGATAGGTCTATATGAGCCATGCTAGACCATAAATGGGAAACCTTATGCCAGATACATAATGTGATTTGAGAGATACCCGTGCAGACTACTAATGATAACATATCTCTCTTCAGGCTAGCCAATAGCCTCATGGGAGCACTAGATGGGTAAATTAAATAAATCGTCGGAGTGATCTATATGTATGGTGATGCTAGGAAGGAATGAGACCTAATCTTATGCAATCACATACAAACATAGAGATACCTTGTACCCCTCAGTGAATTGTATGAATACTCATGAAGGTATTAATGGGGAAAGAACCCAAAAATTATGTTGTGAGAGCTGGATATCTATAGGTATAGATGTACACTAGAAAAGTGTTTACAGTGAAAGTGTGGGTAGAGAATATATGTGCACATTGTGTAAATATATGTACTAATATGTACACGTGGAGAGTGTGCATATGCACAAAAATATATATAAAAATAGTGAACGCAAATGAGTGACGATAAAAGGCAGGTTCATAACATGAATAGCAGATATACATCCAAGAATGGTCGCTGATAGAAATCAGTGGACACAACACCTAGGTCTGCTATATGAATGAAAAACTAATGTGATATATATATATATATATATTTGTGTATGAGCCATAAATATGAAATACTCATAAAGTGAGAGGCCCCTAAAAAGGCCTGGGGAGTCAATAGTGAATTTCATACAGTGAATAGTTGGGTGAAACTGGGATAAGTACCACCAGTCCCATAACATGCGCGGTCTTTCTGTGAGATTTTGATTTGCAATTTTTCCAGGCTTTCAGGTGTGTAACCCTTCTCCTTGAATCTGCCCATGATCGTCTGGGCTTGCCTCTCGTAATCATCATGTGAGTCGCAGTTCCTTCTCAGCCTAAGCAGTTGTCCTTTAGGAATGTTGGCCTTCCATTTCGGATGGTGGCAGCTTGTGATGGGAATATATCCATTCCTATCGGTTTCTTTAAAGAATGTCCTAGTATGTAATGCTGTACCACTCTTATAGATTTCTAGATCCAGATATTCTATGCTCTTGGTGCTAAACTTCCCAGTAAAACTGAGATTGAACCTGTTATTATTGAGCTCGGCTAAGAAATCTTGTAAGGTTTCAACTGGTCCATCCCAAAGGATAAGGAGGTCGTCTATGTAACGACGGTACATTTTGATCTCCAGATGGACTCCGTTATAAATGTACTCATCCTCCCATACATTCATCAGGAGGTTGGCGACACTGGGGGCATAACGAGCCCCCATTGCCACCCCCTTTGTCTGTACGTAGTACTCTTTGGCGTACCAGAAGTAATTACACTCCATCGCCAGCTGCAATCCTTCTAAGATGTACTGTATTTGTTCTTGTCTGTATGTGGTTTTCTCATACAGAGCTGTTGCAACCTCCATGATCCCATCCTCCTGCTCGATGCTAGTGTACAAAGAGCTGACATCTATAGTGGCCAGCAGGAGGTTTTCAGCTCCCTCAACTTCTCTCAATTCCTGTATCAGTTGGAGACTGTCCCTTAGATACGATCTTCCCTGTTTGACTAGGGGCTGTAGAAAGGTGTCGAGATATTCTCCAAGCCGTGAAAAGATAGAATTAATGCCACTAATTATTGGCCTTCCGGGAGGTTTTGTCAGCTTTTTGTGGATCTTTGGGGTATAGTACATTACGAGCGTTTTTGTGGAATTGGAAATTAGATATTCTGCTTCCTTCCCGCCAATTATACCCATATCTTTCCCCTTTTTCACATAATTCTCAAGCCTTTTTTGACATTTCTGTTTTGGGTTACCATTTAATCTCAAATAGGTGTTGGGTACTGAAAGGAGATTATTCATTTCTTCCTCGTAGTCACTCAGACTGAGAATGACTAATCCCCCCCCTTATCCGCAGGGCGGATGACAACTTTGTGTTTGTTCCCAATCTCTTAATAGAATAGAACTAATAGTTCTCCATGTACTTTTACTCTTCCTATTGATCTTCCTTTCTAGTTTTCTGAGATCACATTCCACCATTTTTTTGAACGCTATGACACATTGGTTCCCTGAGTTAGTCGGGTTGAATGTTGAATTGTTTTTCAATTCTGTTTGTACCGAGAGTCATTGGCCACACTCTCCTCTGTATTAGTGGATCTATCGCTTGGGGTCACTTGTGCCACATGGCCTCAATGTCGATATCGATCTTAACTGTTTCCTAGCCAATCCCTAACACACCTGAAAGCCTGGAAAAATTGCAAATCGAAATCTCACAGAAAGACCGCAAAGACTTACTTATGCAGAAGAAAACAGCAATCCAAAGCCGAAGTAACTGTTCTTTTATCACTGGTTATAACACCCAGTATAAAGAATTTGAGAGGATCCTCAAAAAATACTGGCCGATCCTGAAGGAGGATTGTACTCTATCCAAACTCCTTCCCAACAAGCCCTCATTCATTTACAGAAAAGCCCCCTCTCTTAGGCAATATCTGGTACACAACATCATTAACCCTCCAAAACAAGTAGAGATAAGTCCAGACCTAAAGGGCTTTTACAAATGCCAAAGGTGTTTGGCATGCAGGGAGAGTAAGAAACAACCCCGCAGAAAAACCCAATTTAGATCTAGGACTGATCAGAAAGTGTACAAAATTAGAAACTTGATCACATGTAACACTACCCATGTTACGTATGTTGTTGAGTGTCCTTGCCATCTGCAATATATAGGGAGGACTACTAGGGAGCTGCGCGTCAGGATACGCGAGCACATAAACAACATAAAGAAAGGGTTTCCCAAGCACAATTTATCACGTCACTTTGAACAGTTCCATCAGAAGGACCCTTCAGGTCTTATCTTTTATGGTATAGATAGCATAAAGGATAACTGGAGGGGAGGGAATAAACAAATTGCCATCTCGCAAAACGAAACGAGTTGGATCTATCGCTTGGGGTCACTTGTGCCACATGGCCTCAATGTCGATATCGATCTTAACTGTTTCCTAGCCAATCCCTAACTCCAGTGTGATAATGTCACCTTTCAGCCTATGAGGCTTAGTGGCATGTGTTATTGATTATTGCCTCTCAGCTTATAGTTTTTTCCATAAGTTTTACTTCACTCTTATCAATCATGTTATGGGACTGGTGGTACTTATCCCAGTTTCACCCAATTATTCACTGTATGAAATTCACTATTGACTCCCCAGGCCTTTTTAGGGGCCTCTCACTTTATGAGTATTTCATATTGATGGCTCATACACAATTACAGTATATATATATATATATATATATATATATATATATATATATATATATATATATATATATATATATATATATATATATCACATTAGTTTTTCATTCATATAGCAGACCTAGGTGTTGTGTCCACTGATTTCTATCAGCGACCATTCTTGGATGTATATCTGCTATTCATGTTATGAACCTGCTTTTTATCTTCACTCATTTGCGTTCACTATTTTTATATATATTTTTGTGCATATGCACACTCTCCACGTGTACATATTAGTACATATATTTACACAATGTGCACATATATTCTCTACCCACACTTTCACTGTAAAAACTTTTCTAGTGTACATCTATACCTATAGATATCCAGCTCTCACAACATAATTTATGGGTTCTTTCCCCATTAATACCTTCATGAGTATTCATACAATTCACTGAGGGGTACGAGGTATCTCTATGTTTGTATGTGATTGCATAAGATTAGGTCTCATTCCTTCCTAGCATCAGCATACATATAGATCACTCCGACGATTTATTTAATTTACCCATCTAGTGCTCCCATGAGGCTATTGGCTAGCCTGAAGAGAGATATGTTATCATTAGTAGTCTGCACGGGTATCTCTCAAATCACATTATGTATCTGGCATAAGGTTTCCCATTTATGGTATAGCATGGCTCATATAGACCTATCTGTACAATTCCATTATGGTGTCCCCGTTATTGTATACTAGCATTATGGATGATATATGGGCACGCCGCGCCGTGGTCTAGCATATCCCAGGGTTGTTTCGGCCCCCCCTCTAAATTACACCATTGGCAGATGTCTGTCTGTATGGTATATTGATTGTATGCCTCCCCAGGGGGTGGGCGGACTGATGCGGCACGGCGACTCCCATAAATAGTAGCAGCTGACGTTGCACTGACACGCCTCAGAAGACGAATAGCATTTCGAAACGTACGTCAGGCTTGTACGTGTTACGTCACTTCCGGGTGAGCGTCAGGTGGTTCTGGCTGGAACGCACGCCACCACCGAGTATTACACGCTTGTTTTCTAGCTCAGCCAGCCAGTGTTGGTACACGCCGGCTATTAGCGTTTTTTAGATTATTTTTAGATTACTTTTGTTTATGGTTTTAGTTTTACTGTCTGTATGCTCCGTGCGGAGCTATAGTGTGGTCATATTGCCATCTTAGTTACCCTGCATAGGAACGGTGTCCTCCATTGCAGGCTATGACACACACTTTTTTGGAATAAATATTTTTATATGTCACACATGGTGTCATACTTTATTGCACTATCGGAGTCCTCTTCTTCTCTCCACTGAGGCACGAAGGGAGCTGGGCTGCACAGATCGCTTACGGTGACGATTCCTTACCCTGGGGGAACGAGTGAGCAGCAGAGTGGAGCAGTGACCCAAGGAGTTCCTGATACATGCATGTCACCCCAAGCGGGGGCTTCTATCTGGTGAGTGGGGAACCTTGAGGGGAGCACCGGAACCACGCCGTATTGTGTTATAGGAGCACTCCCCTCACATCTTAACATCGTGCCGGACCTCAACCACTTCATCAGCAATATTTATGTGTTTTCTGTTCATATGGAATATGGTCTAGTCTTTGTAAGAGGGCCTGCATATGTTGAGGGAGATTAATGGGTAGGGCAGAACATTTGTTTAAATTGATTTTCAGGCCTGAGATGTTAACAAAGGAGTTGAGTTCCTAAATAAGGGATGGGAGTGAGGTAAGAGGGTTTGTAAGGAATACGAGAGCATCATCAGCATAGAGGCTAAGTTTAAATTCACTGTCACCCTTGGTATAATCCTTTATATCCACACAATTTCAAATTTTTTGGGCCAGTGGTTCTAATGCTAACACAAAAAGGAGAGGGGATAGGGGACAACCCTTCCTAGTACCTATACTAAGGGGGGGGGAAAAGCAGAATTGTTGCTGGGGTTTTTTATACGCATCTGTGGGGAATGATAAAGGGCATTAAAGCCTTGTAAAAATGTACCCGATATCCCAAATTTGGGCAACAGGAGATTAAGATAGGACCAGTTCACACTGTCAAAGGCTTTGTGGATATCTAAGCTAAGGAGACAAAGTTCACGGGAGTTTAAGTTTGCATCTTGAATGATATTAGTAACCAATCTAATGTTGTCTACTATCTGCCGTCCAGGTATAAAACCTTTCTGATCAGTGTGTACCAAGTCAGTGATGTTTGCAGCTAATCTATCAGCAAGGAGTCTTCCAAATATTTTTAAATCATTATTAAGGACTGAGATAGGGCGAACATTTTGCAGAAGGGAGTGGTCCTTAGAGGGCTTAGGGATTAGGGATAGATTGGCCAGGAGTATTTCATCTGGGAAATGATTGCCATCTAAAATATCATTAAATTGAACCGTCAAATTGGGGGCCAAAAGAGTAGCACATTTTTTGTAGTAGGAAGTAGAGAAACCATCGGGACCTGGGGCTGTTGTTTTGAGGGATTTAATTATTCTAGTCACTTCTGCAACAGAACAGGGTGCATCAAGAGCTTCCTTTTGTGGGGCTGAAAGAGAAGGTAGTTGCAGATCATCTAATCAAGATCTCGATATTTGATCCGGTCGGGATTGATCTCCGGAGAGGAGATTCTTATAGAAGGTGGTAAAGATATCTAGTACCTCCTGTGGGTGTGTAACGAGGTTGCATGTTTGATCTCTAAGTTTGTATACATGTGGGGGGTTGTGTTCCTGGTTCAATTTCCTAGCAAACATAGCAGAGGGTGAGTTACTATAAAGTAGGAATTTAGCTTTCGAGAATCTGAGGGATTTTTCAGTGTTAGCTGAAAGAATTAGGTCCAGGGCTTGGCGTTTATCTTGTATCTGTTTGGAGAGTTCTTGGGAAGGGGATTGTTGCAGTTTATTATATAGGTGGTCTAGATCTATAGTGAGGCGTTTAATGTCAATAAGTCTTTCTCTATTTTTGTTGGTGGCTAGATTGATCAGGTGGCCGCGTAGAACCGCCTTATGAGCAACCCAAAGAGTTGTGGGGGGCATATCCTCATTCGCATTCTCCAAGAAGTAATTTTCTATGTTTGAGGAGATATCCTGTAAGTGTGTGGGGTCCGTCAATAAAGAGTCATTTAATCTCCAGTTGAAGGGAGAAGGAGTGAGTCCAATGTATGAGGTATCAAATGATGTAATGTTGTGGTCGAACCAGGAGCATGGGTGAATGAGAGCATTTGAGGAGTTGGCTAACAAAATAGGGGTACAAAAGATGTAATCCAGCCTGGCATAAACGTCATGTGGATGTGAATAATGAGTGTAGGCTTTTATTCCAACATTGTGGGCTCTCCATGAGTCCACAAGTTGGAGTTTGCTGATGGAACGGTTGAGGGACTTGGAAAATGCCTTAGATGTAGGGGCTACTTTACTTCTATCTAGGGCAGGATGTGCAGCGAGGTTAAAGTCTCCTCCCAGAATTATATGGGGAGAGCTGTAACGATCAAGGGTCTCAAAGGGATTAGTAAAGAAAGAGGATTGGGATTCATTAGGGGCGTAAACTGAAGCAATAGTTATAGAGCGGTTATTTATAGAACCTTTAAGGATGATAAAACGGCTCTCTGTATCTTTGTATATGTTGTGTATATCAAAAATAATAGAGTTGCGAATGAAAATGGCGACACCACGAGTCTTGTTGCTAAAGGTGGTATAATAGAGTTGACTATAAGGCCGGGTTCACACTAGTCCGACAAACACTCCGACATTGGGAGCTCATATCACATGACGTGTGAAAACCAATGTTTCCCTATGGGAGCCGTCTTAACCACTTAAGACCCGGACCAAAATGCAGGTAAAAGTCACTTTAACTGACAATTGCGCGGTCATGCGACGTGGATCCCAAACAAAATTGGCGTCCTTTTTTTCCCACAAATAGAGCTTTCTTTTGCTGGTATTTGATCACCTCTGCGGTTTTTAATTCTTTGCGCTATAAACAAAAATAGAGCGACAATTTTGAAAAAAATTCAATATTTTTTACTTTTTGCTATAATAAATATCCCCCAAAAACATATAAAAACACATTTTTTTCCTCAGTTACGTATTATTCTACCTATTTTTGGTAAAAAAATCTCAATAAGCGTTTATCGATTGGTTTGCGCAAAATTTATAGCGTTTACAAAATAGGGGATAGTTTTATGGCCTTTTTTTAAAAACATTTTTTACTACTAATGGCGGCGATCAGCGATTTTTTTCATGACTGCGACAATATGGCGGACACTTGGGACAATTTTGACACATTTTTGGGACCATTGTCATTTTCACAGCAAAAAATGCATTTAGAATGCATTGTTTACTATGAAAATGAGATTTGCAGTTTGGGAGTTAACCACAAGGGGGCGCTGAAGGGGTTAAGTGTGACCTCATGTGTGTTTACTGTAGGGGGGTGTGGCTGTAGGTCTGACATCATTGATTGTGTGTCCCTATATTAGGGAACACACAATCGATGACAGCGCCACAGTGAAGAACGGGGAAGCCGTGTTTACACACGGCTCTCCCCGTTCTTCAGCTCCGGGGATCGATCGCGGGACTCTAGCGGCAATCGGATCCGTGAGTCCCACAGCTGAGGTCACGGAGCTTCGGACCGGGTTGCGGGAGCGTGACGCGGGCGCGCGCCCGCCACCCACCGCTGGGCTTTAAACAGTCATGTACAGGTACATGATTGTGCCCAGCAGTGCCATTCTGCCGACGTATATCGTCGTTAGGCGGTCCTTAAGTGGTTAACTGGTCCGACACATGTCGGAGCGACTTTGCAAATGCTCCCTGTACTACTTTGGTCTGACTTTGATCCTACCTCACTCCATTGAATATCATTGAAGTAGGATCAAAGTCGGATTGCAGTCTTGCACGCTTCGACTTTGGCATGACACTTGTACTCTGCTGATCTTGAGGGGGAACTCCACGCCAAATTTTAACAAACAAAGCGGCATGGGTTTCCCTCCAAGAGCATACCAGGCCCATGGGTCTGGTGCGGATTTAACGGGGGAACCCCCTATGCCGGAAAAACGGCGTGGGGGTCACCCCAAAATCCATACCAGACCCGTAACCGAGCAGCAGCCCGGCCGGTAAGGAAAGGGGGTGGGGATGAGCTAGCGCCCCCCTCAATTAACCATGCCAGGCAGCATGCCCTTAACATGGGGAGGTAGGTGCTCTGGGGCAGGGAGGCACCCTGCCCCCATGTTGATGAGGACAGGGCCTCTTCCCGACAACCCTGGCCGTTGGTTGTCAGGGTCTGCGGGCGGGGGGATTATCGGAATCTGGGAGCCCCCTTTAACAAGGGGGCCCCCAGATACTGGCCCCCCACCCTAGGTGAATGAGTATGGGGTACATCGTACCCCTACCCATTCACCCGGAGGAAAAGTGTAAAAAAATAAACACTACACAGGTTTTTAAAATATTTTATTAGTCAGCTCCGGGGGTCTTCTTCCGACTTCTCCGCTCTTCGGGGGTCTTCTTCTGACTTCGGGGGTCTTCTTCCGTCTTCTTCGCTCTCTTCTTCTGCTCTCCCCGGTTCTTCTCCCGCTCTCCGGTGCCTTCTGCCGGGCTGCGCTGCCGCTATCTTCTTTGTAGCTCTTTTACTAGCGGCAGTGGCCAGCCCAGTCTTCCTTGTCGCCTTCTTCCTCGTCGCCTTCTTCTCCCCTCTTCTTTTCTTCCGGTGTTGACTCGACACTCCCTCCCGCTGTAATTCCGGGTGCGCGGAGATTTATATAGGCCTCTCATGACGTCACAGTCCCAGCATGCTCCGGGTGGTGACGTCACCACCCAGAGCATTCTGGGACTGTGACGTCATAAGAGGCCTATATAAATCGGTGCGAGCCGCGCACCCGGCATTACAGTGGGAGGAAGCGTTGAGTCAACACCGGAAGAAAAGAAGAGGGAAGAAGAAGGCAACAAGGAAGAAGGCGACAAGGAAGACCGGGCTGGCCGCTGCCGCTAGTAAAATAGCCCGAGCTGCTGCTCGGCGTAGGAGGTTTCCCTTTAAATCCGCACCAGACCCATGGGCCTGGTATGCTCTTGGAGGGGAACCCATTGAGTTCCCCCTCAAGATTCATATCAAACACAGTGCCTGATATTGGCAGGGATCCAAGTCGGATCCCCACTCATTGAAAGTCAGACTTCAAGTCCAGGGCAAAGTCGGATCAAAGTAGTATCCTGTTCATGGAAGTCGGATGGATGTAGGACAAATGTAGGATAAATGTAGGACTAATGTAGGATCAATGTAGGACCAATGTCGCAGAGCAAAGTAGAATGAAAGTCGTGTAGTATAGTGTAAACCCAGCCTAAGTCTTGTCGAAGTACTTAGGATGGTTAATGGATGAGAAGTGGGTTTCCTGCATAAGTATGATGTCAGCACCTATTCTCTTGTAATGGTGGAAAGCTTTCTTTCTTTTGTGGGGGGAGTTAAAACCTTGTACGTTATGTGAAAGTATCTTAATACCCATTGGAAAGGATTAGAAAAGGGTTTGTATGAATAGATTCAGACATAAATAGGCAGGTAAGGGAGATACGGGTAATTTCGTATCCACTAAAAAAGAGTAAAATACATAAGATAGCTGATATTTGGGAAAAGCTTAGTGATGCAGGATGACAAAATAGTAAAAGATGCAATGTGGACCTTGTATGTATTCTATAATGGTAATTAAAGAAAAAGGGATGTATCCAGCTTAATCGTAACAGCAAAGGGTTGTACTGACTTCCAGAATTTAAAGCGAATGAATAACATGCCCAAAGGGCCAAACTAGCAATTAAACTGTATAACAGATGAAACAAAATTACGGGGACAAGAAGTAACTTGTCACTAAAATAAAGGAAAATAATATAGGGACAAATCAGTCCAATATCCTCTAGCCCGGACTGGTCACACACCCAATAGTGGGAGCACAACCATCAACCAGGGGAGCGGGTGGGGGGACAAACCATCAGCGGCGGATGTGACAGGCATCTTTAATTTATAGCAAGTTATGCATAACCTTAACACAGAGAAGAGCAAAACGTTAATATTAAGGGCACTTAAAAAAAAAGGGGGAATATTAGGACTATGGTTGCGAGCATGCCACGGGCACTTACAACGAATATATATGGAAGTTGAACCCACTAAATGACCCCAAAACGAATGGGTTAATTCCTTGCAGGGGGACAAAGCAGGGGGTCAAAGGGGTCGTTAATAAAAATAAATAATAATGTAAAGAAAAACCATATAAAATATATAATAAGTAACAAAGTCCATCGGTATATCTAGCCAGCTATCCAAGCTGATGCAACAAGTTATATATTAAAAAAAAAAAACAGCACCGTCTATAGGCAGAGAGAGGAGCAGAGGTGGTTGACTGACTACTTTGAACCCAAATAATGGTAAGGAGCAAGTAGTACCCTATATTAAAGCCCAAATTAGGAGGCATCAGTGTTGTTTTGCAGATTCTTAGGTAAAGACTGGTAAAGTGTCACAGGCCTCCATGAAAAGATTAAAGAGTGTCCAAAAACTGCGAAGCGTCCACAATATCAAGATGAAGAAGAACAAAAAAAAAATAAAACAGAGAAAACCGATTCCTCTTTTGACCATCTTGATGGGCAGGGAATCATCGCACGACAAAGTTGAAAGACAGCATTAATATAAGCAACGAAAGCCACGGTCATAGTGATTGGTTTTGAAAAGGATGGCTCCGGAGCCAGGAGGCGGGGTCTAGCTGCACAGTCATGCTGCACTAGAGCTCCGCTCTGTGGGGAAAGAAAACCGCAAATAATTGATTTTAATAGAGCTGCAAACGAACAGAAAACGACGGGTCGAGTTCCCAGGAGGTGAGGAGAACCATTTTATTGAAATATGGTGCTGGGGGGTGCCAGAAATAAGGGTAAATCCAACCCTAATAGCACGGCCCAGCAGATGAAGGGCTCTGTAAAAAAGGCGGCATTCTCCTCAGCCACCTCAGCTACCTCAGAGTCTAATACTGAGGGGAAAGGCAAGCAACGCTTGTTAAAGGGAATGAAATCCGCAGCTTCTCTGAGGAACATGGACACGGACAGTGAGGAGGAGGACTTGTCTAATACCCCACAAATAGCTACATTAAGTAAGACAGTCCCCTCAGAGCTCTTAAGTCAATTAGAGAAAATGCTGAATAAAGCGCTAAAGCGCACCTCCGAGCAAATCACCACTAGTCTAACTAAGGAAATAAGAGACTTGGGCTGCCGCACAGAGACTTTAGAGGCAAAAATGGACGAAATTGAAATTTATACTCAAGATTGCCAATCAGAACTAGATGCGCTTAAAGAGGAGAACTTGGTACTTCATAGCAAACTAGAAGATTTTGAGAACCGCGCCAGGAGATCGAATTTGAGATTCAGGGGAATTCCTGAGACGGTCCTGGACCTTTCAGGTACCATTCTAGCACTGTGTCAGGAGCTAGTGCCGGGACTGCCTGTAGAACGTCTGGAATTTGATAGAATACATAGGGCATTAGCCCCAAAAAAATCTGAGGGACCTCCCAGGGATATCATTGCAAAATTCCACTACTACAGAACAAAAGAGCAGGTTCTGGAAGCAGCCAGAGAGAAGAGCAGTTTAACATTCCAGGGAAACAATTTCCAGATATTCGCCGATCTATCGCAACTGACAATTACCAAACGGCGTGCAATGAAACCCCTTTTAGTGGAATTACAACAGCGAAACATAAAGTACCAATGGGGATTTCCCTTCTCCCTCAGATTTACATTCCAGGGCTCAAAGATAGTGTGCAGATCACCTGATCAATTACACCAAGCTTTAATTGATCTGAAGCTCATTGATCACAGTATCACACACAACTCCTCCCGCAGAAGATCAGCATCAACATCTTCCCGCAATGGCATCATTCAACCTGAAAAGAACAATGGAACTCATCACACAAACAAACGAGGAAGATTTGTGTCTCAACCCCAAGACCAAGAGGATACCATGGACTGACCACCTTCCAGAGGACCTCATGAATTTCTTCTTCCCCTGGTCACAAGAACACTTCACAAGAAAAGATGTACAGATTGCATGGATTGAGAACTTGATGTTTTTTATTTTTATTTTTATTTTTTTTACTCTTATTTTTAATTTCTACTTTTTAATTTTTCTCTTTTGACCCAATTTTATTCTCATTTTCACCGCTTATTGCGATTCTTATTTTTCATTTTTTACCTTGCACTCCTACCTTTATCACATTCTTACTTCTTTCCATTTTTTTTCCACTTTCCCCCCCACTTTTTATTTCCTCACCTCCTCCTCACCTCAGGGTGGGGAGGAGGGGGGGAGGAAACGACAAGGCCTGCCTCTTCATTCGCAGGGTCCCTCAGACTTATGACATCCCACACCATTTAATTACACCCCGGGTACCTAAGAGACACCTCTAAAACCCATTCTCTTATCCTCCTCTAGTTATAATATCCAAAGTTGCTTCACCACATTACACCACCTCGTGCACTAGTAGCCCAGTCAGCGTCCAGGCGCAAGGCGAGTTTTGGTGTGTAGAATCTGCATTGTTTTAATGGTCAATAGGTAGATACCCAATCTGACATATATCTGATCAATAGAAGCCTAATCTTACCCAAACTATTGGACCTACTTGAGGAATTTGTTCCTAAAATTCCAATGGAACACATGATCCAATTAAAACATCTTTGGTATAGGCTAATGAATTTTACAATCTCTTTATTTAATTAATTAAGGATAGTTAACCCCCTCTCATATCTCTCGCCTAAACAACAGAAGGCGAGTAGTTAGTGTTATCCTGTTCGAAATGTTATTAACAGCTTAGTTGAGAAAAAACACCTCAGACGGTGTTTACTTGAACATATTTACAGCGGTTTTCCACCACACGGAACCAACCTGTGCTCCACCATGATCTCCTCAGTTCCCCGCAAGATTAAGCGGGGGATTGATGGGATCCCCTTTTCCCCTGGCGGGGGTAGTCCATCCCCACCACGGGTAAACCTAACAAACTTTATTGGTTTATTGTTGACTGTTTATTTACTAATTTTTTCTGTTTCCCTTCCTTTTCAAGGTTGAATACCCCAGAGTCCCCTTTTCCTTTTCTTTCCCCAAGTCTGCAGGGATTGGGCTGGCCAGATGTCCTCCGGTTTATTACGGTAAGATGGACAGAGAAGTAAAGCTACCATGGCACCATTGAATATATTTTCGTTAAATGTACAGGGATTGAATGTGCCACAGAAAAGAACCAAGGCCTTCAGAACATTTCAGGCCAAAAAAGCCCATATTGTTTGCCTACAGGAAACTCACTTTACTACGAACACGACTCCTAGATTTTTTAACCCCTCCTATCCACAAGTCTATTCAGCCTCTGCTTCAGTCAAAAAAAGGGGAACCCTTATCGCTTTTCATCGCACCACACCATTCACTCTAAAAACGGAAATCAAAGATCCAGAGGGCAGATACATACTATTAACTGGCCAAGTGTTAGATACGGAGATCACAATAGTATCCTATTATGCTCCTAATCTAAACCCGTTACCCTTCTTATCGCATCTTTTCCAAATAATTAATTCACATAAAATGGGGACTCTCCTCATCTGCGGAGACTCCAACCAAGTCCTTCTTCCATTCTTAGATAAAACCCCCTATGTCACACCTAAACACCAAGCTAAATGGACCCTTCCCAACTTATTAGCCAAATACAATTTAGTAGACACGTGGAGAGAACACAATCCCACAAAACGTAACTACACATACTTTTCAAACCCACACCAATCCTTCAGCCGAATTGATCATATTTTTGTGACAATCGGTATGGTCCCTGAAATACTATATTCAAATATAATACCCATCCCTTGGTCAGATCACAATGCGGTGTACACCACAATGGCATCAACCATTCCGAAAAAACATGATCCCACTTGGTATCTTCCTGAAATTATACTCAAACACCCTGCCCATTGCCAATTGATTGAACAAGCTCTAAAAGACTATCTAGAACTCAATGCAAGCCCTGAAATATCCCCACTTACATTATGGGAAGCACATAAGCCAGTCCTCAGAGGAGCATTCCAGCGGCAAATAGGGATCTTAAAAAAGGAGCGAGCACTGATGGCAAGAAAATTGGAAACAGAATTCAACTTAGCATTTCTGGTCCTACAAAACTGCCAAACTCAAACTAATAGAACTCGGCTGGACAAAGCACGTCTGGAATACGACTTGTTCTTAACCGATTCGGCGAATAGAACACTTAATAGATCTAGACATGCTTTCTACAAGCAAGCTAATAAACCAGGGACATATTTAGCTAGAGCGCTAAACACACTCAATAAGACTTTTAAACCCATAAAGTTAAAAATTGCCAACAGGGTTCTCTCCAGCAACCCACTTAAAATAGTTCAAAAGTTTAGCTCACATCTAAAACAACTCTACTCAGAAACTACTGTATTTGACGAATCTAAAGCTGACTCCTTTTTTGCACAAATTAATCTTCCACAAATAAGTCAATCACAGAAAGAACAGTTGGAAGAACCAATTACGCAAGAGGATGTAGCTTTAGCCATTCGGGAACTCAAAATTAACAAAAGACCGGGACCTGACGGGTTCTCGGCAAACTACCTCAAAACTTTTACTGAGTTACTTTCACCCAGACTGGCAGAGGCATTCAACAACTTACTAGAGCAAAAAACCTTCAGACCTGAAACGTTGCTAGCAACGGTTTGTATGATTCCCAAACCACATTCGGATGACACACTTTGTAGCAATTATCGTCCCATATCTATGCTTAACATAGATATAAAACTATTAGGTAAAATACTAGCTACCCGCCTTAACAATTTTATCGGTACTCTAATCAATCGAGATCAAGTAGGTTTCATGCCATCCAGACAAGCGGGCGATAATATACGCAGGGCATGCCTCTTGGCCAACATAGCAAAGAAAAGGGGTATACCGGCGTGTTTTCTCTCTCTGGACATCAAACAAGCTTTTGATTCTGTTTCCTGGGCGTATTTAAAATATACTCTACAGAAATGGGGCTTTGGCCCTAATTTCACTAATTGGATTATGGAACTTTATAATAACCCTAAAGCTTATGTTAAATATGCAGGATATAAGTCTGACACATTTGATATCAGAAGAGGAACACGTCAGGGCTGCCCGTTATCCCCGTTATTATTTGCCCTCCTTATCGAACCGCTTGCTCAGAAAATCAGATCAGACCCCACTATCCTAGGTATAGAATTAGGAGGTCATAAACATAAATTATGCCTATTTGCGGATGACATTCTTTTATTTCTTTCTTCCCCGCAAGTAACTGGCCCTAATCTCATCCCAATACTTGATAGATTCGCGACGTTCTCAGGTCTAGCCATTAATCCCAAGAAATGTGTAGCACTAAACATATCCCTCTCAAGACTAGAATTAAGTGCAGCCACAGTAGGTCTTCCATTTACATGGTCGGATAAGAGCATCCCGTACTTAGAAAACACACGTAATGGCTGATACATCTGATTTATTCTCTTATAATTATCCCCCTCTTCTTAAACAGATAACAAACTTACTCAAATCCTGGTCCCAGCTCCCATTATCCTGGTTAGGTAGGATCAACGCAGTTAAGATGACAATATTACCAAAATTGTTGTATCTTTTTAGAGTGCTCCCGAGTCCAATACCGGCTTACTTTCTGAGGATAATACAAAACAGAATGACGACCTTTATATGGGGCACATCTAGGCCCAGAATAAAGGCGAAAATCTTGCATCTCCCCAAAACTCAAGGAGGGTTAGGATATCCGAATTTACAAACTACTATAGGGCAGCGCAAATTTCAACCTTGGCCAAATATCATGCAAAAAAGGAAACACCTCTCTGGGTAGCGATTGAGGCAACCGAGTGTGATCCCATCCCTCCAGCTAACTTACTATGGATTCTTCCCAAGCTACGCGGGGAAAATCTGCAATCCAATTATTAAACATTCTCTCTCACTATGGGATAGCTATAAATCCAAGTATTCACTGGTGTCCCCTCTCAACCCACTGCTTTCATTTTATAAAAACCCAACATTTTATCCGGCATGGATCTTCCCTAACACATTCAAGGAATGGGTAAGGAAAGACTGTATATATGTCTATAAATTTTTGGATTCATCGGGTATCATGCCCTTCCCGACAGTATGTAAAAAATACGGTATACCTCAATCAGAATTGTTTCGATACCTCCAAATAAAAAATTTAGTGGAAACACATCTGACCTCTTCGGCTCTGAAAAACCAGATGTCACCTTTTGAAAGTATATGTAAAGATAATCCACATGTAAGAGGTACAATTTCGGTTCTGTACTTGCAGTCACTATCCCACAATAACACAAAAAAGCTTCCTTATGTTCAGAAATGGGAGAGTGACCTGGGTATAGAACTTAATACCTCGGATTGGAATCAAATATGGCGAAACACTAAATCGGCTTCCTCGAATATAATAGCATTGGAAGCGGGCTTTAAGGTATTAATGAGATGGTACCTGGTTCCAAGCAGAATAGCTAAATATGCACCAAACTGCACCGGACATTGCTATAGGGGTTGCATCACCGAAGGTACATATTTTCATACTTGGTGGACGTGTCCAATAGTACAGAAATTCTGGGATAAGATTTTCAAGATGGTAAATGCGGTGACTAAATTGAGAATACTTCCAGACCCTAAATTGGCACTACTGAATTTAAAGCCCGTCAATCTGACACCACACGCCACTTCAAGCTACTAACACAACTCTTTACGGCAGCCAAACAAACCATAGCAAAAGCTTGGAAAACTCCAATTTTATCAACGACGGAAACAAAAAATAGAATGAATATTGCTATGACGCACGCCAAAATGGAAGCGTTAGAAACGGACACGATCGCCAACTTTGAAAAAATATGGAACCCTTGGATACAATATGCTATACCAGAAAATTTTAATAAAGGTGTAATGATGCCATGGTAGCTTTCCTATACAAAAATAACCGTTGTACATTTCATGCTTTGACGACGGATCTAGCCCATCCCTGCAGACTTCCTTACCTGACCCCCCCCCCCCATTTTCCTTCCTTTTCTTCCTTCTTCCTTTCCTGATCTGATACTGCATAAGGTAGTACCCTCGTGTATCTACCGTTAACTTTGAAAAGGTAGCACATTTTAGAAATTTAAAGTTGATAGGTAGTAAGGTTACATTAAATAAGGACGTATTATCTTTGATATATTATCCACTAGCCACTAGGACAAGTTGTAAGGATTACATATTTGGCTATGTTAACTATTTAAACTCTTCCTGCGATAGTACACAGAACATGGCTAAAATATTCCCGTTTATTGTTGTTTAAGAAAGATGATATGTTAGTCAATCTTATGTTATAATAACCACATGATTACTGTAACGAATGTATGCTTCATGTACAATTTATTCTTGCATTTAATAAAGATATTCTTGACAAGGAAAAGGATGGCTCCATCTTCTCTGTTCTCTTTGGTCACGCCGAGGCGAAGGTGTAGACCATATTGGAGAGGGCCTGGGAGTGGGCAGAGGGCGATTGAGGGGTTCAGGCTCCAGCAGGCCCAACTTGACCAATAATTCCTTGCCCTCTATCACGTTGTATACTGTGTATGTGGAGCCATTGTGTGGGACAGTAAGTTTAAAGGGGAACCCCCATATGTACTTTATTCTTGCCGTCTGTAGGACATTTGTAACATCTTTCATACCTACACCTCCTCTCCAAAGTGCAGGGGAGATGTCAGGGAAAATCTGCAGCCTATTACCATCATATTCTATGTTAGGGGTGTTTCTTGAGGCTCTCATGACATCTTCCTTCACAAAAAAGTCCTTCATACACATGATAATGTCCCTGGGAGGCTTATCAGAGGGGTTTTTTGGGTGAAGGGCTCTGTGGATTCTGTCACACACAAATGCAGGACAGTGGTTTATCAGGCAAGAGCTTATGAAATATTTTGGAGATGACAGTGCCACCTAGCAATGCTGCCTATCAGGGTAGCCTACTAGTGCCGATTAGTGTTGAGCAGAATACGCCATATTCGATTTTCGCGATATATCACGAATATATAGCTGAATATTCGAGAAATATTCGACTAAATTCGAATATTCGTGATATTTTATCGAAATGAAATTTTTGCGAAATTTCGCTATTGCGAATGCGAAAATAATTGCGAAATTTCGACAACTGCGGTAGGAGCACTCTGATTGGCTCAGAATATTCGTGATATTTTATCGAAATTTCGCAAAATGCGAATGCGATATTTATTGTGGAATTTCGACAACTGCGGTAGGAGCCCTCTGATTGGCTCAGAATATTCATGATATTTTATCGAAATTTCGCAAAATGCGAATGCGATATTTATTGCGGAATTTCGACAACTGCGGTAGGAGCCCTCTGATTGGCTCAGAATATTCGTGATATTTTATCGAAATTTTGCAAAATGTGAATGCGATATTTATTGCGGAATTTCGACAACTGCGGTAGGAGCCCTCTGATTGGCTCAGAATATTCGTGATATTTTATCGAAATTTAGCAAAATGCGAATGCGATATTTATTGCGGAATTTCGACAACTGCGGTAGGAGCCCTCTGATTGGCTCAGAATATTCGTGATATTTTATCGAAATTCCGCAGAATGCGAAGCGAATATTTATTGCGGAATTTCGACAACTGCGGTAGGAGTACTCTGATTGGCTCTGATGCAAAAGAAGGGCAGAGAAAATAATCTCGCGATATTCCGATTGCCGAATAGTCGCATTGCGATTTTTCGGCAAGATAAAATGATCGCTTCAGCTACTCGGCCCAAGGTCTCTAATCATACCAGCAATGCTTTTAGACGTCGATGGAGATCTCTAGGATGTGATCTGTTCTAAAAATAAAATTGAAAACATTTGAATATTCGGAATAGCGAATATTCACCGCGAAATTCGAAATATATCGCGAAATACTCGAATATGCCATATTCGAGCCGAATATTCGCAATACGAATATTCGTGAGCAACACTAGTGCCGATCAGTGCCCATTATTGATACCCATCAGTGCCCAACACTGCCACCCATCAGTGCCCATCAGTGCCACCTATCAGTGGAAGCCCATCAGTGCCCATTCAGTCTTTTTAAAACATTTTAACAAAAAAATAAAACCGCAGAGGTGATCAAATACCACCAAAATAAAGCTCTATTTGTGGATAAAAAAATGATAAAAATGTGGGTACAATGTTGCATGACAGCGCAATTGTCATTCAAAGTGCATCAGCACTGAAAGCTGAAAATCGGTCTGTGCAGGAGGGGGGTTTAAGTGCCGTAAGCAAGTGGTTAAAGGGTATTCTCACTACCCATAAGACTCACATAAGTTGAGGATTTCAATTCCAAACAACTTTCCAAGGTTTTAAAAAATCTTGGTCCAGTATCATTATGCAGATGTATTGATTCCTCCATTAACCTAATTCTATCTAATTCCTTAAACCAGTCTTGTGTTGTAGTTTTTTTTTTAGTTTCCAATATTTCAGGATTAGTGCTGTCATTGCACTTATGGCTATTTTGTAATTTTTCCTTGATATATCTGTAGCATAATCTTGCACAATTTCATCATTTCTGATCATTACTAATCCTCTTAACTAAATACAATACCTCTTTCCAGTATGGCTGAATCAAAGGGCATTGCCACCATATGTGGGCATGTGTTCCCTCACCCTTGCATTCCCTCCAGCACAAAGATGAAACATCACAATTGATCTTGTAGCTTTGATGGAACATAATGCCACTTACCGTATTTATCGGCGTATACCGCGCACTTTTTTGCCCTGAAAATCAGGGCAAAATCATGGGTGCACGATATATGCCGATACCCGCTTCCCGCGCTGTGTTTGAACCACTCCGCCGACATATACAGAGCGCAGTACACTCGGGTATAGTCGGGCAGGCTCGGCTCCGCTCGCGGTCACGTACTGTGCGTCCTGTACGTCCTTTACGCGAGAGGAGCTGAGCCTGCCCAACTATACACGAGTGTACTGCGCTCAGTATATGTCGGCGGAGTGGTTCAAACACAGCGCGGGAGAAGCGGGGATCGGCTGAAAAACACAGCGGGGAGGACACCATGATGGCCGCAGAAGGACGCCAGACCGGACAAGGCCTCCAATGGACGCGATGGACGCCGGGCAAAACACCGGCAAGGGGCATCCAAACTGTAAGTATTTCTTTTTTCCAGGAATTTTCCTTCTAGGTTGGGGGTGGCACGCTATACGCCGGGGCGTGTTATAGCAAGATAAATACGGTAGTTAACAGTTTATAATTAAATTTATTTTGTCCTTGTATTCATAGAAGTGGAGTGAACTTAGTCAATAACTTAACCTTTCATTATTTCTGGAAGAGAATGGTTCAGTTCAGACTCACAACTCTCCAAAAGACATGGGGACCTATGGTCTGGATGGGAAATCAACTAATTATACTGTATATACTAGGTATCCCATGTTTGTTTATTCCTCCCTGGTCCACAAGTCTTTCCCATTGTCTAACCTCACTAATAGAGCAAAGAGGTTTTGGGAGAGCATCTACAAAATGTTGGAGTTGTCTATACTTCCAGGTATCCCATGGTGAAGAACCATATCTATCTCCTATTTCTGACATTGAGCAAAGGGCGTTCTCATTCAGGACTAGTGTTGCTCACGAATATTCGTATTGCGAATATTCGGCTCGAATATGGCATATTCGAGTATTCGCGATATATTTCGAATTTCGCAGTGAATATTCGCTATTCCGAATATTCGCATTTTTTCAATTTTAAAACAGATCACATCCTATCGACGTCTAAAAGCATTGCTGGTATGATTAGAGACCCTGGGCCGAGTAGCTAAGCTGAGGCGATCCTTTTATGTTGCCGAATATAAAAAAAAAAAAATGCGAAATTTCGCTAATGCGAATGCGAAAATGATTGCGAATTTTCGATAACTGTGGTAGGAGAACTCTGATTGTCTCTGATGCAAAAGGGGGGGGGGGCTTTGTGTATGTTTCTGTTATGAATATTTGTATGTTTGATATTATTTTTTTTTGTAAGAAGGAAAAAAATTGCGCATACCTTAAAAAAAGGGGAGAATACAGCAGCAACTCAAAAATGTTATACAACATAAATTAATACAAGACAGAAAATGGAGTCGCTCTACAAGAATAAAAAATATGTCTAGTGACAAGACATGTGGGCAAATTATAAAATAAGCAAGCGCAAATAACTTGTGAAATACACAGTGAAACAAATATATAAAGAAATATAGTCCCAATAATAGAAAAATAATCTTTCATAAAAATGTCTTTGATATGTGAAGTGAAAAAAAGTCCAAAGCATGCAGCATGAACGTGTTCAATCTTCAAGGTGTTTGATTGACAAACGGCCGTGACAGATGGATAGAGTAAAGAATCACCACCAATGCAAAACACTTTTTATTTTCTATTGTAAAATATCAAGAAATTTTCTGAGCCAATCAGAGTGCTCCTTCCGCATTTGCCGAATATTCGCAATTATTTTGTATTGTAAAATATCACGAATATTCTGAGCCAATCAGAGTGCTCCTTCCGCATTGCCGAATATTCGCAATTATTTTGTATTGTAAAATATCACAAATATTCTGAGCCAATCAGAGTGCTCCTTCCGCATTTGCCGAATATTCGCAATTATTTTGTATTGTAAAATATCACGAATATTCTGAGCCAATCAGAGTGCTCCTTCCGCATTTGCCGAATATTCGCAATTATTTTGTATTGTAAAATATCACGAATATTCTGAGCCAATCAGAGTGCTCCTTCCGCATTTGTCGAAATTTCGCAATTATTTTGTATTGTAAAATATCACGAATAATCTGAGCCAATCAGAGTGCTCCTTCCGCTGTTGTCGAAATTTCGCAATTATTTTCGCATTCGCAATAGCGAAATTTTGCAAAAAAATCATTTCGATAAAATATCACGAATATTCGAATTTAGCGAATATTTCTCGAATATTCGGCTATATATTCGTGATATATCGCGAAATCGAATATGGCGTATTCTGCTCAACACTATTCAGGACGTCCTTTAATCTCAAACAATCTGTGTAGGTCCATCTTAAATACATCTTATTCTCCTTCCCCGGCAGGAAGAAGTTTATACCTGAAAGAGTCATTAAAGGGCTTTTATGTTGCCAAGAAATATTTTTAAGTAGATTATCCCATGATATTATAGTTTGTTGTATTGGGGCTAAATCCCTAGAGAGACTTCTGTATTGCCTTGGTAACCGAATTACTTGACCCAAAGATGATTTACTTATATTTTGCTCCAGTAACACCCATTTTTTTCTGAGGAGTACCATGTACCCAATCTATTATTCTCGGCAGTACCACTGCTTTATTATACTTCTCAAGTCTGAAAGGAATAAACCCCTTGCTGATTTTGGTCTTATTAGTATCTTATGAGCAATGCAAGGGCCTCTATATTTAAACACAAATCAATTCAATAGTAATCTAAGGGTCTTTAAGTTAGCTCCCGGGATATTTATCAGAAGAGTTTGGAAAATATATAATGCTTTCGGGAGGGTTACCATTTAAATTACATTTATCCTATCAAAGATAAAGTTGACGGGTTCAGGGAATCCCCAGAAACCCTGAAAGCCGACAGACAATGAGTGGGCGGGGAGGAATATACTGGTACAGGGTGAAGTGTTTATACTCAACCAGAGTGATGCAAAGAATGGTTTAGAAAGATTTATTCACAAAATATACATAAAAAAATATTTTTTTTAAAAAGAACAGACAATACATTTAAAATACAGTACATATACAGCGATTAGGTCACCAGATGTGCAATCCTTCAGAATGAGGAGGGGGTACGGGTGAACCAGAAGCGCCATGAGACAAACAGTCTTGGGTCTCGACTAGTTTCGCAATTTATTAATTGCTTCGTCAGGAGACAATCTACAAGATGGAGTACAAATAAAAAAGATCATTAACAAGAAACACATATAATTATAACTATGGCCAGTGGAGATTTGTCGGGTGGACCATCTCTGTAGGCCAAAACATAGTAAGCAGGGGGATTGAGGATCATGTCGCCTACCTATGGGCACAGTGTCCGGGTCTCCCAGCAAAGTCCTAGAGCGACCAACAATTGGGGGTTCACAAAGGGAAATCCTAGAAAATACCTATTGATAAAGGTATATGTCAAAGGAGGATTAACTGGGCTTGCAGGTGATGGATGTGGGTTGGGAACAAACATGCAGTGCCTGAGATATGGGAAGGGTTGAGCAGTGGGAGAGAGTGTAAGGGAACAGAAGGAAAGATGGGAAGAGGAAGGAGGGGAAGGAGGGGAAAGGGAAAGGGTATGGGTAAAGGAAAGAAAAGAGGAAGGGTACTCTCAACAAATAAACAAAAAAGGGAAAGTGTGGTAAGAGGGAGTATATAATGGAGAGGGACAAAGGGAAAGAGGGAAAGAGGAAAAAGAAAAGAAGGGATATTGGGGATAAGAGGGGGGGGTTTGGGGGGAATGGAAAAATGGAAAAAGGGAGAGGGGAGGGGTGGGGAAGGAGAAGAAAAGAAAAGGGAAAAATGGGGAGGAAGAAAAAGAAAAAAGGGACGAGAGAGGAGAAGGAAAAAAAAAGGGGGAGAGGGGGTGGAAAATTGTGATTGAGAGACAGAATGGGTAAGGCAGATTATGTAGCCAGATAGGTGCAACCAAAATCAAGATAATGACCCGGGATGCAAAATGCAAAGCATAGGGAAGGGGGATGTGAAGGGAGGGGTTTGGAGTGATGGGATGGTGAAATTAAGTAATAAGCTGTTACCTGGTTACCCAAAAGGGCGTATCAAAGGTAATAAAGTGGGGGTCCCAGGACTGGTAGTCCCGTAAGATGAGAACGCACAAAGCGTTTACTGGTGAATGTGGGATAGTAAACAGCCACGTGAAGCTTAAGTGAAACAAATTTACAGGTTCACTGGTTCAGAGGCAGCATTACTACCTATATAAAAAAGCATAAATGGAAGTGAAACACAGATTCAAACAGAGGGAGAAAAAAAGGACTATATTTAGGCTTGATATAGTTCACACAGGTTGACTTACTTGTATGTACATGGTGATGCACATGTCCTGGGACCCTGGCTCAAATGCAATGTGTGTAGTTGAGATCCAGGTATAAATAGCCCAGTTCTAATCCCCAACACTGTCAATCAACTGTATTTTAAATGTATTGTCTGTTCTTTTAAAAAAAAAAAATGTATGTATATTTTGTGAATAAATCTTTCTAAACCATTCTTTTGCATCACTCTGGTTGAGTATAAACACTTCACCCCGTACCGGTATAGTCCTCCTCACCCACTCATTGTCTGTCGGCTTTCAGGGTTTCTGGGGATTCCCTGAACCCGTCAACTTTATCTTCGATACTAGGATGATGGTACACCCCTAACCACTTTGTACTTTTTTCTTAACCTGAGAGGTTAAAATCTTATTTATCCTATCAAACCAATCCTAACAAACCAATCTATCAACATCCCTTCAGATCTTGTTTAATGTTATTTGGAAAAGATAAATAACTGTCTTGATATATATCTGTCCCTAATGTGGACAAGAATATACCCAGATATCTTAAGTCCTTCTGCTTCCACACAAAGGGGGTACAAAAGTCTGAGAGCCCTACTCTCCGCAAAGGGGGCAGACATGTTTAATATTTCAGTTTGCTCTACAGTAACCTTAAAATTTGATATATCCCCATACTTACTTAATTCTACTAGAATATTTGGAAGCATTTGTGTAGGGTTGGAATATATATAACATAATATTATCCGCAAATGCAGATGCCTTATGTTCTTGTCCAACTACCTCTATACCCTCAATTGCTTGATTTTCCCATATAGTTGCCAACAGAGGTTCCACAGATAGTACAAAGAGCAGAGGGGAAAGTGGGCATCCCTTCCGTGTGCCATTATGTAGCAAGAAAGGTTCTGACAGTGTCCCGTTACCCTGAACTTGAGTCATTGGACTGGAGTATAATGCCTCTATCCATCCATGCATACAAGGACCTATACATAGGTATAGTAATGTCGTAAGCATATAATCCCGGTCCAATCTGTCAAAGCCTTTTCGGCATCTACTGACAGAAAAGTACTGGTTTCTTTCCCTTTGTAGCTCCATGCATTAAAAGTATGGTTCTTAGTAGGGATGGGCCGAATGGACCACTGCTCTGTTCGGACCCAAACTTTCGAACACTGCAAAAGTTCGGACCCGAATAATGAACCCCTCTAAAGTCAATGGGACCTGAACATCAAATGTCAAAAGTGCCCGTAAACTTCTTACTTTTCCTGAGATGCAATCAAAATACAAACTCCGAAAAACCTCTTCTACTCCTTTTTACAAATTAGACATTTCATTTCCACCAGAATCCCACAATTGACCTTAACCTGCCTGGCGGTATTCCCAAGCGTGACTCGGGGTGGGTTTTTTAGGCTACGATCGGTATCCCCGAGTCATGCTCGGGGTAGATATGCAGAGCCTGCAACGTGCGCTGGCTTACCTTGTCCTGGATCCAGCGATGCCACCGCGCTGTGTGAGCGAGCGGGACCTCGCTCGATTCACACAGCATCCTCCTGTGCCGCCGATCTCCGTTCCCTGCAATGTTACGACGCACGGGAGCGGAGATCGGCGCCAAATTCAAAAACGTAAACAAACAACATTACATACAGTATAATATAATCTTATAGATTACAGTACTGTATGTAAAAAATACACACCCCCCTTGTCCCTAGTGGTCTGCCCAGTGCCCTACATCTTCTTTTATATAATAAAAAACGGTTCTTTCTCCCTGCAAACTGTAGATTGTCCATAGCAACCAAAAGTGTCCCTTTATGTCAAAAATGGGTTTAGATCAGCTAGAAACAGCGATAATAAATTATAATCACTTGCAGAATTGTGCGATAGTGATTTGTGGGGAAATTAGTCATAAAAAAAAATAATAATGACAGCGACAATTTTGCAACTGAGAAAATTTCAGTGATTTTGATTTGATTACATTATTGAATAATTTTTATTAGAATTATATTATTATTTGTTATAATTATTTATAATTATTTATTATATTATAATTTATAATTTTGTTTTTAAAAAAATGTCATACCCAGGATGCCTATTAGATTCTTGTTTGGTCAGAATTAAAGGGGAGGTTCACCCTAAAAACGACTTTCCCTTATTACACTGCCCCCCCATTACAATACGATTATGCCTATTACTTTTTTTTTTATGCTGTACATACCTTCGTACAGCTATCACCGGTGGCTTCCGGGTGCGAGTCCCGCGGGAGTGGGCGTTCCTAACATGGTGGTGATTGACGTTTTGACAAAAAACGAGCTCCCCCCCGTCGCGTAAGCCACGTCACGATTGGCGAAAGGAGCCGAACGGCGAAGAGCAGGCGCATCATAGCGCCGACTCGCCATTCGGCTCCTTTCGCCAATCGTGACGCGGCTTACACGACGGGGGGGAGCTCGTTTTTTGTCAAAACGTCAATCACCACCATGTTAGGAACGCCCACTCCCGCAGGACTCGTAACCCGGAAGCCACAGGTGAATAGCTGTACGAAGGTATGTACAGCATCACAAAAAAAAAGTAATAGGCATAATCGTATTGTAATGTGGGGGGGCAGTGTAATAAGGGAAAGTCGTTTTTAGGGTGAACCTCCCTTTAAGTGAGTTATTCCTAAGAATTACAGGCCTACAGTATTAAATGCCAAATTTCCTTGCATATAATTGTACCGCTTTTGGTACGTAATTCCAGGACAGAATCATACCGCCAGGGAGGTTAACTAAGCCCACGAATTTGAACTGTTGTGTTTTAGAGGCCCTTATGAACCTCACCTAATATCCACCAAGATTTTACACGATACTCCTCATATCACGGAGCAAACTCATTCTTACATGCGGAAATTGTCCCATATTCTGAACAGACCCATTTCTTTACTCGAATGGAAGGATATCTGGGAAGCTACTTCCAAGGTATCTAGATGTGTAGCCCAGAAGGAAACTGCCTATAAAGTATTAATGTTTTGGTATAGGACCCCAGAATTTTTAATGGCAAGGAAGCTGACACCTTCCGGACAATGTTGGAGATGTGGCTCTTCCTTAGGCACCCACTACCATATATTTTGGGAGTGTCCTATGATCATACCCTATTGGTCTAGGATTCATGCCCTTTTGGGAAAGGTTCTGGGTATTCCTGTACCTCTGCATCCTTTATACCTCCTCCTAGGATTACCCCTTCCAAAAACCAAGGACATAAATCTTTGATTTCACTCACACAAATCTTGAAGGCGGTGATTGGTTTTTCGGGGGTCCCGTACGCGGCTAGGCTCCCAAAAAGTCCCACACATGTGGTATCTCTGTACTCAGGAGAAGCAGCAGAATGTATTTTGGGTGTAATTCCACATATGCCCATGGCATGTTTGAGCAATTTATCATTTAGTGACAACGTTTTGTAAATTTTTTTTTTTTGGTCATTATTCAATCACTTGGGGCAAAAAAAAAAAATATTCCATGGACTCAACATGCCTCTCAGCAAATAGCTTGGGTGTCTTCTTTCCAAAATGGGGTCATTTGGGGGGGTTGTGTGCCATCTTGGCATTTTATGGCCTTCAAAACTGTGATAGGTAGTGATAGGTAGTGAGGAGTGAAATCAAAAATGTATGCCCTTAGAAATCTTGAAGGCGGTGCTTGGTTTTCGGGGGCCCCGTACACGGCTAGGCTCCCAAAAAGTCCCACACATGTGGTATCCTTGTACAATTTCACATATAACCATGGCATGTGTGAGCAATATATTATTTAGTGACAACTTTGTGCAAAAAAAAATCAGTTTGTCATATTCCCGCAACTTGTGTCAAAATATTAAAAATTCCATGGACTCGACATGCCTCTCAGTAAATAGCTTGGGGTGTCTACTTTCCAAAATGGGGTAATTTTGGGGGGTTTTGTGATATTTTGGCATTTTATGGCCTTCGAAACCTTGATAGGTAGTGAGGAGTGAAATCAAAAATTTGTGCCCTTAGAAATGCTGAGGCGGTGCTTGGTGTTGGGGCCCCATACGCGGCTAGGCTCCCAAAAAGTCCCAAACATGTGGCATCCCCATACTCAGAAGAGCAGCAGAAATCATTTTGGTGGCAATTCTACATATAACCATGGCATGTGTGAGCAATATATCATTTAGTGACAACTTTTGTATTTTTTTTTTTTTGTCATTATCACTTGGGACAAAAAAAAATATTCAATGGACTCAACATGCCTCTCAGCAGTTTCCTTGGGGTGTCTACTTTCCAAAATGGGGTCATTTGGGGGGTTTTGTACTGCCCTGCCATTTTAGCACCTCAAGAAATGAGATAGGCAGTCATAAAATAAAAGCTGTGTAAATTCCAAAAAATGTACCCTAGTTTGTAGACGCTATAACTTTTGCGAAAACCAATAACTATACGCTTATTGCGATTTTTTTTACTAAAGACATGTGGCTGAATACATTCTGGCCTAAATGTTTGACTAAAATTTTGTTTATTTGATATTTTTTACTTTTTGTTTTAAGAAAAATCTATTTTTTTCAAAATTTACGGTCTATTTCCGTTTATATCACAGAAAATAAAAATCGCAGAGGCAATCAAATACCCTCAAAAGAAAGCTCTATTTGTGGAAAGAAAAGGACGCAAATTTTGTTTCGGTACAACATTGCATGACCGCGCAATTACCAGTTAAAGCAGCGCAGTGCCAAATTGTAAAACACCTCTGGGCATTAAGCTGCATATTGGTCCGGGGCTTAAGTGGTTAAACAATGCAATAATTAGCAGCGTGATGAATTTGCTATCTCCATTCCGAATAGTTTTACCAGAAAGAGCGCTTCCGTCTCATACTTGATTCTGAGCATGTGCGGTTTTCTGCCCGTCAGAAAACCATACAGACAAACGGATTTCCCGCTCGGATTTTTGGGCTGACGGGAAAAAAATAGATCCTGATCTCTTTTTTTGCCCCGCAGTTTTACCACCGGAAAAACTGTGATGGAGCATACACACGGCCGGGATTCCCAATGAAAACCTATCATAGCAGTTTTCCCATTGGAAAAAACGGTCGCGTGTACGAGGCATTAGAGTTCTTTAGGTGCTTTTTTGCAAATTCCAAGTAGGCTTTCATGTTTTTTTTTTCACTAATGGGAGGCTTCTAGCCACTCTGCCATAAAGCCCCGATTTATGAAGGGCTGCAGTGATGGTTGTCCTGGATCTTTAGTGAACATCGAGTTCTTGGTCACCTTTCTTACTAAGGCCCCCACTGCCCGATTGCTCAGTTTGGCTGGGAAACAGCACTTTGAAGAGTCCTGGTTATGCCAAACTTCTTTCATGTAAAAATTATGGAGTTAACTGTGCTCTTGAGAACTTTCAGTGCAGCTCAAAAGTGCTCCCCTCCCTCCTCCTTGTCTGTGTCCATAGGCGGAGCGCATGTAGCGGGTGCTGCGGTTACCCATCCTGCCTGCTTTCTCTGCTGGCAAATGACAAGAGCACTACCTCCCACTGTCCCCAGAAATCCAGGCTGGGTACCACAGCGGAGCCTAGTACCAGAACACGTTCCGGTACTAGGCTCCACTATTAATTCTGCCCGGTGTGCATGGATCAGTCTCCTGTCTGCCCTAAATCCTCTGTGTGTGTTGGCTCTTTTTCCATAAACAGTGTGATGAGAGGCTTCTGGGTTGGCCGGAACTGCTGCCAATCATCCCATGCACTCCCAGAAATGCTCTCTGAGTGCCACCCTCCAAGTAACCAATGATGCCACGTATGCCCCGCCCCCTGTAATGTGCTTCTGCTCCCAGCGCTCCCGAGCTACATGGATCTATTGGACAAGTACTGATCTATGGGGTCACCTGATGTGGGGGGCTCTGATGGGGACACCTGCGGGGGGGGACTCTGATGGGGGACACTAATGAAGACTTCTTAGGGGAGCATCTCTGGGTTTGAGTCATAGCCATAGAAACATTTGTAAAGGGGAGGAGTTAGTAAGATGACCACGCCCATGTGGGGGGGGGCCAGAAATATTTCTCCACCCAGGTGTCTGTGACCCTAGGGACCGGTCCTGACATTGATGTTTTATATCCATAGAGTATACTGATTGTCACAATTCCTTGAAGTGGGGGCCATATGAAGATAACCATTGTGGCATTTTAGAAGTTATAAATATGAAGATAACCATTGTCACATTATAAATTGTTATAAATCAATTATGCAGGAGAAAAACCACAAGGTCATGAAGGACCGATTCAATGTTTCTGTGGTGGAAATGTGGCCACATTAAAATAAAGAGTGGAGCATAAAATAAATACATTGTCAAGTTCAGGTGTCCACTCCAGGAGAATAGATGGTATCCAAATGTGCATAAAAGGAAAAGTCCATCACTAAAAAAGTGATCAATAGTAGCACATGGCTAGGGATGGCAACAAGACCAGCATCCCACAAGGCATTTCATTGCAATACGCTGTGTCATTCACACGCAAGCTGGTGTTGCCCATGTGGAAATTATGAAATAAGTTTAAATAAGCCTAAAAAAATGCAAATACAATTTTCCACTGATAACGAGATCTGCCAGCCTAGTACAGACAGGGTTCTTGATGATAAACAGTAACTCCCAAGCCCCCTCTACATAGCAGAGAAGAACTTCAGATTTGGAGCTTTTAGGAAAGAGCAAGTAACATGTAAGCAGGTTTTTTTTTGCTATGTGAATGATAACGTAACAAATTTAAAGTACAGTAGGTGTTATTATAATTTGGCTGCAAAAATGGAAATACATCCTATTGAAAGAGGATGAGTAAAACTGGTGAGCAAAACAAAAGGTATGCAATCAGCCTGACAAGACTTCTAAAGCATGTGACAGATGCTGAGTATGTATGGTTACCATGGACCATGTGGTCACCTGAAATGCTGCCACAAGGGGAGGTAAATGTCTTCTTTATGCAGATTTATTTATTCTGATACAATAATTTTTATTGAAAATCAAAGGAAATACACTACAGGGGTCACGCATGCAGGGGGTCGTGTATAATAACATACGAATGAGAATTGTACACATTCGAACAGTAAAAAAAGGTGGGTGTACACATGACAGTATAATTAAAAATGTTTTCAAGATTGAACAATACGGCCACACGGGAGGGCCATTGGCCTGATCAACTGGCTGGGTCAAGAGACGCAAAAATAAGAGCGTGTGAGGAGAATGTTAGGGAAGAGCCAGGAAGGAAGATAGAGAAGAGAGGGATCAGAGTAAGAAAAGGAGAAAAAAAGAGTAAGAAGAGAAAGGGAAAAAAAGGGCAGGGTGGGAGGGGAGGGGGAGATTGTACAGGCCATGGTATTAGTCGGCAAGTGGGTCACAAGGTGCCATAATGGGCTGGGTGTAGTGTGGGAAAAGCATAAGATAACCATTGTTCCCATATTTTTAGGAATTTAAAGTGGAAGTCATGTAAAATGCTTGACATCTTTTCATCATAGTGGTCAAACAGTCTTTCACAGCTGCAAAGAGACCATGTATTCTTCCAGCTCCTGGCTAAATATGCTTAGCCACAAGGAACAAACAGGTGGCCACTTTCTGTTGATAAGAAAATAGACCTGGGCTAGGGCAGTGCAATAAGGCCAACTTTGCATCCTGGAAATTGGATAAATGGAATAAGTTGTGCAGGGGTCCAAAAGTCCTAGACCAAAATCTGGTTAAACCCCGGCAAGTCCACCAAGTATAGAGGACAGCTCCATGCACCCCATAGCCCCTGAAACATCTATCACTATATGAAGGATTTGCATGTGCTATACGGGTTGGAAACCAATACCCTCTTAGTAAAACGTTATATGCTGCCTCCAGGGTCATAGTATTGGATGAGCATTTTGCAATAGTAGACCAGGCTTTGCTGCATTCCTCATGGTCAATAGGGTTTTCAAAATCATGCTCCCAAAGAGATATGTAGGTGGGGGAAGATTGAGGGGACCGACCATGCTCAAAAAAGAATAAATTGCTGAGATAGTACCTGACATAGTATCTGAAGGAGAGAGTGTAAACAGATGTGCTAAAGGCCATTTTTGGAATGAAAAGGTGGAGGTGTGCCTTAGAGGGGTCAGCCGGTGAGGCTAAAGATTGAGGAAACATTCTGACGGATTCAAAGGTTTCTTGAATGGAGGGCCAAGAAAGAAAGGAACAAGATGTGAGAAAGTGGCATACCTGCATGAAACTGTGCAAGGAAAATGCCGCCAGTTAAAATGCTTCTACACTTCCGGTTCCGGCGCCGCATGGAGTAACAGCTCCTCTCCTCGGCTCCCACAGCGCGACCTAATCCGGCCTGTAAAACCCGCTTGAGAAGCCCAGCAGACCCCCCTCCACCTCCGGAGACACCCCACGGTCATCATGGACCGCTTCGTGGAGAAATCGGGTGCGCGCACCCAAACGGCACAGACGGCGCTGACGGCCTCCCCGCAAATCCTGGCCCGGTCTCGGCCTACTCGGCTCCTCATGCGACGGCGCCGCACACGTAGATGGAGGTAAGCGGCAGCCCATCCCATCCCCCGGTTCCACACACCCCGGGGACACTTCCAGAGGGGGACAACACCACAGAGCGCATAGCCCAAGCAGTGGCTGCTCTTTTAACCCCTATGATCGCCGCATCGGTTGAAAAAGCGGTGAATGCAGGGATGGCGCAGATTCACAAGCAGATCAAGGAGCATGGCATCAGGCTCAATGATATAGAACACCGCATATCGAATGCGGAGGAGGAAATTTATCAAGCCCAGGCCACTGAACACGCTCAGGACAAAACCAACCAGTTTATACTCCAAAAGCTGGATGATTTAGAAAATAGGGCCAGGAGAAGTAACCTTCGCTTTGTAGGGGTCCCTGAAGCACTCCAATCATCCGCTCTCGCAGACTTCTGCGCGCAGCGCATACCCGAGGCCCTGGGCCTCCCGGGCCCCTGTGCAGTGGAAAGGGCCCACCGTATGGGAGCATTTAATTCAGACCGCAAAACGCCCCGACCCATCATTGCCAAGTACCTGAATTATGCTGACAAGTCCCTCATTTTGCAAAAGTTTAGACAGGCCAGACAAGTCCAGATTGACGGAATAAAAGTCCTGATTTTCGCCGATTATTCAATGGAGGTCTCAAAAAAGAGGAAAGCATTCCAGCAGGTGTGCACTGAACTTTTTAAACAGCAAGTGAAATTCACTTTGGCCTTCCCGGCCATACTCCGCCTCAGAGCCCCAAATGGGGAGCAACTATCCTTTCACGACCCCTCAGAAGCCAAGGCCTTCTTACGCTCCCACCACCATGGTCGGCAGTCCCAATCCCCATTGAAGCCCCCCCCGCTCAACGTCCATTGGACCAGAGAAGCCCGCGCAAAGAATCGCCTAAACGCTTCAGGGCCACGATCTCTGACCCCTCCCGGATCACCCTGAATTTGACCTGATCCAGCTTCTGTGAGCTATTAGTCCATTTTTTGTCCTTCGTCCGGACCGGAGGGATTACCCCGGCCGCTCCTCTCCTCCCTGACCGGAACCTCGCTCCTAGTTGAATCGTTCTATGGGGCTCACATTGACCCCCCCCCTCTCCGTCTACACGGGACATGACTCCATGGGATCACCCAGACGAGGTACACTCTTCTGTATACTAATTGACATGTCATGAACTTATTTACAGGGCCTCAACTACATGCCTCATTGTTGCATTCGTCCCTATTCAGTCATAATGTTTAATACTTACATTGTTTGGGATCTGTGTTATTGCAACTGCCAGTTTGATGTTTCCTTTATGCAACCATTCCCTGGCTTCACTGCGTACTCTGATATTACTCTCCCTTGTATCGGCCCTTCCTAGCCGCATGAATCTGTCTACCCAGATACGGGCTCTCAGAATTCATGCTGGCTGTGTCGCGACATGGGAGCCGGCCTTCGCAGTGATCCCATGCGGAAAAAAGCGAAGTTCTCACATTTACTGTTATGTTTGATATTAATGTTTCTGATTTCTCCTTTCCCCCTCCCCTCCCTCGTTGTCCCCCCTATCCCAGGCACTCATGCTCACGTATGTCCTCTGACGCCAAACCCAGGTGACTCAATCATTTCCCCCCTCCTCGGTCGGGTAACCTTCCCACGGACCGTTCCTCTCCGTGCCAACTTCTATACAATGCCTTCTCAGACCGCCTCTTTCACTGACCCAATAACATGAAAATAGTATCCTGGAATGTAAAGGGCCTTAGATCCCCCAATAAGAGGATGAAAATCCTGCGCCACCTCAAAAGACTTAAAACTGACATAGCACTCTTACAGGAAACCCACCTATCCACTCCCGATTTTCACCGCATGCAGAAATTATGGGTAGGCACAGTCCTGGGCTCAGATGCCGTTGCCCGTAAAGCAGGAGTCCTTCTGCTAGTTCATAAAAATCTACCGTGTACGGTTCTAGCAGTAAAAACTGACACCTGTGGCCGACTTCTAACCGCCCATGTGCAAATAGGAACTAAGGAACTAATGATTTCTAATGTATATGACCCCAATAGCCCTGGAAAGATTTTTTACAATACATTGACCACTTGGCTACTACAAAACCCTCACCTCCCCCATCTGGTAGGGGGCGACTTCAATGACATCATTCACCAGATAGATGACAGATCTACCCCTAAACACACAGGGTCTCGAACTGTTTCTCTCACCCCTTCGCTTTTTGCGTCCACTATGGACTCCCTTCACCTCCGTGACTTGTGGCGCCTACAACATCCTGCCGATAGGGAATTCACTTTCTATTCCAATCCCCATTCCGTCTTTACTCGTATCGACTATTTCTTTGGGTCTGACAATCTGATCCCCTTGATTTCTAACACTGATATATTAGACATAGCCATCTCAGATCACGCCCCGATCCTTCTGACTGTGGACAACCTCGACCTGCCCCCCCACCCCCGAATCTGGCGCTTCCCCTCATACCTCTACAACCTAACCGACTTCCAGCAATCCATAGAGAAGGCATGGTTAGAATACTCCTCAGCTAATGCCTCTCACTCCGACAATCCCAACCTCTTCTGGGACGCCGGTAAGGCGTTCCTCAGGGGACAGATTATCTCCTATGCCTCTTCTTTCAAACGTAACACCTTATCACGATACAAATTAGCCAGCTCTAGACTACACCAAGCCCAGAGGGCATTTTACTCCACCGGCTCCCCCAACGACAGAGAAGAGTGGCTAGCAGCGAAAAGCTCCTTCGACACTTGGGCAGACACCCTTGAACTGACTAAAAAAGCAAATCTAGACGCTACCCTACACAGGTTCGGTAATAAATCGGGCAAACTCCTCTCTAGACTCTGCAAGGGCTCCTTCCGTCCCACCCATATCACGTCCCTGAGAGACTCCAAAGGTACCGTGAACACCACACCGTCTACTATAAATAAGGCGATGCTCCAGTACTACTCAACCCTTTATGCCCCAGACCCAATTGATAGACAGACAGCCCAAGCCTTTTTGGAAAACTTAAACCTCCCTACTGTCACCCCCTCCCAACTAGAGGCCCTTAACGCCCCCATAACCCTCTCCGAAGTATCTAGCACCATCCGCAAACTTACTCCCTCCAAGGCCCCTGGCCCTGACGGCTTCACGGGTGAATTCTACAAGACCCTTCAGACTCTAATAGAACCTACCCTTCACAAAGTATATATGGGCATGTGGTCCGGCGGTCCTTATTTGCCGTCAGGTAATCAGGCTATCATCAAATTGTTATCGAAGAAGGGCAAGGACCCCTTGGAGCCAGGATCTTATAGACCCATCTCCCTACTTAACCTGGATGTCAAGATCCTATCGAAAATTATAGCGAATCGACTATCTGACATCATTCCCTCCCTGATCCACCCTGCACAATCAGGCTTTGTGAGGGGTAGAACAGCCACCCTTAACATACGAAAAGTTATGCTGGCCTTGGAACACGCTAAGCAACACCCAAATGGCGATTTTGCCATCATAACTTTAGATGCGGAAAAAGCCTTTGACAATGTCAGCTTTGATTGGCTTGCCCTGACTATGTCAAAGATGGGCTTCTCGGGTCCCTTCTGTCACCTCATAAACTCCATGTACTCCTCCCCCACGGCGAAACTGGTGGCAGTGGGCCTACTCTCGGAAGAATTTCATCTACACAAAGGCACCCGTCAAGGCTGCCCTCTATCGCCACTCTTATTTAATATTGCCTTAGAACCCTTATCCAGACACCTCACTCAGGTAGCACCTCTCCACGGTATCCCAATCGGCGACTATGACCTACGCTCTTCCCTCTTTGCGGACGACGTCCTTATTTTTTCAGCTGACCCCTCCTCCGATATGTCCACTATCAAACGAGTATTTGACATTTTCCGAACCTGCTCGGGCCTACGCATAAATTACGGCAAAAGTGAGATACTCCCGCTGGGGAGTGCCCCCCCCCTCCTGGTCCCATCACTCAATTTTCTCTGTTGCTAAGTCCCATATCACCTATTTGGGTATCTCGATAGGAAAGACGCCCTCTTCCCTGTATTGCTTGAACTATCCCCCCCTGTTAGCAAAAATCTCGCAAGAACTGGTAAACTGGATGGATCTGCCCCTCTCGCTTCTGGGTAGATGTCACCTTATCAAAATGGTCAGCTTTGCTCGGCTGTTGTATCCAATGCAGACTATACCCCTGCTCCTCCGCCATAAGGATGTCAAGCACCTTGAATCGGCTGTTTCCAAATTTATATGGCGGGGTAGGAGGCCCCCTATTGCTTTAAAGAAACTCTATCTGCCCAGGCGCGAAGGGGGTGTTAGCCTCCCCAATGTAAGAACCTATAATTTAGCTTGCTTAATGAGAATCGGTCTGGACTGGATCACGCAATCCTCACGTTACTCTAACTACCCCCTGGAAGCTGCCATGGCTCATCCCTTCTCCCTCATAGCTCTCCTTCACAGTAAATGGAAGTCGGTCCCAGCAATATATCAACACAACCTCCTGCTAAGGGACACTGCTATTGCCTGGAGGGAAATCAGAAAGAGTCTTCGGCTACCCCTCTACATGTCTCGCCATGTACCAATCCAGGGAAACCCAAATTTCCCCCCAGGCATGGACTATAAACCTTTCAAAATTTGGCAGGACAAAGGCCTTACCAAGTTCTCATCCCTCTGTGACGCAACAACTGGTCGACCCTTACCCTTTGAAACGGTGGCCGCCGCCTTTTCGCTCCCTCCCTCCCATGTGTTTCACTTCTGGCAATGCATCAACTACTTAAAGGCTACCTGCACTGCGGCCGCAAACCGTTTCTCCCCTAACTTCTCCGACCAGCTTCTCGCAGAAGACTCATATAGAATCTCGGCCATTTACAAACCTCTCCTCCTTAAAACCACTCCTCCTTTACTTGCCTCATCCGCAGCTAATTGGGGCAGAGACTTCCCAGATGACAACCTAGTCGACAAGCTACTTCAAGGCCTCAACAAGGTCCAATGTCTGACCCCCAATGAAATCTGGAGAGAAACTCAACTAAAAATCCTCCACCGGGCGCACATACCCTTTCTCTACTCCGCAACGAACCCTGATGCCGCAAAGTGCCCCCTGTGTCACCATCAGAGGCCTTTCCTAGCCCACCATTTCTGGTCATGCTCATTCATATCTTTCTTTCGGGATCAGGTTCTGGCCTACATCTTTAACATTACCTTATTAAAACTACCCAAAGACCCTCTGCTCCTTATTTTTGGCTATTGGGACCCCCTACTACTGCAATGGTCCCGACAGGCACGCCCACCTACGCCGGCCCACCCGGCACCTGCAAGTGTCAACAAAGATTGGTCTCTGCTATGTCTCCTGGTCGCACGGAGAGCTATCTTAAAAAACTGGACGTCCGCCAATCCTCCCACGGCAACCCAAGTACAGCATGAGCTACTCCTCCTTCTCTACAAGGAACGTGCAACCACCGACTTCAACCGCGAAATCTCTAAATCTCGTTTCCTGTCAACATGGGAACTCTTTATGCAATCTACGTTATCTGCGGAGGAATGCTCTAATTTTGGACAATACACCTTCTCCTTTTTCAGATCCCCCCCACCATCCAGACCTAGGAGGAACAGTTCATCATGAGGATCACTGCTTGAGTCGCCACAATACCCCCCCCCCCGAGTGCCACTTCCCCCCCCTATGAGTATTTCATATAGACCGTTTATATACATCTCTAGATCCTACAGTATTCTTTGGCCCTCACCAATGAGTAGGATCCATCCAGAGTTAATTGTTCCATTGTAAAGCTTCAACAATGTGTTATTTTTTGTTCATATGGGTTCTTCTCTACATGTACACCTGGTGGGTCCAAGGTCAATTCGTGCTTTATACCTGGCGGTTACATCCACCTACCCTCCCCCTGATAGTACCCGTATTGGGTATGCCCACTGTCAACATGTTTACCTTCGGAATGTATTTCCCTATGTTTCCAGAATATAAAGTATAAAGCACCTTTACATGATGTATGTACTCTAACTGTACCATGTTAGGTACGCCTGCCATCACCCTATATGTGTTTCTTTTTCTCTGTTACTGCTCCTTATTCCCCCTTTTTTTTTCTTTCTGTATGTCTTTTAAAACTCAATAAAAATTATTTGAAAAAAAAAAAATGCTTCTATTTGTCCTTCTTTTCATTTAGAAAATACATGGTCTAACAATACCACAAATAAAGCTAATACTGTATGTTTATTAGTGTCAGTATATATAGGTAGCAAAGAATTGTGTTGGTAGCACAAACAATCTTAATATACTGTATATATAGGTCACAGTTTGTAATATATCATAACCCTTCCCAGTTTGAGAGCATATTGTACAATATGAACTTAAAAGGTTTCAGTCCAGTGCTGTATTGATTTTCTTTTGCAATTCAAACTATACTCTATATAAAACCAAGGTCTTTTTTCAGCACCTGAGACTATAAATGTCAACGGTAATGCAATTAGAGCTAGAGCTTTGTAATAGATCATTTTTTTCATTTCTCTGAGGATTTTATGAATGGGTCTATATTCCCAGCTTGTGAAAAACATAGCTGGCAAACAAACAAGACTTTGGGTTTTGTTCATTGATATGGCCAAATAAGAGGTTTATTTGTCATCAGTCTGGCAGCCAAACATCAACATCTATTACCATCATTTTGATAAATACCTTTTCTAATGTGGAAACTAACCAATATGATTAGTTTAATGTGTACTAATCATAACTAAATCATAAAACTAAATTAACTGTACATTTACCAGAGAGGCTTGTGTTTGGGACTAGACTATTAGCGAAACAATACAGCTACTTTTGCGTATTTTTTAACCCAAATGTGAAGGGATAACAATTTAAAAGAAAATTACAATTACTTGATTTATATTATATTAATAAAGTGTGTAAATCCTCTTATCCTGAACAAGTGATAATAACGTTCCTCCAACCAAAAAAGTGACATACTCAATTAATAGCGTCTATAATAAAACAATAAGTCATTAGTGAATAAATAAGTTCATTCACATGTAAAATCCACGTCATAAGTCTGTGACATAAAATCTTTCAGCACACATTTTGTGAATTTCACAGCGAAAATTAAAGAGGAACTTCACAATATTCTGGAAAATTAAGAAATGTAAGTTTCACATACTGTCATCAGTGAAGTACAGCGTTATCATATAACTGGTGTGACAGTGATCAGAGACGCTGACTGGTGGCAGCATGGAAAAATATGTGATTTTTCTTTCAATCACTTTTTTTATTTTATTATATATTTTTTTTCATTTTTTTTAACACACAGTGTGTTACCATAGTAACATTGTACTACTTTGAGGAAGTGATCATGATTTTTTTTTTTTTTTTTTTAACCATTATGATTGCTTATAGCAGTGCATTACATTGCAATAATTTTACTGAATGAAATTAATTTATTCAGTTTGTTTTGTTTTGATTAGCTGTGATTGGCCAGAGCTAATCACATGGTAACAATGGGCTGTGATTGGTCCTGTCTGTACCATGTGATCACACTCACCAATCAGAGCTTGCAACACAATTGTTCACAATGGTAGAGATGGGCGAACTGTTCGAGCCGAACAATGGTTCAGCCCCGAACAGCGCAGTTTAGGTGTTTGCCCAATGAGCGCACAATGAATAGCTGCTGGTTGTTAAGGAGTGGGTGGGAACTGGCCGCAGAGTCCTTAACAATGGATGAGTCATCAGCGGGGTTCCCTCCTGACAGTTGAATGAAAAATAAAACACTGCCAGCAATAGAAATAAAAACAGCGTGGGGGTCCCCTCCAATCCATACCTTTGGGTCTGGTATGGTATTTACGGGAAACCCCACACCATTTTCTTTTTTTAAAGGTGTGGGGTCCCCCCTAAAATTCATAACCAGACCCTTATCCGAGCATTCAGACTGGTAGGCAGGGCATTCACTCGTCCCATCCTCCTATACCATACCAGGACACATGCCCTTTACATTGGGGGTGCTTTGGGGCAAGAGGGCTCTGCCCCCACCCCAAAGCACCTTGTCCCCAAGTTGATGGGGACAGGACCTTTTCCTCACAACCCTGGGTGGTGGTTGTGGGGGTCTGCGGGCAAGGGCTTATCAGATTTTGGCCCCACTGCTTACCTATTTAGGAACTGTCAGACTGTGGAGCAGGAAATAAGTGGTTAGCCTATGTGATGATTGGATCTTTTTTTTTTTTTTTTTTTTTAGGTCCGGCAGTGCGGCAGGCCACATGGTTCACAATTGATCTACATCAGGGGCATTTTTTATTTATTTTTTAATAAAGGAATTGTCAATAACGGTGTTTGTCTTTTTATTTATTTTGACACTTTTTTATTGGTGAATGAATATACCCCATACTAATTCACATGGGGGGCCAAGATCTGGGGATCCCCTTGTTAAAAGGGGCTTCTAGATGCAGATAAGCTGCCTGCCCACATTCCCCCACAATCACCGCCCAGGGTTATGGGGAAGAGGCCCTTGTCCCAATCAACATGGGAACAAGGTGCTTAGGGGTGGGGCCTCCCCTCCCCCAAAACACACATCCATGTTGAGGGCATGTGTCCTGGTATGGTTCAGGAGGAGGGGACAAGTGAGCACCCTGCCTACTAGGCTGCATTCTCAGATAAGTGCCTGGTATGTATTTTGGGGGGACTGCATTTAATTTAAAAAATAAATAAATTGGCCTGGTATGGTTCAGAAGAAGGCCTGCCAGGCTGCATGTTTGGATAAGGGTCTGGTATAAATTTTGAGGGGAGACCCCCACGCCTTTTTTTTCCCCACATTTTCCTATTGCCAGCAATGTTTTTTTTTCCCCAAGAACACTTGCAGGCAGGAAAATGTATTTAAATGCCATTTTTCTTTCTTTATTTATGTAATTTTTGCTTAACCACTTAACGCCTGCCCACTGTATATATACGTCCTGTTTTTAAAGATGGATATCTCGGTAACGGCAGCAGCTCCTGCCACAACCGAGGTATCCATCTTTTCAGTGGGCGGGCCTGTAAACAATAACGGCGGTCTCCGCGGCGGATTCGCCGCGAGATCGCCGTTATCGGTGGCGGGAGAGGCCCCCCCCTCCCGCCGCTCTCCCGCGCCCTCCGCCGCTTACCGGAGCCGTCGGTAGCGGCGGAGGAGATCGGGTGCTGCTGCCTGATGTGTGAGGACTTAAGTGAGTGCAAGATGGCCCCCACCCATCCTCATAGCTTTGCTGGGCAGAAGTCCCACCCAGCGTCTTAGGCCCCGTACACACGACCGAACATGTCTGCTGAAACTGGTCCGCGGACCAGTTTCAGCAGACATGTTCGGTCGTCTGTACAGCCGAGCGGACAGGATTCCAGTGTACATTTGCCCGCCAGACCGTTTTCGAGCGGGCAAATGTTTCTAAACTTGCTTAGAAACATGCCCGCTGGAATCCTGCCCGTCGGACATGTTCGTTCGTCTGTACAGACTTACTGTCTGTGTGGAAGCATTGAACACTTCAGGGCCGCGCACCTCGCGCGTCATCGTCGCGGAGACGGAGCGGCCTCGTCACCGCGTATCATGTACGCGCAGATTTCTGTATGATGGTGTGTACAGCCATCATACAGAAATCTCCGGGCGGACCGGTTTCATCGTACATGTTTGCCGTGTGTACGAGGCCTTAAAAAGACAATTTTTTTGTTGTCATTTCTTTAAATGACAAATTTTCCTTTTTTTTTTTTCTTTTCTTGAATTTAAGTCCAAATAAGAGATCTGAGGTCTTTTTGACCCCATATCTCATATTTAAGAGGACCTGTCATGCTTTTTTCTATTACAAGGGATGTTTACATTCCTTGTAATAGGAATAAAAGTGATTATTTTTTTTTTATTTCAGTGTAAAAAATAATAAAATCAATAAAAATAAATAAGAAAAAAAAAATAAATTAAAAGCGCCCCGTCCCGACGAGCTCGCGCTCAGAAGCGAAGCGCATACGCGAGTTGTGCCCGCATATGAAAACGGTGTTCAAACCACACAAGTGAGGTATCACCGCGATCGTTAGAGCAAGAGCAATAATTCTAGCCCTAGAGCTACTCTGTAGCTCCAAAAATGCAACCTATAGAATTTTTTAAACGTCGCCTATCGAGATTTTTAAGGGTAAAAGTTTGACGCCATGCCACGAGCGGGCGCAATTTTAAAGCGTGACATGTTGGGTATCATTTTACTCAGCGTAACATTATCTTTCACAATATATAAAAAAATTGGGCCAAATTTATTGTTGTCTTATTTTTTTATTCAAAAAAGTGATTTTTTTCCAAAAAAAGTGCGCTTGTAAGACCGCTACGCAAATACGGTGTTACAAAATGTATTGCGATGACCGTCATTTTATTCTCTAGGGTTTTAGAAAAAATATATATAATGTTTGGGGGTTTTAAGTAATTTTCTAGCAAAAAAAACTGTTTTAGTCTTGTAAACACCGAATCTGAAAAACACCTTCTGTCCTTAAGTGGTTAAGCAGGGTCATTACATGGAACAGATACACCACAGGCAGACTAAGGGGACCCCCCCAGGCATTATATTTAAAGGAATTTTTAATTTTTATTGTTTCACTTTAAGCATCATTAAAATTAGTGCTCCTTTAAAAATGTTTTCCATGTTCGGGAGTTATGGTGCGATCCGAACCGGGGGGGAGTGTTCGGCCCATCACTACACATTGGATGACATGAAAGGTAGTAGAGCCGGGATCAGCTACTCAACGAAGACAGCTCAATATATCACAAATTCACAATAGTAATCTGAAACAGGTTTATTAGAGGGGGATTGATTCCTGCAGATCACTGATCCCTGCTATTACCAGCGGAAAGTTTAGGTGCTGGGTAGGGATGAGCTTTGAGTTCGAGTCGAACATGAGTTCGACTCGAATATTGGCTTTTCGATCGTTCGCCGAATTTCGAACATTATGGGCCATTCGTGCCAAATTCGAGTGGCGCCTCCCGGCCCATAATTCACTGCGTCATCGCAGTGCATTGCTGGCTGATGATTGACCAAGCATGCACTATGACCCGCATGCTTTGGCCAATCACAGCGCTGTCAGCACAGAGAGCCATAATTGGACAAAGGCATAGTGCCTCTGGCCAATCATGGCTCAGGGGAACTAAGTACACGCCCCACACTATATAAGGCCGCCTGCATGTAGGCCTTGTGTAGTGTGTTGCGGTATTGTGAGAGAGATAGACAGAGAGTCAGAGTGTAATTTAATTTCAGCTAGGAAGAGCAAGCAGGCGATTAAGGTAGCTTCAGTCAGAGTATTTAGTATATATATATGCATCCCAGGTGTTGTGTATATATATATATATATATATATATATATATATATATATATATATATATATATATATATATATATATATATATACAGTACAGACCAAAAGTTTGGACACACCTTCTCATTCAAAGAGTTTTCTTTATTTTCATGACTATGAAAATTGTAGATTCACACTGAAGGCATCAAAACTATAAATTAACACATGTGGAATTATACATAACAAAAAAGTGTGAAACAACTGAAAATATATTTCATGTTCTAGGTTCTTCAAAGTAGCCACCTTTTGCTTTGATGAGCTTCAAGAGGTAGTCACCTGGCACAGCACCCCATCACTCTCCTTCTTGGTCAAATAGCCCTTACACAGCCTGGAGGTGTGTTTGGGGTCATTGTCCTGTTGAAAAATAAATAATGGTCCAACTAAACTCAAACCGGATGGAATAGCATGCCGCTGCAAGATGCTGTGGTAGCCATGCTGGTTCAGTATGCCTTCAATTTTGAATAAATCCCAAACAGTGTCACCAGCAAAGCACCCCCACACCATTACACCTCCTCCTCCATGCTTCACGGTGGGAACCAGACATGTAGAGTCCATCCGTTCACATTTTCTGCGTCGCACAAAGACACGGGGGTTGGAACCAAAGATCTCAAGTTTGGACTCATCAGACCAAAGCACAGATTTCCACTGGTCTAATGTCCATTCCTTGTGTTCTTTAGCCCAAACAAGTCTCTTCTGCTTGTTGCCTTTCTTTAGCAGTGGTTTCCTAACCGATATTCTACCATGAAGGCCTGATTCACACAGTCTCCTCTTAACAGTTCTAGAGATGTATCTGCTGCAAAAGGTGCGCTACTTTGAAGAACCTAGAATATGAAATATATTTTCAGTTGTTTCACACTTTTTTGTTATGTATAATTCCACATGTGTTAATTCATAGTTTTGATGCCGTCAGTGTGAATCTACAATTTTCATAGTCATGAAAATAAAGAAAACTCTTTGAATGAGAAGGTGTGTCCAAACTTTTGGTCTGTACTGTATACACTGTATTCAGTTTAGCTAGATCTCACTTCAGAGTGTTCCTGTTATTCTTGCTGCAGTATATTAAGTCAGTGTACTGTATACTGGACTCAGTGTGCAGGTAAAGCTGACTGCAGACCATCCCTGTTCTCTTCCTAATAATACAGGCAAGCAGTTGATTGAGCTAAGCTGCAGTATATTAATTCAGTGTACTGTATACTGGGCACAGTGTGCAGGTAAAGCTGACTGCAGACCATCCCTGTTCTCTTGCTAATAATACAGGCAGGCAGTTGATTGAGCAAATATGCAGTATATTAGGTCAGTGTACTGTATACTGGGCACAGTGTACAGGTAAAGCTGACTCAAGGTCATTCCTTGTGTACCTAGTCCAATACATCAAATACAATATGTTTGGAAGGCCAACAAGGAGAGGCAGACACTCCTGGGCCAATAAAAGAGGGCAAGCAGGCTCTGTGTCTAGAGGCAGCAGTGCTGGTCGTGGTCACGGTGCATCCTCATCAGCACATGGCCGTGGGACAATGACCATTTTAGTGCATATTATAACTGGTGTTGGAGCCCTATATGCTCCCTATTTCTCATTCTTGCATACATCAACCTCTCCCAATCAAAAAGTGTGTCCCCCCTTCCCCACTCCATTTAATTTAAATCAACCAACATTATTTTAGTAATAGTGTGGTGGTATTATAATAATCAAGATAGAAAAAAATGAAAAGAACCCCCCCCCCCAAAAAAAAAACGGCTCCATGCCCCTTACAATCTACAGTGCTTTAAATCCTATAATTTGTTCTTGTTTTTCTCCAGCCACTGCTCCTCCTCTGCTGGTGAACTGAAAAATAAAGTTCCACCCAGTGCCGTCACCCGTAGGCGGGCTGGATACAACAAGGCATATACAACTTTGCATTTCTGTAAAGCACATTTAGTTGGTATAAATTCATTCCTGCGCTTCTGAAGATCTGGGGAAATTTGGCGCCTAGTGGGAGCGTGCCCATGGGCCCCGCAAACTCGATTTACGACAACGGCCCATGATCATGTCACGGAGAGACAGAACGGGGAGATGCTTATGTAAACAAGGCATTTCCCTATTCTGCCTAGCAACATAATAGGGATCTACTGCTCCCTGTCATTGAGAGCAGTGATCTTTGTCATGTTGTAGTGAGACCATCCCCCTACAGTTAGAATCACTCCCTAGGTCACACTTACCCCTTGATTGCCCCCTAGTGTTTAACCCCTTCCCTGCCAGTGTCAATTATACAGTAATCAGTGGCTATTTGTAGCTCTGATCGCTGTATAAATGACAATGGTCCCAAAATAGTGTCAAAAGTGTCCAATGTGCCCGCCATATTGTCGCAGTCCCGATAAAAATTGCAGATCGCCCCCATTACTAGTAACAAAAATAATAATAATAAAAATGCCATAAATCTATCCCCTATTTTGTAGACGCTATAACTTTTGCGCAAATGAATCAATATATACTTATTGCAATTTTTTACCAAAAATATATAGAAGAATACATATCAGCCTAAACTGAGGAAAAAAAATGTTTTTTTTTTACATTTTTGGGGAATATTTATTATGAAAATTGTCGCTCAATTTATGTTTAGAGCACAAAAAAATAGAAACCCCAGAGGTGATCAAATACCACCAAAAGAAAGCTCTATTTGTGGGAAAAAAAGTGACGTCAATTTTGTTTGGGCACAACCGCGCAATAGTCAGCTAAAGCGGCACAGTACAGAATCACGAAAAATGCTCTGGTCAGAAAGGGGGTAAATCCTTCCGGGGCTGAAGTTGTTAATCTGGCTCATATTAGGATCATTAGAGAAGGACATATGTTTTTCATATGTTTTTCACCACTCCAGTAGCGACTTCACAGTGGATTGATAATTATCTTAATATATATAGTATAATTGTTTATCATCTTGCTCTTTTGTAGTGTTGAGCTATTTGTCAGTATTGTGACTGCGTGATGTTGGCAACAGCCTTATTTCATTTTTTTATGGTGGCTGCTGGCTGCAGAGACATGCCTTGCTTCAGCCCTATCTATATGTTTATGTTTTTGGATTCCATATCATTATACTACAAATTCTTCTATGAGTGTTGATCACTCTTCCTTTTGCCTACTGTACTTGTTTTGGATTGTTTTCTTTCTTTGCTTAATAAGAGGAGTGATGCCTTACTTTTTGGACTAATGATATTGTTCCTTCAATATGTTATAAAACAATCTCCTGGCTACACCATCTCATAGTCGTTTATCAGCAGAAGTTCATCCACTAAGGCTTTATTTTTTTTCTGTTGAATATATGGTTATTTATCAGGTTTTGGGTGTATGCGCACAAAATTCGGGGTGTTTGCAGAGCTGGTTGGGTTGGAATATGTTACATAGTAATGGATTGATTTTTTACACAATTTGTTAGCAGTCAGAGTCAAGCTCTTTCAGTCTGTATATGTAAACCATTAACAAATGGTGGAGTAGCGCTAAAGAGTGAAAAGGCCTTCATATACCATCTAAATTGATAAGAAGGCTAGGTATGAGTCCAATAAATATAAAAAAATTTGAACAAATTAATAAGTGGAATAAAAAATGTATAGTCCAACAATGTGTCGAATTTGAGTGTTAGCACACTGCTGCAAACGTGAAGAAAAAACTCTGGGTCCAATGATACCTATAGCTTGCTGACCCTTACCAGAATGGAAGATCCTAACGGATCTAGTCAAGCTGAAATCGCTGGATCGCATATGTTGGAATGGAGCCTGTCTTTTGAAGCGATCCTCCAAGGGGCTTTGCTGAAGCTTGAACTGATAACAGATGTTATTGGTTGGGACGTCTCACAACTCCACATTGCTCTCATCCCCTCTGCTTTCATTGATCCTGACGGATCACAGGTTCTGGTAAGGGTTAGTGTGTGTACTGGCGGTGGTTCCGTTTGTTCACACTGTCTGTTGCCAGTCACTGGGGGATGCTCTTTATGTAATGATTTACTGCACGGATTTACACCATATCAGTTTATTTTCTCTGGTTGCTTTACTGGTGGATCGGTGACCCCTTGGAGGATCGCTTCAAAAGACAGGCTCCATTCCAACATATGCGATCCAGCGATTTCAGCTTGACTAGATCCGTTAGGATCTTCCATTCTGGTAAGGGTCAGCAAGCTATAGGTATCATTGGACCCAGAGTTTTTTCTTCACGTTTGCAGCAGTGTGCTAACACTCAAATTCGACACATTGTTGGACTATTAATTTTTTATTCCACTTATTAATTTGTTCACATTTTTTTATATTTATTGGACTCATACCTAGCCTTCTTATCAATTTAGATGGTATATGAAGGCCTTTTCACTCTTTAGTGCTACTCCACCGTTTGTTCATGATTTGTATGTTGGTATAACATTTTTGAGTTAGCTGCTTTATTTTTAATTTCACTTTTTTATTTGGTAAGCGCACTTTTTCACTTCTTTTATATGTAAACCATTGACTATGCTGTCTATAATTAACCATGGGAATCCCCTTTATCATTGTATATACAGTACTCTTTGATTATTTATGACATCCCTTAAATTTGTTATATGGAACATATGGGGCATCCTCGATAAGGTGAAATGATCAGTTGCCTTATTGTACTCTAATGCCGCGTACACACGATCGGTTCGTCTGATGGACCGTTTTCATCAGATGAACGATCGTGTCTGGGCCCCATCGGTTTTTTATCCATCGGTGAAAAAACTAGGAACTTGTTTTAAAATTATCTGATGGTTAAAAAAACGATAGAAAAAAACAATCGTCTGTGGCCACGTCCATCAGTTAAAAATCCATGCATGCTCAGAATCAAGACTATGCATGCTTGGAAGCATTGAACTTAATTTTTCTCAGGTCGTCGTTGTGTTTTACGTCACCGCGTTCTGACACAATCGTTTTTTTAACTGATGGTGTGTAGGTACGACTGATGAAAGTCAGCTTCATCGGATATCTGATGAAAAAATCCATCAGTCCGTTTTCATCGGATGAACCGATCGTGTGTACAGGGCATAAATGGTGTAGGGTACATTTCATTGAGCTATTGGAAACACATTTAGATGGCCACCTGTTGGTGTCTATTAAATGGCTGTGGATTGGATGGGTTTATCATTCCAGATATCCATCTCAATCCAGGGGAGTTTATATTTTAATACCAAAATGTTTCCAATTTAAATTCGTAGACCTGAGTTTAGATGTCCAAGGTCATTTCATCTTTGTAAATGTCAGACATCAAAAGAAACCTCTACTGTTGTTATCTTTTTACATTCCTCCTTCATTTAGATTTTAAATCCTTCCTGCAGGAGGACCTCCAATAAATGGCACAATTTATTGTTATCCTATCCATTTTGTCGGGGGACTTTAATGTGATCCTGAATACAATCTGGGTACGACAAATATCCTAATGATGTGGGGAGCCTCTAAAATCCATGCAAGACCCAGATTGTCAGCCCCTATTAACTCCTTTAAAAAGTCCTACTTTTAGGAAGACACTAAGGCAGAAAGGTTATTAAACGAACTGATTTCACCATTTGTGGCAGAGCTTTCTCCCTCTAAAGCCATGGAACTTTTACAATCAAGAGTTAAGGAACAACTTCATTAAATTAGGGCAAAGTAAAAGCTTTTCTTCCAAAAGCAACGTATCTTTGAACATGGGGATAGGTGTGGTAAGATATTGGCCAGTTTGACACATTACAACCTACAGCCCCCAGTTGTGATGTCTCTATCTTCTTCAGGTGTCCAAACTGTCTCCGATCCCGAACAGGATGTAGCCAGTGTGTTTTTCTGGGAATTATACTCCCCTATCTTTAATCCTTCTTGGAATAACTCATTGCCTATCTACATTTTTTAGACCTTAATAAACTCAAACGAAACCACATGCAAGAGCTGGAGGTACATTTAACAATAGATGAAATATGGTTTACGTTATGTAATTTGTTAAATCAAAGGCCCCAGGCTCAGGTGGGCTTCCAGCTGAATTTTATTTTGAATATCAGTATTGTTTTATTCCTATACTTAAAATCTATTCTGCAGCTCTTGAGGTAATTGTGCCCCTGCCATGTATGCATCCAGCTTATGTAATCTCACTACCAAAATCAGATAATGACCCTTCCCCTTGGGATTTATTTAGACCAATCTCTCTATTACAAACAAATATAAAAATGATAGCAAAATCTTTATGTCTTAATAAAGTAATTATGGCTTTAAATCATCCATGCCGAACAGGTTTTATATCAAGGAAAACACTAACTTTAATCTTCTCACATTAGCAAACACAGCATGGTCTGGGGTCTTGGTATCTTTAGATGTGACCAAAGCCTTTGGCTCTGTAGAGTGGGATTATCTCTGGGCAGTGCTCCATAAATTTGGATTTGGTAACACATTTATAGAATGTCTGGTCACAAATCTTCCCTTGTGCTAAGAAGACAGAGTTGTCACCTATCCCCATTACTATTTGTTGTGGCAGTAGAGCCCTTGGCAGAAGGATGAACATATATGTGGTCTGTCATTGGGTAATCTTTTAGAAAAAATATGTGTCTGTGTGTGAATGATGTGCTTTTGCCCTGGGTATTCTCCTACTAGAGCACTGAATATAACTACTGAGTTTGGCAGCTATTCAGGGTTATGCATAAAATGGTCCAAATCCATACCTTTGCAAAGACTTAGTTATTTTAGATATTTGGGAGTTATGTTGTCCAGAGATCCAGCTGAATATATAATCTTGACTTTGAGCCCCTGTGTCACGTACCTGATCCAAAGCCAATATGCAGAGAGGGGGCTCCTCTTGCGGCAAGGTGTGGTATAACTCTAAAAATACCACAGAAGTACCAAAGAAGCATGGGTTGCCGACAGAATCTGGATGGGTCCAGAAGAGCGTCACCTTGTGAAGACTGCCAAGGTGTGGTGGTGCACAGGCAGTCAGGAACTCCCTGCTGTGCTTGGAATAAACCATGGTTCAGAGGACAGCAGTGAACGTCAAACACAGAATGGCCAGTGGACACCCAGCTGAGGGTCAAACACAGGATGGCAAGAAGCAAAAGAAAATCCATAAAGTGAGGTCATAAACTAGTAAACAAGCAGGAGCAAGCAAACAAGTATAGCAAGCTGAGGTCATGCACAGGTAATCAGGCAGAGGCAAAGCTCATATAGCAAGTCGGGGTCATGCACAGGTAATCAGGCAGAGGCAAAGTCCATATAGCAAGCCGGGGTCATGCATGGGTAATCAGGCAGAGGCAAAGTCTATATAGCAAGCCAGGGTCATGCACGGGTAATCAGACAGAGGCAAAGTCCATATAGCAAACCAGGGTTATTACACATATAAAAAGCAGAAGGAAGGTCAAGGAGCAAGCCAGGGGATGAGCCAGAAGAGGAGGTCAACAGGTCTGGAATGAGCCAGGTCAAGAACAGGAGATCCAAGGAATAACACAGAGGTTCAGAAATACAGGAAACTGATGACAATCCAGCAAGTTGGGTCAGACAGAGGCAGTCTTTTATAGGCGCACATTTCTTCTACTGGCAAGATTAACAATACTTCCACGGCCATTTCCCTGACACCCTGATTCCCATGGTTAAAGTTTTTGTTACCGGAAACGATAAATCCCTGTTCCCTTAAAGCATGTATAACAGCACAGTGCTTGTGATTTGTCATTTGGCCCCTTCTATAACCTAAAATATCTGGCTAATGCTGCTTGGTTCTGCCCTCCCCACTGTAAACTGACCATGGTTTATCATGGCTGCTGAGCCCTAACACTGTGGTCAGTTTTACATGCCTTCATCACCCGCAGCCCTGCTCTGTATTTTTCTGTCCTCCTATCCCCCTCCCTTCCTGCCTGTCAGCTCAAGACACTGTGACTGTTCGGCTCTCCCTCTCCTCACTCCTCCCTGGCTGACATCAGTGGGAGTTCTCGACCCTTCCCGCTATAGATGTAAGCCTGGGAGAGGAGAGAGCCTAGGAGTCATGTGAACGCCAGGACACACTCTGATATAAGGTACAAATCGGCATCTTTTTTTTATATAGCTCAGACACTGTGACACATAATGTTATTTAACAGAGGGGATGGGATGAATAGACCATAGTGGCTTAACAACCACTTTAAGTCCAAATGTTAGGTTTTGATTAATTAAAATTATTTTGTTACCCAAAATTATGCATAACATGTGGCAGTTCTTGATATACAGTATATGTAATATAGGTATTTTAAACTGTTAGATTCTATAGTGATGGTATATTCCTACCAAACTCTTGGATGGTGGGGGCTCTACCTGCCTTTGGCCTCTATTATCTGACTGCCAAAAAATCCCATCTCTGCCTTTGGGTTAACTGGGAACAGATTCACCCATCTGTTGTAACTCTGGGAAATGTCGATACCTAACCTACAGCCCTTTTCTTTTGGTAGATAGATGAGCAAGGAACATTTCTCCCTGTTGTAAGTCACATAATGGCCTCCTGAAACAGGCTATAATAGTGTGAGATCTAGCTCTAAAAATTGTGCTATCCTTCTCATAATATAATAATAATGTAACCCTTAATGAATTTGAACCTATTCCTGACCCTGGGCTTTAGAGTAATTTGGGGATTTTTGCTAAGAGTGGATCTGATGTGGAAATTCTGATCAGAAGTGGGATTTTGAATACAAGTGGAAGAGTTAAAAAACAGGATTTGCTTTTAGCTGCTTTTAACGGTTTCTGCTGCAAGTGTTGAATTGTTTATCTTTTTTCTCTGACACTTTTTAAACAGCTTTTTTTTTCTTTCTGCTAATTAAGGGGAGTGTTTAATTGATAACAGGTGAGTATATAAGTGTCTGTAAAAACTCCATAAGAGCTGGCTCCTTGCTAAGAGTGGATCTGATGTGGAAATTCTGATCAGAAGTGGGATTTTGAATACAAGTGGAAGAGTTAAAAACCAGGAGTTTAAAACAAGAGTTAAGACAGGAGTCTTCTAAAACTGTAGGTATCATCTTAATCTTCATAGAAGTAATTATATTGTAACTGGGAAATGAGTGCTAGCAGGGTTGAAGGTTTTGCTCAGTGCACAGTGTGTCACATGTATGCAAAATTGGTGCAACAGCTCCAAGATGGATACCGCTGTGACAGAGGTGAGCAGGTTGCCCTTCTGGAAGATCGTATTAGGCCTTGTACTCACGACCGGATCTGTGCGCTGGAAACTGTCTGCCCGACAGTTTCCGGCGTACAAGGCTGATTTGTGTTTTGTTCCGCTGGCGTGTACACACCAGCGGACCAAATTCCCGTCGTACCGGAACGCGTGCACGTAAACTACGTACGACGTCACTATAAAGGGGAAGACCAAACTTAATGGCGCCGCCCTCTGTTCCTCTTTTGCTAGTTACGTGTTTGCTCGTGTTAGTGAAGGTTTGGTTAGAGCTGATTCGCGCTTCTCGGTCTCCAGGCTTTGACAGCGTGTATTCACGGGTTCAGTGCGTGTGCTTGCGGTAACGTAGTTGTCATTCGGCTATAGGCAAGCAGGTTGTTTCTGCTTTAGCAGTTGCATCCTGTGCGCTCGTATCTGTTTGTCACGTGTTTGTCGCAGGTAGTGCTGGATTTGCGAGTGCTTTCTGTTTCAGTGTGTTCTTGACTGACCAGCCGGCCGGTTTGAAGCCATGATGGAGCAGCAGCGTCAATTTTCGCGAGTTGGTGCTGTTTATGGGATGGCTGCTGGATATGTTCATTTGTCCAGTACTTTGGCCAGAAACAGGGGGCGGAGGCGTTTCTGGACCAAGAATTGGTTGCGCCAGCGTGACCAGTTCTCACATATGCCTCTGCTTAGGGAACTCCAGGAGAATAATCCTAATGACTTTAGGAATTTTCTCCGCATGACGGACCCCGTATTCAACCGTCTGCTGGATCTTCTGTCCCCCTATATCACGAGGCAGGACACTGTGATGCGCCAAGCCATCACGGCCGAGCAGAGGCTTATTGCCACGTTGCGGTACCTGGCGACTGGGAGGAGCCTGCAGGACCTCAAGTTCTCGACAGGCATCTCTCCGCAGGCGCTTGGGGTCATCATACCGGACACGTGTGCTGCCATCATCAAAGTTATGCATGAGGAGTATATTAAGGTAAGTTTCCTGGCTCTAATAATGTGGCCAACTAACTTTATTTTTATTTTCCCAGATATGCTGTGTGTTTAACTAACGTTAGCTTTTCTCCCTATGCATGTTGATATCAGCTTTACATGTTTTATTCTTGGCCTACCTGCATATTTGTCCCTTACCCAATATTAACCTGTCCAGCATGCTATCCTAGGGACAAACCCACCTTGCCATTTTTTCAAACAGGACTTTTTGGTTTTTGTGTCCCCCCCCCCCCCTTCAAACTTTTATTGTCGCCATCAGAGGGCTGTGGAGTCTCTTAATGAAGTGGCCCTATATATTTCATTTCCCAAATTCTCCATGCACATTTTTCTAATGCAATTTTAATACTGTGAACTGTCACAAGGATGCTTGTAGGATGTATTTGTTACAAAGTACTAAATCTCTAATTTTGTTTGTCCCCACAGCTACCCTCCACACCACAGGAATGGCAGTCTGTGGCTTCCCAATTTGCCCAGCGGTGTGATTTTCCAAACTGCGGTGGAGCAATAGATGGGAAACACGTCCGCATTGTGCCCCCACCCCGCTCGGGGTCCTACTATTATAATTACAAGGGTTATCATAGTATTGTGTTGATGGCGGTGGTGTCGGCACAGTATGAGTTTCTATATGTGGACGTGGGGAAGAACGGCCGGATGTCTGATGGGGGAGTGTTCGCACGGACTGATTTCTATGATCGTCTCCAAGCTGGTGGTCTGGCATTGCCACCAGATGAAGATAATGTGGAAGGACTTCCGTTTGTGTTCCTAGCGGATGAGGCTTTCGGGCTTGGTCCTCACCTCATGCGGCCTTTTCCCCAGAGGACCCTCACCTCAGAGAGGAGTGTGTTTAATTTTCGGTTGGCCAGGGCTCGGAGGGTAGTCGAGAATGCCTTTGGGATACTCACCAACCGGTTCCGCCTGTTCAGGACATCGATACATCTGGCGGAATATAAATTGGACACCGTTGTATTTGCCTGCTGCATTTTGCACAACTTTTTACGCAGGCACTCCCAGACGTACCTACCCGACATCGGTTCTGAGGCAAGACTACCCTCAGATCCCCTTCCCGGGCTGGACACTGGTCGCGCTGGCTTGGCCCCCCAATCAGCTCGTGAGGTACGCGACAAATATGTTGAGTACTTCATGGGTCGGGGGGCCATTGCTATGCCAGATCATATTTCTTTCTAATTCGGCCCCCAAAGAAAGGAATATTCTAAAAAATAATAAATAATTAGACCATTGGACTTTATACAGTTGTTTGTCATTAATGCTTTTTCTCTTTTTCTGTCTTCCTGGTTCTCTAACTAACTTCTTCAATTGTAATGCATAATTGATTTCTCCACTTTTAGTAACTAACCACATTTTGCACAGTATTCACTCATCTACAAACAGGGTATTGAGTCTAGAAATAAGAAGCAACTCCATTTGTAAATGTTGAGGTCAAGTTTTTTTAATTTTTGCTTGTTCATGACCCCAAAAATAATTTTATATTTTTTTCATTACTCCCTGCTTTTGTACTTAGGAGTCTTCAAAATTTTTTTAAACTTTTTTTTTTTTTTCAGGTAATTCAACCAAAAATATTATGCAGATTATACATTTATTAACAAGTTCACTTTTTTTTTCCTCAAATATAGTTAGATTTATTGTTTACATATATATATATATATATAGATTATATTTGGTGGGGTGTTTACCGCCTTAAATTTTTTTTTGGCCATATTTTTTAGGCACAAAAAAAAATAATTTTTTAACCATTTTTTTTGTTTTTGGTGTGTTTTTCTAAAAGAAAATTTTTACGTGAGAATTCGGAGTCAAATCTCTACTTCACTAAATTCAGTGATTAGAGAGATTTATAATTCTATATATATATTTTAAAACATTTTTGGCGTTGTTTATTCTTTATGGTCTAAACTTTATAGTATCCCAAAATGTTCAACATGGTCAAAAAGTAACAAAATCCAATTCCAAAAATATAAAAACTCACAACAGCAGTCAGTCATGGTGTGCTTTCACACTGGAACACGCCAAAATTGGAAGATACACACATTCAGTGCAAACTCGCCAAATGTCATTGGTTCAACAGACAAATGGCCACATGTGCTATCTGACATCATGGGTGATCAATGTCTGTGTTTTGTGGGAGCAAACCCTTCCTCTCAACTACTTGAGGATGGAGGAGGGGGTTGGACCCACAAAGCACAGACATTAGATATTCTGTGATGGCAGATAGCACATGTTGGCACACTGTGTGTGTATCTTCAAATTTTGTCGTATTCATTATTCAAACTGTAAAAATGTTTGTGGGGGCGGGGGATGGGCGGGGGGTGTTTCAGTCTTTGACACGGCCCATCATGTCAATAATGTTCTTAAAATTAGATTCGATGACCATCATTCTTTGCCGCATATTGTCCATTTCCGTGCTGCATTCCAAAAGGACATTTGTTACATTCTGTTCCATGAGAAACATCCTTTCACGCATATTGTGCATTTCAGTGCTGCACTCCATTACCTGCTGAATAATTATAGCAGCACTTGCACGTGAAAATATTGGCACACCATCCTCCTCCCCTAAAACAAAAAAAAAAAATGGCATTTACAATATTATTTTTCAATGAGGCCTATCTACATATGTTTTTTTGAATCAAGCTAGGGTGACACTGACCTGATGGGCTTCTCCTTTCCACCTCTTTGACATCTTCTATCACTCCTCCTTCTTCCACCACCTCCCCATCATCTTCAATCACTCCTCCTTCTTCCACCACTTCCCCATCATCTTGGACTCCTCCTTCATCCATCAATCCACCTTCTTTCAATTCGCCAAATTGTTCTTCCGCCACTTGCCCTTCATCTGCTATGACTTCTAAGTCCAAAATTACTTCTTCCTCCTCTCTTCCTTCCTCCTTTCTTCCTTCCTCCTCTCCTTCCACATCCTCCTCTCCTTCCACATCCTCCTCTCCTTCCACATCCTCTTCTCCTTCCACATTCTCCTCTCCTTCCACATCCTCCTCTCCTTCCACATCCTCCTCTCCTTCCACATCCTCCTCTCCTTCCACATCCTCTTCTCCTTCCACATCCTCCTCCTCCTCCACATGTTGAGATGGCAGATTTTGGCCTTGTCTGGCCCTCTCTGCCTCCTCCAAATGCTGGCGACTTCTTTCCCCTGAAATAAACCAAAAAAAATGTAGACTCATCAGCACACAGATATTGGAGAGCATAAATCGCACACATTGCTTAGAAGATGCTTTCATTTAGTTACTTTTATCTTTCACCAAACCTACATTTTGCAATTACTTCTATATGGCAAGCTCTGATCCTGCCCCTTTTTAGCAAAGTGACACACATGGATGTCCCCCCTAAACTGTATTTCTGGGAGACCCTACCAAAACCCATTTTTGATTTGGGGAGACACAGGTGCTCTGCATTGCAGATGTGAAAACATCTGCTTTATTACCACTGTTTTTAGAATGAATCCTGTTTGCCTTTCCCATTCTCATACTTTTTTTTTAGAGAACTAGCTTTTACACAATGTTTACAAACAAAGTTTTTGGCCAGTGAGCCATGTCCAGGTGTGTTGTTCCTGGAATAACCGAGCCTTTCTGATAAACTATGTGATGTTACGTTGTTTACTAAGAACACTGTTTGTAAATATGTAGTTATTTATGTTCTAAAAAATAAATAACAACATGTCTTTAAAATTACAAGCAGGCCAAGGAGGCAGATGGTGAAATATACATGGCAACACATTATTGCAGACAATCACCACCCCCCCCCCCCCAACCCCAATATATATTTACTTACTTTTACGCAGAATTTTAAGTATTTTCTTCATCTTATGTGGCTCCCTCAATTTTAAGTCTGACCATCGTTTCCTCAGCTGTTCCTTGGACCTGGTGATCCCAAACATCCTCTGCATTCTCCTCGCCACCTTGTCCATAATATGTGCCTTTCGGCGGTTAGGGGTCTTGTATGGCCCTAATTCACCATCATAGTCCTTTTTTCGCATGATGTAAACTAACTCCACCATTTCCTGGAACCGCATATTAGTGGCTTTATATCTTCTTTTCCTTGATCGGGACGTCCCTGCCTCTGTCCCTTCACTTGTGGCATGAGAGCATCGTGCCCGCTCGTGTGACATCGCCATCTTTCCTTTCCCACAGAGATTATGGGCGTGGAAAAGATGAATTCTTACGCCATGGGCGGAGAAGAGGGCGGCGTTTAATACATACGCGGAGTGTAGAGAATGCAAACAACGTGTTTACGTCCGTTACGCGGAGAATCTTCGAGCGCATCCAGAACATACACAGTTAACGCCATATTTCCTAAACTCATTGATTAGGGGCCTCGCAAAGGTGACGAGGGCGGGGTTTCATAAATACGCGGAGTGTTTAAAAGGTTTACGCCGTGATTACGCATCTTACGCGGTAATTAGGCGAGCGTGAGAAACGAGGAGCGAGAGACAGGAAGGTAAGGAAATTAAAAATGTGATCAGCAGAGGCCTTGAAAATGTAGACACATGGGATGGGGGTTTGGGCTGTTGGTTGCACCCTTTTTAAGCTATTCTGTCTATGGGGTACCACAATGTTATTTTGGTATCCAAATGCTTTTGGACACCTCACAAAATAGAGATATGAACAATGCTGTACCTCATTGACAAGTTTTTGAATGGTGTATTCAGATCAGGCAAAGTATTGTTCAAGTGTTGGTTGTACAGAGGTCATTAGGAAGTGTCTTTTATGTCATCCATTGTCAGGGGTATGAGATTTACACATGAAAGAGTGCCTAGATGAAAACTGTCATTTGTAAGCATTGTTTAATTTAATATATTTAAAATATTTACTGCAATGTGAACAATGGCTCTGCATCTAGCAAATCAATGTTTGGTACAAGCAATGCGGCCGAGCTGCCAATCATTGTTTAAACAAGAGAGACTGTGTTTGGAATTAGATATAGGTAATAAATTTGAAGACACATATTAGATCAAGGTCAACGCTGATCCTTTGGAATATTTATTTTTCTGTGGTTTATGTTTTTGTAATCTAGACTCAAAAAGAAATATAATTTTTCAAAAATTGCAATGGACCTCCTACAAAGCAAGGAATCTATAGAGGCCTTACTTCAAAAATACCAGGACACGCCCATCCTGTGGAATTCAAAACACTCGTTATATTGCAATAAAGAGGTACGAGCGGCAGCACTAGAAGAGCTAGCAAATTATATGCAAACTTGGGTGCCAGGATGCACTGCCAACATGGTGAAGGATAAACTTGCCAACCTCAGAAGCACATACAGGAGAGCATACAAAGCTAATAAAATCAAAAAATCGGGAGCAGCAGCAAGACAAGCAAAGGAACCCAAACTGTGGTATTATAAACAGATGGCTTTTTTGCGGGACGAAATGGAAGGCAGGAAAACGATGTCCAGTCTTTCTTCCAACCTTTCCTCCATGCTACCTTCCAGCGGACATTCCCCAGATGACCACAGCCCTGCAGAGTCGGAGGAAGAGGGCCTGGCTGACAGAGATGCAGATCTGCCACCCTTCGATGAGGAGGTATAGTAGTTTCCTCTATATTTATGGCGTAAATAATTCTTGGTGGATTAATGATTAGATATTGTAAAAAAAAAACCAAGCTGGAAAAAAGCAAACAAAAAGGTGTACAGACAAATAGGTGTCAGGGATGACAACTGCAGGGGTCAGAAGTAGAGTGTATTCAAGTAATAATGAACAGAAAATACTGAACGAAAAACATGAAAATGAGTGTGGTTTTATTTAGCGAAATTGTAAAAAAATTCTTTTTTTTTCCACACAGGAAGAAGAGATCAGCCAGGAGGTGGCAGATCCTCAGGTGTCTGTCAGCCAGGAGGAGGCCGGGGTCAGTGGCAGCCAGGAGGAGGCCGGGGTCAGTGGCAGCCAGGAGGAGGCCGGGGTCAGTGGCAGCCAGGAGGAGGCTGGGCCCAGTGGCCTGCAGCAGGTCCACCCGGCCAGGAGAACCACCACCAGCCAGTCTTCTCCCCCCCAGGTGAGGCCATCAGGCCGAAGGAGGCAGTTGAGGCCTGTGGAGGAGGCAAGCCTCCGCATGATCCAGGAGGCAAGCGCCATCATGAGGGCCCCCCTCAACCCCACAGAGGCCTTCAGTGCCTCATTGGCCCATGATTTAAATGAAGGGGAGGAGGACCAGAGAAGACTGGCAAAGGCCCTGATGAACCAGGTCCTTTGGTGGATGCAGAGGGGCCTGCTGACCCCAGACACTGGGCTATGTGACCCGGCCCGGCTTGCGGAACACCATCCTCCTGCTGCCACATCAACCCCACCTGCAAGACCCCGTGTTCGATCCGCTGGAAGGCTGCCTGGAGGGAAGGCTGGAAAGAGGAGGAAACGTTGATTTTCTGCCTTCCATTTCCTTCCACATAAAGGACATCTTGTTTGTACTACCACAGTTTGGGTTCCTTTGTTTGTGTGCTGCTGCTTCATATTTTTGTGTTTGGCTCCTGAGGCTTGGAAGTTTATCCTTCACCATGTTGGAAATGCAAGTTTGCATATAGTTTGCTATCTATTCTAGTGCTGCCGTTCTTTTTATTTTTTGTGATGACATTTGCCTGAATAAAAGGCCTTTTGCTTTCATTTGAAAACATGTCTATTGTTTGATATACTGTGGGGATTATTAGGCAGCAAACCTTTAATAAATATACAATGGGTAATTTACAAAGGACACACTCCTTGGGGGGGGGGGGGGACATTTGGTGTGCCAACATGGTTTAATATTCTCTAATGAAACACCAAAAAAAAAAAAAAAATTTAAAAAAACATGTAAAAAAAAATAGTTTAAATGGTGACATAACTAGAAACAAAAAAAGAAATTAAAAAAATGCACATTCCTTTACAAAAATGACTACTCTAAATTATGGAGGACCACCAACCAAAACACACGTCTGGCATAGAAAACATTATTAAAGGATTACATCACAAGCAAGAAATGTGACATTTCAGTATGGGACAACTCTATTGAAATTGCATCAGCAAAAGAACGGGGTTATTCTAGCAAGAGAAGAATTAATAAAACGAGGCTTTAAAATGTGGTTTAGTGCGCCTTTTTAAGACATTGTTCTCTTGCTAGAATAAAAGGTTTCTAATGACGAATGTGCCATATCCCAAAGAAACGCGAGTTTTACCTGAACGAGCGCTCCCGTCTCCTCATTTGGACTGAGCATGCGCGGGGTTTTTGTACGCTGCTTTTGTGTACAGACGACCGAACATGTCTGACGGACACGATTCCAGCAGACTGTTTTAAAGCAAGACCAGGAAACAGTTGTTCGTTGGAAAACGGTCTGGCCGACGATTGTTTGCTGGAATTCTGTACGTTACTGCCTACACACGAACGAACATGTCCGCTGAAACTGGTCCGCGGACCAGTTTCAGCAGACATGTTTGGTCGTGAGTACGAGGCCTTAGAGATCTGGAGGAGCAAGTTGCAACACTGGGTAGAAATGACAACCTTGAAAGGGGTCCTCTGCTCGCTGAGCAAGTGGTCAGTAAGATTGATGTGAAGGGTGGAGGGGCAAGTCAGGATTATCAGATAGGGAGATGGGTTAATAAGGTTAGAGGGAGTGGAAGGGGCATGAAGAAAGGGAAGGCCAGTACTGTATTTGTGCCTCAAAACAAATTTGCCAAGTTGGGTGATGATGTGGAGGTGGCAAACACAGAGGTGGCAGCCCTAGATGTTACTGCTACCCCTAACAGCCGGGAGAGCAACCCATCTAGTAGAGGTGGGGAGGGGAGTGCAGGTAGGCCTAGACAGTTGGTGGTATAAGGGGATTCTATAATCAGAAGGACTGATAGAATAATTTGTCGCCAGGATCGCTTCAACCGAATGGTTTGCTGTCTCCCTGGTGCCAGGGTTCGGCATGTGGTGGACCGGGTGGATAAATTACTGGGAGGGGCTGGGCATGACCCAGCTGTCTTGGTCCACATTGGAACCAATGACAGTATACATGGAAGGTGGAGGCTCCTTAAGAATCAATTTAAAGAACTAGGCTGCAAGATGAAGGGAAGGACCTCCAAGGTGATATTCTCTGAAATATTGCCTGTGCCATGCGCAACACAGGAAAGGCAGGGGGAGATTAGAGAGCTGAATGCATGGCTAAAGACCTGGTGTAGGAAGGAGGGATTTGGGTTTCTAGAGCACTGGGCTGACTTTTCATTGGGGTGCAACCTATATGCTAAAGACGGTTTGCACTTGAATGGAAGGGGGTCTGCTGTGCTGGGGGAGAGGTTTATGGGAATGCTGGAGGAGTATTTAAACTAGGATTGAGGGGGAGGGTGAATTAGAATTACATCGGGCACACAGGTCAGCTAGGGGTCAGACATTAATGGAGAGTGGAATGGGGATAGATGGGGGGAGGGTTATGGCAGGTGACAAGAAAGTTCCCATGTTGCAAACAGCCATTGGAAATAATAGTGCCATTTGTACTACTATAAATTATATGAAAAACACCAGAGAAAAATGTAACAATACATTTAAGTGTTTGTTCACCAATGCCAGAAGTCTGCCAAGCAAAACAGGTGAGTTGGAAGCTCTGGCGCATTAGGAGAGCTATGATGTCATCGGTATTGCTGAAACTTGGCTTCAATCCTCACATGACTGGGCTATCAATATTCCTGGCTATGCTCTCTTTCGGAAAGACAGGGTAAAAAGGAAAGGTGGAGGGGTCTGTCTCTATGTGAGAAGTGACCTCAAAGCAAGCGTGAAAGAGGACCTGGTTGATGGAGAGTGTGATGAGGCTGAAGCATTATGGGTGGAACTGCATACAGATGTGCGTAGTTCAAAATTAATCATTGGAGTTTGTTATAAACCACCCAATGTTAATGAGGAGGTAGAGACTCAGCTCCTTGCACAGATGGAAAGGGCTGCAAGGGCTGGGACGGTGATAATAATGGGGGATTTTAACTACCCAGAAATTGACTGGATTAATGGCACTTCTGGGGCAGTTAAAGGACAAAAATTTAAAAACCTATTGCAGGACAATTTTATGGTGCAGTTTATTGAGGCCCCAACTAGGAATGATGCTCTGTTGGATCTGATAATCTCAAACCATGCAGAGCTTATTACTAATGTTCAGATAAAGGAACACCTGGGTAGCAGTGATCATAACATGATTTCATTTAATGTTAACTATAAGCAAGAAATACATACAGGAAAGATAAAAACACTCAATTTTAAGAGAGCAAATTTTCCAAGGATGAGGGCTGCTCTCCAGGACTTGGACTGGGAGGGACTATTGGCACCGATGAACACAGAACAGAAATGGGAATTCTTCAAAAAGACTGTGTGGAACCTCACTGCAAAGTATGTTCCCATGGGCAAAAAGTTTAAAAGGCTAAAAATAAAACCTATGTGGCTCACGGTCAAAGTTAAAAAAGCTATAAACAATAAGAAAGTAGCTTTTAAAAAATATAAAAATGAAGGAACACTAGTGTTGTTTAAATGTTACAAAGAATATAACAGGATATGTAAAAAGGAAATCAAGGATGCAAAAATTCAAAATGAACGACAGATTGCAAAAGATAGTAGGACAAACCCCAAAAAAATTCTTTAAATATATTAATAGTAAAAAGGTGAAGTCTGAGCATGTAGGCCCCTTACAAAATAATCTAGAGTGGGTGACTGGGGACAAAGAGAAGGCAAATGTATTAAATGCTTTCTTCAGCTCTGTATATACAATGGAGCATGGGGGAGCTCATGTCCAAAATGGGGGTGGGAGTGACACAGCCCCAAATCCACAATGGCTCAAAAGTGATATGGTCCAGAAATATTTAGACAGATTAAAGGTGGATAAAGCACCTGGACCTGATGGCATCCACCCACGGATCCTAGGTGAGTTGAGCTCTGTCATTTCAAAGCCATTGTATCTAATATTTAGGGACTCATTAATGACAGGAATAGTACCACTGGATTGGCGCAGGGCCAATGTGGTACCCATATTTAAAAAGGGAACAAAGTCTTTACCAAGTAACTATAGATCTGTTAGTCTAACTTCTATAGTTGGGAAGATACTGGAACGTATAATAAAAGACCACATGGATGAGTTCTTGCTGGAAACAAACTATTTAAGCAGCAGACAACATGGATTCATGAAAGACAGAAGTTGTCAGACAAACCTGATTGCCTTTTATGAAGAGGTAAGTAAAACCCTGGACAGAGGTGTGGCTGTGGACGTGATATATTTGGATTTTGCAAAAGCGTTCGATACAGTTCCGCACACACGGCTCATGTGTAAGGTAAAGTCTACAGGATTGGAAATATCAGTTTGTAAATGGATAGAAAACTGGCTGAAAGACAGAATTCAGAGAGTCGTGGTTAATGATTCTTACTCTGAATGGTCCAAGGTTATCAGTGGTGTACCCCAAGGTTCAGTGCTGGGACCCTTACTTTTCAATATATTTATAAATGATATTGGGTCTGAGATCAAAAGTAACATTTCTGTCTTTGCAGATGACACCAAGCTATGCAGTGGAATAATGTCCTTGGAGGATGTCGCCAATTTACAAACCGACCTCAATACTCTGTCTAATTGGGCAACTGAGTGGCAGATGAGGTTTAATGTTGATAAATGTAAAGTTATGCACTTAGGGAATAAGAATATGCATGCATCATACATGCTAGGGGGAGTACAACTGGGGGGATCTGTAGTGGAGAAGGATCTGGGGGTCTTGGTAGATCATAAGCTCAATAATAACATGCAATGCCAAGCTGCAGTTTCCAAAGCGAGCAAAGTCCTTTCTTGTATTAAGAGAGGTATGGACTCCAGAGACAGAGATATAATTTTGCCCCTATACAAATCATTAGTAAGACCTCATCTGGAATATGCAGTTCAGTTTTGGGCCCCAGTTCTCAAAAAGGATATCGGAGAACTGGAGAAAGTGCAGAGAAGGGCAACCAAACTGATGAGAGGCATGGAGGAGCTCAGCTATGAGGAAAGATTAGAAGAACTAAATCTATTCACTCTTGAGAAGAGGAGAATAAGGGGGGATATGATCAACATGTACAAATATATAAGAGGTCCATACAGTGAACTTGGTGTTGAGTTATTCACTTTACAGTCAACACTGAGGACAAGGGGGCACTCTTTACGTCTAGAGGAAAAGAGATTTCACCTCCAAATACGGAAAGGTTTTTTCACAGTAAGAGCTGTGAAAATGTGGAACAGACTCCCTCCAGAGGTGGTTCTGGCCAGCTCAGTAGATTGCTTCAAGAAAGGCCTGGATACTTTCCTAAATGTACATAAAATAACTGAGTACTAAGATTTATAGGTAAAGTTGATCCAGGGTAAATCCGATTGCCTCTCGGGGGATCAGGAAGGAATTTTTTCCCCTGCTGTAGCAAATTGGATCATGCTCTGCTGGGGTTTTTTGCCTTCCTCTGGATCAACTGTGGGTATGGAGTTGGGTGTATAGGATTGTACTGTGTTTTTTATTTAGTTTTTTTGTTTTTTGTGGTTGAACTGGATGGACTTGTGTCTTTTTTCAACCTGACTAACTATGTAACTATGTAACTATGTACCTTTATTATGTAATACAAAATGAGAAGATTCAATTTTCCAACAATTTAAAGAGATATTCAGCTTTCCCAAGAATATTGTTTTTCTTTTTTTAAATGAGACTACTAAAGCACAACTTGCAGGACAACTGTGAGATATCTCTGAGGATTACTTAGTCCCTATTAAAGTGGAGGTTCCATCAAAAAAACTATTTTGCTTTAAACTGTAGCTTACGACTTAAAAAGAAAAAAAAAAAATTATTTTTTTTTACTCATCTGGAAATGCCTGTTGCTATGCGGTCCCACAAAATCTGCCTTTGAAACCACCTAGGATTCTGACATCATCTCCCTCCAATGCTCCTGGGAAATGTGTGTCATCATTTCCCAGGATGCAGTGCGCTGTCCAATTATCACTCCCCATCCAAGACTTCCAGGAAGTAAATGCCTGTAGGCTTCACAATGCCCACAAGCAAAATTACAAAGACTTAGTTATTTTAGATATTTGGGAGTTATGTTGTCCAGAGATCCAGCTGAATATATAACCTTGACTTTGAGCCCCTGTGTGGTTGGAACTCCGCTTTAAATGCAATATGCCACATCATCTCAAAAGCATATTTATCAATTATATTCCATATTATTACTTTTTGCCTAAAATGTTTGATAAGCTTACTAATATGTATATTCATCATAGTGTATATAAAGTATATATTATCATTATTATTATTATTATTATACACAACTTATATAGTGCCAACAGTTTACACAGCGCTTTTACAATGTAGACGGGGGGGGAAGCACAATTAGAGTACAGTTCAATACAGAAGGGACAGGAGCAGGGCCGCTGATAGAAATCATGGGGCCCCATACAGCCTACCTGACGGGGCCCCTTTAGCCCCTCCCCTGGTCCCTCCTTCAGCCCCACCCCTATCCCCTTCCAGGCGTTCAGCGGCTGCAGGAGGAAATTGGAAAGATCAGTATTTCTCAACATTTTACCAGTCATGGGGAAATATATTGCCTCTTCACTGCCTCTGAAAAGCAATCTAAGCCTGGATTGCTTTTCAGAGGAAAAGGTATTTTCTTGTTGGTTTTATAAACCCGCTCTAAAAAATCAGTTCTGATCGTACAGAAAAAGGGAGTCAGGTTTAAACGTAACGTGTGTATACACACGCACACACATGTAAACACATGTACGCACATACACACACATATACATACACATATAAATACATTTACACACACACATATACATACACACACATATACATACACACACACACAAAAACATACACACATATATATACACATATAAATACATATACACACAAACATGCACACACAAAGACACACCTCTTAAACAGTAGCTGTCTGCCAAGGGGGAGACCTGCAGTTACACATGCACATACATGTACGCACATACACACACACACACACACACACATATAAATACATACACACATATGCATACACATATAAATACATATACACACAAACATGCACACACAAAGACACACCTCTTAAACAGTAGCTGTCTGCAAAGGGGGAGACCTGCAGTTACACATGCACATACATGTACGCACATACACACATATAAATACATACACATATAAATACATACACACACACACAAACATGCACACCCACACACACAGACACACCTCTTAAACAGTAGCTGTCTGCCAAGGGGGAGACCTGCAGTTACACATGGGACATGGCATGAGGCTAGATTTACATCAGGCTTACAAGCAGGCAACTTTATTTTTGGAACAGGGGGACAAAAATTACAGATTTCTGGCCATGCTTTCTCAACAGATAAGGCCCCTCACTTTTAATGTATATACAAAATCCATGCATTTGAAGGGTCTATGGTCTCCTCTCCTGAGGGATACTGTGAGAATTTACCATCTACTATAGTCTGTTATATGCCTCTTCTTCTCTGTCTCCTGACTTTTAAAACATACATGCATACAAATATATATAATAGATTGCTTTTTGAAAAAATGTCAGCAGCAGCACTGTACCTTCATTCTCCATGCTGGGTACTGCACTGTAGGGGGGGGGGCAAAGAGCACAGCACACACTGCAAGACATCTCTCCCTTTGCTTTCACTTTCAGTGTAAACATTGAGATCGAGCTCCTGCACTGACGATTTACACCCCAGCTGAGTATCTGGCAGCGACCTCTCTAACATTTCAGGCATGGGAGGCACAAGGGCCCCCTGCAGCATGGAGCCCAGTTCAATGGTGACTTCTGTGTCCTGTATTTGTCAGTCATGCCACTGCCATGAGTGGAGGGAGATGAATCACTCTGCCAGGGAAGGGAATATGCAGGCTGGGACTTGAGACAGCATGCAGAGCGGACAAGGAAGTGACATGCACCCGAAATAGAAAAAATAGTCCCTCCCACACACCCACAAGAACATCAATATGATGGTACTCAGAAAGAAGAAAAAGACTCAGATAAGTCAGCGCAGAGGGGAGTGGGGGTTGGATATGCTGGCTGGAGAAGGATTTTTTGTTTTTGTTTTTTATAATGCATTTTTTTATTCTCTGATTGTCAGGGCCCCCCTGCTGGCCTGGGCCCAGTACAACAGGGCCAGTTGTACCTGCTTATCAGCGGCCCTGGACAGGAGGGTCCTGCCCATAGAGCTTACATTTTAAAGGGAGGGGGTAGTGGTAAAAAAGGTAATAGCTGCGGGAATGATGTGATGGTGGTGGCTCGTTGACAGTTCTTAGGTGTGTGTGGGATAGGCTTCTCTGAATAAATTTGTTTTCAGGGATCTCCTAAAGGTGAACAGATTTGGGGCTGATTGGACATACCGGGGCAGAGAGTTTCAGAGGATGGAAGAGGCTCTGGAGAAGTCCTGAAGGTGAGCATGGGAGGAGGTAACAAAAGTGCAAGGAACGGAGGGGGCGATTTGTGAAATATTTGCAGATGAGGTTGGTGATGTAGCTGGGGGCGATGTTATGGATGGCCTTGTATGTTGTGGTTAGTATTTTGATTTGTATATATTATATAGTTATATATTTTTAATTTGTAATATAATTATATAATTACATCTTTAATATAATTATATAATTACATCTTTAATATAATTATATAATTATAAATAAATATATATATATATATACTTTATATAAATATATGTGTATATATATATATATATATATATATATATATATATATATATATATATATATATATATATATATATATATATATATATATATATATATATATATATATATATATATATAAATAATGATGGGATCTGCTGACTCTCTTGATCAAAAAAAGTATTTTGTGCATAATGGGTAGCCTGAAATTGATATGAAAACAATACTTGCTGATGTCAACGTTTAACCAATAGATAGCTGACATTAACATTGCATTATCATATATTATCATATACAAAATGGGCCAGATTCACAAAGCACTTACGTCGACGTATCTTGAGATGCGCGGCGTAATTGAAAAATGCGCCGCGCGTATTTTTGCGCCTGATCCTCAAAACGAAATACGCCTGAAAACCATTTTTTTCCGTCCTACCTAAAATAATTACACTGGCGCTTCTTCGAGCGCAAAATACGCTAGACACACCATTGTTTTGCTAGTCAAAGATGCAAATGAGGGAGATAAAGCAATCCACAAAATTAAGTGTGTGTGGCGTATGCTTCGCCCTGTGCGCATCTGTTAGTTTCCCGGAGTAAAGTTACACTTTATAAAAGGTGCCTTAACTTTGCTCCAGCCGTGTAAAGGTCAGCTAAAGCAACACCATTAAGGAAGAGCTGAGCAAAAAAACACTTGCCAGACTACAATCTGTGTGCCAACATGCCAGGGGCATCCATGCTCATAACTATACTAGTGACTTTAGTAACCAAGGGTACCCCCTCTTCTGAGGGAACAGCAGTCAGGAGACGCCTCGCAGAATTCATCTTTGCACAGTAAACACACACATTAATCATGGCACAATGAGAATGCATGCATGCACACCCACTGTGGTCCCTAGCACAGACACATCACATGCACATCTAATTGGATTGGACCCTAGAAAACCACATGGTATTAGGAAGCAGTAACACCACGCCACGACTCCAATTATGTCACTGTGCATTCATACACCTTTCACACGGACCTGGGATCACTTGTCCCTGGTCCTGGGGATCCCTAATCCACCAAAACTGAGGGTGACACCCTTTTTTACCAGGAATGTCACCCCCACATTCATACATCATTCACACACATAAAACAAATCAGAATCACACTAAAAATTCAGAAAAAAAAAGAAAAGTACCCCCAAAATCTCAATGGCGGCGGCGTGAGCTACGCCTGGGCCGGCTACAGGCACGGCCACGGGCCCTCAGGGGAGACTCATGGGTGGGAGGCAGGGGAAGGAGGAGACTCATGGGGGGAGGCAGGGGAAGGAGGAGCCTCCCCGGGTGGCTACCCACCTGCTGGCCTGCCCTCCAAGGCCACGGCGATCCTGATCAGGCCCAGAGTGAGGGCCGACGTATTGGCCTGGACAGCCTGGGTGTTGTCCTGGACAGCCTGGGTCAGGGAAGTCACCTCAAGGGCCACGCCTGTTGTGGCGGCCTGCAGCTCAGAAAATAAATTGATAAAAGCTAATGAATTAGTGCCCACCTCACTGACTGACTCCTTGATGGAGGCCAGGCTCTCCTCCATCTGGGCCAAAGTCCGGGTGACCTGACCCAGATGTTGTGTCTGATGAGCCTGGTCCCTCTGCAGATTTGCAGGCAGGAACTCGGCCACCCCCCCTGGTCTTCTGGGTGGCCTTCCTGCCTGCAGTTGAGGCTTGTGGCCTGGGAGGAGGGGAGCCCCCTGGGGGGCAGCCCTGTTGGGGAAGGAGTGGGAGGGACTACCCCTGATGGTGGCCTGACTGCCTCCAGATGAGGCTTGTGGCCTGGGAGCAGGGGATTCCCCTGAGGGGGCAGCCCTGTTGGGGGAGGAGTGGGAGGGACTACCCCTGATGGTGGCCTGACTGCTGTCAGGCGCAAGGGAATCCTGATCCCAACACAACATCACTTCTCGGGCAATCTCCATCCGGTCATCCTCATCCTCATCCTCCTCCCCCTGAACCTCCTCATGAGGGGAGTTGTGGCCACTCCCCTGCCCGGGGGACTTTCTTGGGGCTCCTCAGCAGCCTGTTGTCCTGGGGGTGGTGCAGCCTGGCCTGATGGCCCAGCAACCTCCTGGCCTGATGGCCCAGCAATCTCCTGGCCATCTGTGGAGGACACAAAACATACACAGGTTGGAGGATCCACACACTTGGCACATATTCCCTTCCCCCACCCACACATGCTACTCACCAGATGGAAATAAAAAAAAAACTTACCTGTCCTCACAGGATCATCAGATTCAAAGCCAGGCAGGCCCACCACTTGCTGGCTGTGGAAGCAACGGGCAAGCTCCTCCTCAGTCCACCTTATGGTGCAGGGTGGGCCTCCTCCAGTGCCCCTGGCATGGGCTGCTTGCTTGGCCATCTTCTCCCGGACCAGGCTCCTAAGATCGTTGATCTTCTTCTGAATCCCACTGGGGGTCCTTGTCTCCCCCCCCCCCTCCGCATTGATCCGATCCGTTATCTCCTGGATTATTGCCCTCTTCCTGGCCGGGGGGACGTCCCGGCTGTCAGGGCCATGCAAAAATCGCCCAAATTGGGTGATAGCCCTGGCCAGCAAGTGCTTCTCTCGCACCGAGAAGTTTAATTTCCTTCTTTTAGGTGCCATCTCACAACACAGCACTCAGCAACAGACACAAAATTCAAACAGAACAAACAAACAAACACAAAAACACACAGAACAAACAGACAAAAATACACAGAACAGACACAAAAAGACACAGAACAGACAGACAAAAAGACACAGAACAGACAGCCAAAAAGACACAGAACAGACACACACAAAAATCAGACAGCAAAAAAACAAAAACACAAGCAGACAGCTAATACAAATTCAAGCAAAAAACACAGAAGAAACAGACACAAAAAACACTCAGAAAATACACACAGCTTCTATAACCTCCTACTACAATAAATCTTTAATATAAAACTACACTCACCAACAAACAGCCATAGACAACAGAGCAAAAGACACTTGCTTTAGGAAGGGAAACACAGGGATGTACTTTTGCAAGGGAAGTGCGTTTGTCTGGGGCTATTTAAGCACAGGGCGATTCTCAAACTAAGTATGCTTGGCCTTTTTCCTATCTCACTGATTGCGCCGAGCCGAGTTCTGCACATGCCCAGTGAGGTGCAGATTCGTGCGCGCATGCGCAGTATGGCCGGTCCTTCATTTGCATGGGGTCACTGCTCATTCCAATGGAGCACGCCCACTTCCTTCCCACTTGCAATAACCCTGCCTTACGCCTCGGTATTTACGTCGCGCTGGCGCAAATTTGGGTGCAAATGCTCTGTGGATACGGCACTTACGTCACAAAATTAAGGCGCAGTAACTTGAATGATATACGTTTGGAGTAACTTAATTTGTGCCGCTCTACGTGAATCTGGCCCAATGTCTCTAATGTCTCAAAAGAACCGCCGTTCTTTTAAATGGCAAGAACGATGAGCATGCACTCGTCACATTCAATGCCATCGCCGCCATCTTGCTACACCCTACACAATGCCTTGGAAGCTACAGTACCGTGCATGCGCCAAAGTCTCATCGAGCATGCGCAGGTTTCCATGGAGGCAGGTAAGTATACAGATGCTCGGGTTTCTCGGCAGGAATCATGAAGAGTAAATAGAGAGCAGGTTCTCTATTTTTTTCATTGAGATTCCAGGCAGTTTTCTCTACGAGAAACCATACACACGCTCGGTTTTCTCAGCAAAAAGCTCTGCCAGCAGTTTTCTTGCTGTTTCTGGCCGAGAAAACCGTGCGTGTATACAGTACAAGGCTTAAGTCTGTCTATACCATCTTTCCAGGTTATAATTCAAAGGTTTGAACATTATTAGTTAAATAAACAAGATAAGAAAATGGTAAGAAGCTCTTGTTTCACATAAGCTCAAAGAAGTTTTCTTTGCATGAACGAAATAAGAGGGCTTACCCACAAATGAAGCTATTATAGTATATATTTTAAATAGTGTTTCCTTCATAATATCTTAACAATGTATTAGTTATTCATAAAAACCAGTGAAATACATATATATATATAAATATATATTATTATGGTAAAAGTTGCAAACATTGTATTCTATTAATGAGAATGTTCATGAATAGGGATGAGCTTTATGTTTGGGTCGAACATGAGTTTGACTCGAACATTGGCTGTTCGCCCGTTCGCCAAACAGCGAACAATTTGGGGGGTTTTGCGGCAAATTCGAAGAGCTGCAGAACACCCTTTAAAAGTCTATGGGAGAAATCTAAAGTGCTAATTTTAAAGGTTAATATGCAAGTTACTGTAAAAAAAAAAAGCGTTTGGGGATCTGAGTCCTGCCCCAGGGGACATATATCAATGCAATTTTTTTTTTAAAACTACAGTTTTTTCGGGGAGCAGTGATTTCAATAATGCTTAAAGTGAAACAATAAAAGTGAAATATTCCTTTAAATTTCATACCTGGGGGTGTCTATAGTATGCCTGTAAAGTAGCACATGTTTCTTATGTTTATAACAGTCTCTGCACAAAATGACATTTCTAAAGGAAAAAAAGTAATTTAAAACTGCTATAATGAATTGTCGGGTCCCAGCAATACAGATAAAAGTAATTGAAAGCCATTGAAAAAAAAAAGTGTGGGATCCCCCTATATTCCATTACCAGGCTCTTCAGGTCTGGTATGGATATTAAGGTGAACCCTGCGCCAAATAAAAAAAACATGGCATGGGGTTCCTCCCAAAAAATCCATACCAGACCCTTATCCAAGCATGCAACCTGACAGGCCACAGGAAAAGAGGGGGGGACAAGAGAGCGCCCCCCTCCTGAACCGTACCAGGCCACATGCCCTCAACATGGGGAGGATGTCCCCATGTTGATGGGGAAAAGTGACTCACCCCCACATCCTTTGCCCGGGTATTTTGGGAGTCTGCAGGCGGGGGGCTTATCAGAATCTGGAAGCCCCCTTTAACAAAGGGGACCCCCAGATCCTAGCCCCCATATGTGAATTGGTAAGGGGTACATTGTACCCCTACCATTTCACAAAAAAAGGGTTAAAAATGACAGGAGACGGCTTGGGACAAGTCATTTATTAAAAACAAAAAAAATACAAATACAAATTCCAGCAATGTAATCCATTCTCGATCTCCAGCAATGTAATCTATTCTCGAGCTTCAACGAAGATCTCCAGCGATGATCTCCAGCGAGGATACAATGCACATGATCCTGCCTCTACCGGAGGGCAGGGCCAGAGATGCAAGGGGAATTGCCAGGGTTACCCAGTGACGTGTATGGGTGACCCCGCCCCCTCTTATGTAATGGGAAACCTGCGTTGCATCAGAGGGGTGCAGGGTCACTCGTACACATCACTGGGTAGCCCCAGTGATTCCCCTTGTCTGTGCGTCGTATACTCACTGGAGATTATCACTGGAGATCAGCGCTGGAGATCGAGAATGAATTACATCGCTGGAGATCGAGAATGGATTACATTGCTGGAATATTTATTTTATCAAAAAAAAAAATATATATGTTTAATAAAGGACTTGTCCCAAGCCATCTCCTGTTGTTTTTAACATTTTGACACTTTTTTTGTGAGGCATAGGGGGTGGTATCTGGGGGTCCCCTTTGTTAAACAGGGCTTCCAGATTCCGATAAGCCACCCGCCCGCAGACCCCCACAACCACCGGGCAAGGGTTGTGGGGATGAGGCCCTTGTCCCCATCAACATGGGGACATCCTCCCCATGTTGAGGGCATGTGGCCTGGTATGGTTCAGGAGGGGAGCGCTCTCTCTCCCACCTCTTTTCCTGCAGCCTGCCAGGTTGCATACTCAGATAAGGGTCTGGTATGGATTTTTTGGGGGAACCCCATGCCATTTTTTTGCGCGGAGTTCCCCTTAAAATCCACACCAGTCCTGAAGGGCCTGGTAATAGAATTTGGGGGGACCCCCACACATTTTTTTTAATTTTTTTTCAATGACTTTTATCTGTATTGCTGGGAGCCGACAATTCATTATAAATAATAAAAGTAGTTTTAAATTACTTCCCCGATAGACATTTTGCATTAAATTTTTACTGAGGACATGCTTGCATTTATTGTGGCCCAGTGCAACCTGTATGCACAACAATTCATAGCAAGCAACCCAACATCCTCTTTTGCCCGGCCCTTACGAGTAGAGAGCCATAACAGTGCACAAGTTTAAAACAAAAATTTGGGCCCCACATTCTGTATGGGACTAAACAAAAAATAATAATTATGTTCATATTGGTCATCCCGTCCCATCTATCACATGCCCATCCTTTCCTCAGTAATGCCCAGAACCAGATATCTCATGATTATGAGATTCCTACACTATAATGATAATACAGTGCCCTCCCGAAATGACCCAAATTTTGATAAGCTTTATAAAATGTGGCCGCTACTAAAATATTTTTCTGAAATCTTCCATCAGTTGTTTACCCCAGACCAGCACATATGCGTGGATGAGTCCCTTATCAAATTTCCTGGCAGGCTGGGCTTAAAACAATTTATTCTCAACAAAAGGGCCCGCTATGGGGTAAAGCTTTATAAATTGTTTGACCGAGCCACAGACTACATGGGATCAAGCGGGAAAGTCGTTTGGGTATGCATAAACCCACTCCTGGATAAAGGCTACCATTTGTACGTAAATAACTTTTATACAAGTTTGCCCCTGTTCCGCAACCTTCACAGAAAGAACACTTCAGCATGCGGCACCGTAAGGACAAACCAGAAGGGCTTTCCTCAAAGCCTCATCAACAAAAAGTTAAGAAGAGGGGAGGCGGCGAGTTTACGGAATGAGAAAATTCTAGCTGTGAAGTGGAGGGACAGAAGGGATGTTTACATGCTTTCTTCGATCCACAACAATACATTCGTTACGATCACCAGGAGGAATGGCCCAATCCAAAAGCCAACATGTATTCACAAATACAATATGTTCATGAGGGGTGTCGACTTCAACAACCAAATGCTTGAACCCTACCTTTCCACAAGACAAACATACTAGTGGTATAAAAATGTTTCAATTTATTTATTTAATTCGGCCATATACACCTATGTAATCTATCGGAAATCCACTGAAAGACCCTAGACCAGAAAACATTCGATCCAATGTGATTAGCAGACTCTCCGAGCGCCACTTTCCCAATAACATCCTTCCCATACCAACAGGCCAAAAACATCAGAAAAAATGCCAGGTGTGCACCAAAGAAGGAGTGAGAAGAGACACCACTTTTCATTGTGCCCAATGTCCTTCCCAACCAGGCCTCTGCTTAGTTGACTGTTTCCGCCATTACCATACTAAATTGTTAGTGAAGTATGGTAAACATAACCCTCACTTCCTGCCATTTACCTTCACACCCCTTATGCCTCTGCTTGCTCTGTAACTGACCCTGGCGTGTTATTCGACCACACTTCTGCCTACCGATTCTGTATATACCTCTGCCTGATCTGGAACTGACCCTGGACTGTTATTCGACCACGCTTCTACCTACCGATTCTGTACATACCTCTGCCTGATCTGGAACTGACCCTGGACTGTTTGACCATGCTCTTTGCCTGCCTCTTGGACTGATCTTGTACCCTGCCAGTGGACTAGTGGGATTCATAACACAGGGGTCTCACATATGTGAGGGGCTCCATAATTGTTTTTCTGGATAAAGATTTTTTTTTTATTGTTTTCTCATTCCTAAATTAGGGTCTGGAGACTCAGAGGCTTCAAAGAGATTTGGGTGGGAGAAGCCTCTACCCCTGTCCCCATTCTGTCATGAATGAAGCCCTACTTCTGCCTGCTGCCTGTAGGACCTATGCCATCATGCCTCTGTCTGTCGCGTGAACTGACCACACCACATGAACCTGCCTTCTACCAGGACCAATATTTTGGCACTGCTGACAATCTCTGCCTGCACTGACCCTGGACTGTATATGGACAGTATCCCTGCCTGCTGCCTTTACTGACTATGGACAGACATATTTGGTATCGCCATACTCAGGAGGAGTAGCAAAATGTATTATGGGGTGTCATTTTTGCTACGTACATGCTATGTGTTGGAGAATGGACATATCTTATAAATGGCCAACTTTGTGTAAAAAAAATGCATTTTCATTTTTTCCCACAAATTCCAAAAACTTCTGGAAAAAATGAACCGTTCAAAAGACTTATTATGCCTCATAGATTATAAGTTGGGGTGTTAGCTTTCCAAAATGGGGTCACTTTGTGGGCATTTCTATTGTCCTGGTGCTCCAGAGCCTTTAAAAGTGTAATAGGCAGTCAACAAGTTAGATGTGTAATGTATGCTCCTAGAACACCTGATGGTGCTCCCTGCATATTGAGCCTCTCTTTGTGGCTAGGCTGTGAAAAAGTCCCACACATGTGGTATCACCATACTCAGGAGGAGTAGCATAATGTATTTTGGGGTGTCATTTGTGGCATACACATGCCATGTGAGAGAAATAACCTATTACAATGACAATTTTGTGGGGAAAAAATTGAGGGAAAAAATGACATCAAAACCCTCACCATGCTTCTTACTAAATACCTTGGAATGTCTACTTTCAAAAAAAGGGGTCATTTGGGGGTATTTGTACTTTCCTGGCTTGTTCGGGTAACAAGAAATGAGATAGGCCACCAGTATATCAGGTGTGATCATTTTTTTATGATTTTAACCACAGCTTGTAGACTCTAACTTTCACAAAGACCAAATAATATTCACTAATTTGGGTTATTTTTACTAAATATATGTAGCAATACATAAAAAACAGAGGTGATTAAATACCAGCTCTATTTGTATGAAAAAAAGGACAAAAAATCATTTGGATACAGTATTTTTCATTCAAAGTGTGAAAGCACTGAAAGCTGTAAATTGGTCTGGGCAGGAGGGGGTTTAAGTGCCCAGTAGGCAAGTGGTTAAAACAAGGGGGATACATATATTGTTATATTTGACAAAACTGACTTCAAAGTCTTATGCCCCTTACACACCATCACTTTATGTGATGAAAAAAAACGTCATTTTCTGTGAAGTAAAAAATGACGTTTTTGAAACTTCAATTTTCAAAGACGAAGTTGCCTACACACCATCGTTTTTCTCACAATGTTCTAGCAAAGCGAGGTTACGTTCACCACGTTTTTCCATTGAAGCTCGCTTCATAAGTAGCTTTTGGGCATGCGCGGGTGAAAAAACGTCGTTTTAAACAACGTTTTTGCTACACACGGTCAATTTCTGTGAAGTAAAAAGTGCACTTTTGAAAAACGACACATAAAATTGAAGCATGCTTCATTTTTTTTTGGTCGTTTTTTAGAAGACATAAAACGACGTTTTCCCCCACACACGGTCAATTAAAGTGACGTTTTCGAAAACGTCATTTTTTTTCATCACATAAAGTGATGGTGTGTACGGGGCATTAGAATTGGATTGGTTATAGCATGTGTTAAACCATTGATTCATTCTAAATTTTAAAAAATATGTCTTGTTCAAATTATCAAGCTGTGCACAATTTAATTTTTTTTGTGCATTTTAGAGTGTAAGTAGAAGGTCTGTTTGTTTTGAGAAGATATCACACCTTGTTAGGTAAACTGTTGTTTACACAAGTCAGTGAAACCACAAGAAGATATTCACAAGTAACCAAGTCTAATGCCGCGTACACACGATCGGTCCAATCGATGAGAATGGTCTGATGGACCATTTTCATCGGTCAAAACCGATCGTGTGTGGGCGCCATCGGTTAGTTAACCATCGGTTAAAAAAACGCAACTTGTTTTAAAATTAACCGATGGATTCCTAACCGATAGGACAAAACCGATCGTTAGTAGGCACGACCATCGGGTAAAAATCCACACATGCTCAGAATCAAGTCGACGCAAGCTTGGAAGCATTGAACTTCGTTTTTTTCAGCATGTCGTTGTGTTTTACCTCACTGCATTCTGACAAGATCGTTTTTTTAACCGATGGTGTGTAGGCGCGACGGACCATCAGTCAGCTTCATCGGTTAACCGATGAAAACGGCCCATCGGTCCGTTCTCATCGGATGGACTGATCGTGTGTACGCGGCATTAAATGTACAAGTATCATTCAAGAATTGAAATGTGGTATTTTGTTATAAGAACTTGTGTACAAATGTGAATATTATCTATAACATCATTTATCTTTGATATATCCATTTTTTTGTATTATCACAAAATATACCTGATATTAATTGCATTGTATTTTTAGTTAATAAATATATATTTTTAAGCATATCATCACTGTCACGTGTCTTCAAAATAGCATGGATACACAAACTTACATTTCTTGTTGGTATTTATGGAAAAGGGTAAATCTCCCAAAACCAAGATTTGCATAATTTCATCAATACCATACTGTATTATTATTTCAGTATAAACATTCTGACAAGTTTTGGTTTAAAAAAAAAATGATCACAGCACTGCAAACTGAAAATGGCCTCGTAATGGTGGGGTATTACAGGCTAATACTGAAGTGACTTTGTTCTACGGTTTCCTAAATTCATGTGGCTTTGAGACATCTCCCAAGCATTTTAATTGAAGGATCTGTGTATTTGCATTGTTGCCCTTTAAGTTGCATTATAAGACCATGGGCCAGATCCTCAAAAGAGATACGGCGGAGTAACTGCTGTTACTCCGTCGTATCGCTGGTCCTAACTATGGAACTGATCCACAGACTCAGTTTCCCATAGTTAGGACGAAGATCCGACATGTGTAATTGAATTACACTGTCGGATCTTAAGGATGCAATTCTAGGCCGGCCGCTAGGTGGCGAGGCCATTGCGGCCGGCGTAGAATATGCAAATGACCAGTTACGGCAATCCACGAACGCTCCGACGGGCCCGTCGCTCTAAATCTACATCGTTTACGTCGAGTTCCGCCGCGTAAAACTAGGGCTAAGCCCTAGTTGTCTTAAGCCATGTTAAGTATGGCCGTCGTTCCCGCGTCGAATTTTAAATTCTACGTCGTTTGCGTAAGACGTCCGTGAATGGCGCTGGACGCCATTTACGTTAACGTCTAAGCAAATGACGTCGGAGCGACGTCAGTTAGCGCAATGCACGTCGGGTAATTTACCCGACGGAGCATGCGCAGTACGTCCGGCGCGGGAGCGCGCCTAATTTAAATGGGACTCGCCCATTTGAATAGGAACGCCTTGCGCCGGACGGATTTAAGTTACAGCGCCGCAAAATTCCAGGTAAGTGCTTTGTGGATCGGCACCTAACTTGGGAATTTTGCGGCGGAGTAACTTAAATCCGAAAAGTTACGTTGCGCCGCGGCTTTGTGGATAACCCCCCATATTCTTAGCTGAATGGTATTTTATTTATTTTTTTGTTTGTTTGTTTTTGTTTTTTTACTTGTACATAGTCCTCATGGCAATGCCTAGAAACCAATGCACTTCTTTGACTGTAGGCTGCAAACTGGCCTTAAACTTAGCTCAGTTCTTTCATCTTTAACAGTGGGGAAAAGAAAAGAAGTGAAGGCATTGCTAAGGCTAAATAAAAATATGTAAAAAATGTTGTGCATTTTTGTTTTAAGTCATAATATTTTGACTATCAACAGACAAGCACAAGAAGCTAGTAATGCCCCGTACACACGATATGAATATCGTAAGACAGATCGTACAACTTTTTTTCGTTTAATAGTCACAAGTAGAAATTGAATAGGTTATTAAAGTCACGAAAATTTTCGTACGACAGAATTTTTTTAATGTATTTTCGGACGACTACTGTACTTACTAAACGAAAATCGTATGATCTGGCATTGTACGAGGACAATTTTCATGCTTGTCATGCCAATCAAATAATATTGGATGAACTGCAGTGATCGGCTCTCGAAAGTAGTGTACACACGATCCAAAAATCGTACGATTCTTCCTCGGACGATCGTTTTCGTCCGATATTTGGATCGTGTGTACGGGCCATAAGTCCCTGTTTTTTTTTTAAGTCAAGTCTTGCCCTAAATACACAAATCTTCATTCACATGTAGTAATTCTTTATTTTATTATTATTTTATTAAACGGGATTCATATAGCGACAACCGTTTACGCAGCGCTTTACAATATAAAAGGGAGACAATATAGTTAAAATACAATAAAATACAAGAGGATTAAGAGGGCCCTGCTCAGAAGAGCTTACAATCGAATAGGGTGGGACATATGGTACAAAAGGTTGTAACTGTGGGGAATTAGTTGATGGAAGTGGTAAAATATTAGTTGGAGACAAGATAGGGTTCCCTGAAGAGATGAGTTTTCAGGGATTGAATGACGGTAGGGGGATAGCCAGACAGGTTGAGGTAGCAAGTTCCAGAGGATGGGAGAGGCTCTGGAGAAATCTTGGAGACGAGCATGGGAGGAGGAGATGAGAGAGCTTGAGAGTAGGAGGTCTTGAGAAGAGCAGAGAGGACGGTTTGGGTGATATTTGGAGACAAGATTGGTGATGTAGCTTGGGGCAGAGTTGTGAATGGCTTTGTATGTTGTGGTTAGTATTTTGAATTTAAGAAAGAGAAAAAAGAAAGACAACACAATAAACTTAAGCTGAGCATTTAAAAAAATGTTTGCAATATAGTTCACAGCAAAAATTATACTGCACCAAATGTTCCTTATCTATGCAAATTATATTTTTAATTCTATGTAGGGATGTATATTCTTATCAGTGCCAGTGATACTGAGGTGAATTCAAGGTGTTAGTTAAAATAAATATGTGAAATTGCTTTGGGCATTTATGCTGTTTGCTATACACCTTTGGCTCTACATTAACATGAACTGGCTGAGAATCAGCTTCCAATGCTCCTTTTTTTATTTTTTTATTTCAATCACACAACACCATGTCCGCCCTGGTTCACACTGGGTACGATTTGGAACGATTTGAGATGCGATTTGACATGTCAAATCGTATCTCAAATTGGCGGCAATTGTCGGCAATGGCACTGTCCTAATCAGTGCGACGCCGCATCTGCGATTTCAAAAAGTAGTTCCTGTACTACTTTTTGCGATTTCGGGCCGCGATTTACATCAAATTGCGTCCGAAATCGTGGCAAAATCGCGGCAAAATCGCGGCAAAATCGCAGCCGCGAAATCGCGGTAAAATCGTGCATTTTACCGCGATTTTGAATTCGCAGCAGTGTGAACCTAGGCTAAATTATATTTACTAACTATTTCCATTATTTTCTGTAAATTGTGCATTTTAATATAAGCATTAACAAAGACCAAGAGAGAAGAACTGAAAAGTAACAAACATCTTAAGTAAGATAATATTTACACTAAATGCCGAGTTAAGGATTTACTTATTGCTCATGTGAATTGAAGTGTTTTACTAAATATTTTTATTTTAAGTCTGCTTTCAAGCTACCAGGATCAAATACCATTATCCTGTGAGTAATTCAGTAATTCTTTGTATTTTTTAAAAAAATACCTTGCTGTATTAGAGTGGGTTTTTACATGAGCCTCGCCACAGTGTCTGGAAATGTCAACATTTGATTGTATTGGGAATCTCAATTCCAGCTGGACTATTGATTTAAGACTATTATTTTTATTGCTGTATTGTAATGATATACATTTTAAAAAGTACATAAATGTTATATACAACAAACTTTATCTAGTTAAAAAATTCTATACAAGTTTAGATAATCCTCATGATATAGGAATAATAACCATAATTATTGCCCCAAGGAATTCCACCCTACTTTCTGATGTTTTGAAATGGTACACCACCTAAGCTTAGAGATTCTGAATAAAGATTGGAATGGTAGTTCCATTCCATTTCATGTACCAGTCTAGAACTTGCACTTAAATTTGGTGCATAATGGCACTGTTAAAATGCACATAAAAAACACTTCTGAAAAATCTGTATGCAAAACGATTTCATAGAATGCAAACTGTGGGTATTTTATTTTGAATTTGATGCAGACATTGCTCCACAATTGCTCCACAATCTAAAAGTGTTTCATTATCAAATTATTAACATTAACAAGAGAGATTCATTTTGGAAAAGTGTCACAGTTTTTTTTTTAATTCCTCCAATATAGATAAAAATCTATTATAGTTTTAGGCCCCTTTCAGACGTGCGGACCGTATGTCCGCTTTTTCATCCGTCCGTTTGCGGATGAAAAAGGGACATACTGTACATTGGTCCCTATGTGATTGCGGATGTCAGCGGATAAACATCCGCTTACACCCGTAATAACCCGCCTCCGCAAACATCCGATTTTGCAGACGGAAGAAAACCCTATTTTTTCTTCCGTCTGCGGATCGGATCAGATGAACACGGACACACGGTCCGTGTTCATTCGATCCAACCATAGGGGAGAGCGGAGAAAAGACAGGGCGGTCCCTGCACTGTGTGCGGGGACCGCCCTGTCAGCCGACGGCTCAGCTGGGATTTACGAAGCGATCCCCGCTGAGCTTACGGACACACGGAGGCGGATTACTGATCTGCCCCGTGTGAAAGGGCCCTTACTGTTGACCACGCTAATAATAATGCTACTATCCTTTATATTTATAGTAATAAAACAAGTCATTGATTAAACCTGGAAGACTGTAACTTCTATGCACTCAAAATTTGTGTTTCCTGAATGATGTGCCTGAAAAAAACTTTTAACCACCTGACCACCATGGCTGCATAACAATATTTCTAAATCTATTGCCCCTTATTCATTTTGATGGATTGGTTCTTCTAATCTATAAAGTGTCCTAAAATATGACTTGAAAATGTAATACAGCTTTCTTGAGTTAAAGTATACCGACAGTTGTTGGGGAAAACATTTAAAACAGGCCATGAGGTGTTTTTCAGGCAACCAAAGTAGCAGCTATGTAAAAGGAAATTAGTATATATTTTTAAAATGTTCCTTAAAGAGGTTGTAAAAGCTGATTTTTCTACTTGTAATAGATTTGTATTCAAAAGTTTAACAAAGTACAGACATACCAATGTGGTTAGAGAAATATCAAGGAAGGGTGCTCATTTCCAATACAATCAAGGGCCCGAGTGTTATGGACAGGACCCAAATAAATGAGCCTAAAAGGCTTGGCCTTAATGAAGCAACAGTTTACTACAAGCATAAACTGTGTAGTCACCATATTAGAGACATGGAGGCATATCTATAAAAGTATGTCACATTAGCAATTAGTCAAATGGTAACACAACTACAATCAAGGAAATGTGGGAGCTATAATGACAGGGATTATGTTCAGTACCTCAAGGCACAATGCCTTGCTCCCTTAAATGATTAGGAGTGAGGGAGGCTCTACAGACCCTCCATATGCATCCATATATAAAACATCAGTAAGTAGTAAGGGGGGGGGGGGAAGAAATAGAGAAAAAGATAAAGGAAAAAAAAAGATGGGGAATAGCATTCCCCTCGATCCAAGTCGGAGGCCGCAGGGTGCCCCAGCACCTAAGGGGCCTGGAGGTATTTAATCCAAGGGTTCCATACCTTCTCAACTTTGGTTTGCTTGTCTCTAAGAATACTTTTTTAGTTTTTCAATAATCATAATCCAGGATATTTTGTGTTTAACCAGCGTCACCTTAATCACGGGTGATTTCCATACTCACGCTATTGTAAATTTAGTTGCTGTAAATATGAAAAAGATAAGGGTTTGGAGAAGCCTGGTAATCTCATGAGAGGGGTCAGCGAACAGAGCTGTTTTGGGATTTTTGAGTATGTTCTGTCCCGTCACTGAATAAATGTAATTAAATGCTCTGATCCAAAATCTTTGGGCCTTTGGACAAGACCACCAAACATGAAACAAATCTTTTTGCCAAGATCGCCGGAAAAAAATACCATCTGGATAACATCTTGTAGTTTGCTTCTACTAAAGAGGTGTTGAGTATTCCTTTATGTACCAAGGTTGACCACTGCACCCACACCCCTCCTTTATCTGCTCACCCAGGTCTGATTCCCATTTCATTTTGTATGAAGGTTTACTACTTTGGCTACTAAAGAAATGACATAGCTCAGAGATTTCGCTGCATGTTTCAGGACTACGTATACATCTATTTTCAAATAGAGTTCTAGTTATTAATATCTACCTGGTCTTATTGAAAGACTGAATAAAATGGGTAATTTGACACAAGCAAAAAGTTTCTCAAGGGGCATCTCTAATGTTTCTCTGAAATAGGGGGGGGGGGGCTTTATAATCCCTTAATGGTTAATAATATGTTATATCCTATAGAGGTTCTAGTTAATCCACCATGCAAATTGTTGAGGATCCTGTCCTGGGGGGAATTGAGGTTTATTAAAAGGAGGAGCCACTGGAGAATGAGGAGATTTCATAAAATATAATTTGCATATCTTGTCCCAAAGATGTAGAGAGTGGGATAAGAAAGGCTCATGATAGCCTGACACTCCTGTGGGAAGAGCCACATAAGGAGGTCCATAGGAATTGAGGTACTAGCTTGTGCCTCCAACCGAACCCAGTCAGGTTGATGTGTTTTTGAGACAATTTGATACAGCTGGACCAACTTCTCTTCTGTATGTGTCCCCTTAGTAAGCCACCTACTTCTGGGGCACACCTGTGGGCTTGCATCTGAGTCCAGCTGTGTGCATTTATAGACTCATACAGTGTGTCTCGGCCTGCCCCCAGTCCCTCATTGCAAGATTTGATTGACAGCAGAAGGAGTCAATGGTTTCAGCTGCTGCCTCTGTATCATTTGAGGAGAGGAGAGGAGCAGAGACCAGTGCCACTGCAGATGGGCACAGCGCTGGATCAAGATAGGGTTCAGTTAAGTGTATAGGGAAGTAAGGGGCAATGCTACTGCTGGGACGTTTTTTACCTTAATGCAAGGAATGCATTAAGGTAAAAAATGTCTTACATTTAGAACCACTTTAAAGCAGAACTACACTGCATCTGACCACAACAAATCATTATTTGATTTTTTTTTATATATTTAAAACAAACTTACCCATTCATACATGTCTCCATGCTTTATTTTGCTGAGAATTCACTTTACAAAACACCCCCCCCCTAGCATTCCTGGGTATTGCCATCTTGAGTAAGGGCAGTTGATTTATGTAGCATTCACTTCTAGGAATCCATCTGCCCTTTTTTCAGGCATGCAGGCAGGTGTGCTTAGTTGAGATAACTCATTCTTCCCTACTGAAGACTCCTGGCATGTTTGACATAATTTGAATAGGCCTGAAAAATCAGGAAGCTAATGGAGAAGTGTAACAGGTACATATTATATACTTTCCTATCTATTTTCTAATGCTAGTAGCATACGCATTTCACTTTACCAGTTTAAGCAACTTCCTGCCATGTTAAACATTTAAATATTGTTATTAAAACTTTATATCATGAAGCATGCTAACAATGCATACCAACTTTATAATTTACAATGAGCACCTAGCACTTTTCATGCCCATGAAGGAAATATTTCCGAAGAAAAAGGCATTGATAGTAGTAATCAGAAATGGGTTTACGAAGGGTCGTTCCTGCCAGACAAATCTGCTAACATTCTACGAGGAAGTGAGCTGCCATCTAGGCAGGGGGAGGCCTGTGGGTTTGGTGTATCTGAATTTTGCAAAAACATTTGATACAGTTCCCCATAAATGCTTAATTTACTACCTGAGGTCTGCAGGCATGGACCATAAGGTTCGTTCTTGAATAAAAAAAATGGTCACAGGGGCGTATAAATAAATGGTGATTCTGCGCAACATATCACACTAATGGAATAGTGATATCACATAAACAAGATAAATGTAAGAGCTGACAAATAATCAGCATATAGTATTAAATGCAAAGAGAATAGTGAGTCCAAATATAAATATATATATACTCAAATAGTGAATAGTGAGTCCAAAATATATAATACTCATAAGGCGAATGTGCAAAAATATATAAAGAATATTGTGCAAAAAAACCGGAATGGAAGTTCAATCCCAATAGTAAACACAAATCAGCTGTCAGGGCAGATATTCTGAATGCACTGGATGAAGGTGAGCACCAGCTCTATGGTGTGAGTGCACGGCCGTGCGATAGAAGATAAACCAGATCCCTGGCTGAGCTCCCGGGACTCTTACCTCTCAGCCCTCCTAAATGGGCATTGATGTACAGGTCACTCGCAGCCTTCTATGGGTGGTCCCTGATGTTTCCTCTCTTGATCTGATGGATCCTTCCTTAATTGGGACAGATGCTCCTCGAAACCAGATGGATGATGTGGGTTATAAGAGAGAGAGAGAGGGGACTCCCATAGTGAGGTAACGTTTGGTGCAGGTAAAATATGTTTATTGAGGAAAAACCTGCACTTACATTAAAAAAATAAATAAAAGTGCAACGAGGAAACAAACAAGCGGCGTTTGAATCGCCAGCTTACGTCACTCCGGGTGTACGTCCTCCAATTCCTACGCGTTACGACACCACGTGTCTTCGTCTGGGGAATCTGATTGGTAATGTGGCTGTTGTTTATATAACCGAAAAACAGGAAGTCTCATCGCGGCCATTTTCTTGTAGACCGTGATCTAATGGACATCAGACATACTAGAGGGGGCATAAACCACTCTAGAGCTCGGCAATAGAAAACGTGTGTAGAGGATACCGAGCACTATATTTAAAACGGGCAAACGTACGGTTCCTGGTATAAAGGCCAGCTAAATTATACATAGTAAAAACTATTAATGGAGACGTTTATAAAATAATAATAGTGAACCGTAAAGTCATATGACCAGCATAATGTAATTGAGACTAGCACCAGAGCATGGACATCATCAATGACAATCCACTAGGTGTCGCTCATGAGCTAAAGTCTATGGCTTGTATTGTAACCTTTACATGGTAGTAACTGGGTTTTACAATGATAAAATTAATATATGTAAAATTATATATATTAAAAATTCTTTAAAGCATAATAAAACTTAACATGTGTAAAAAACCTAGTAGTATCTATATCTATAGCCACAGGGGGCTCCCATATAAATTATTAATATGGAATAAATATAATACTGATATTTAAATATGTTAAAAAATTTAAAATTGAAAGTAGAGGGTGTATATAAATAATACATATATATGGTGGTCGTACACTCGGTTTGTCGCATTACAACCACAGAATATATATACATACACACAGATAATAGGCAATTTAATAAAAAATATATGGTCAATGGGTGTTGATGGACCTATATATAACTAGTCTAAAAATGTGGAGAACTAAAAATTGCTGAGGAAGCAGTTGAGGTCAAACTCAACGTTCATTCCTCCTAGTTATATATAGGTCCATCAACACCCATTGACCATATATTTTTTATTAAATTGCCTATTATCTGTGTGTATGTATATATATTCTGTGGTTGTAATGCGACAAACCGAGTGTACGACCACCATATATATGTATTATTTATATACACCCTCTACTTTCAATTTTAAATTTTTTAACATATTTAAATATCAGTATTATATTTATTCCATATTAATAATTTATATGGGAGCCCCCTGTGGCTATAGATATAGATACTACTAGGTTTTTTACACATGTTAAGTTTTATTATGCTTTAAAGAATTTTTAATATATATAATTTTACATATATTAATTTTATCATTGTAAAACCCAGTTACTACCATGTAAAGGTTACAATACAAGCCATAGACTTTAGCTCATGAGCGACACCTAGTGGATTGTCATTGATGATGTCCATGCTCTGGTGCTAGTCTCAATTACATTATGCTGGTCATATGACTTTACGGTTCACTATTATTATTTTATAAACGTCTCCATTAATAGTTTTTACTATGTATAATTTAGCTGGCCTTTATACCAGGAACCGTACGTTTGCCCGTTTTAAATATAGTGCTCGGTATCCTCTACACACGTTTTCTATTGCCGAGCTCTAGAGTGGTTTATGCCCCCTCTAGTATGTCTGATGTCCATTAGATCACGGTCTACAAGAAAATGGCCGCGATGAGACTTCCTGTTTTTCGGTTATATAAACAACAGCCACATTACCAATCAGATTCCCCAGACGAAGACACGTGGTGTCGTAACGCGTAGGAATTGGAGGACGTACACCCGGAGTGACGTAAGCTGGCGATTCAAACGCCGCTTGTTTGTTTCCTCGTTGCACTTTTATTTTTTTTTAATGTAAGTGCAGGTTTTTCCTCAATAAACATATTTTACCTGCACCAAACGTTACCTCACTATGGGAGTCCCCTCTCTCTCTCTCTTATAACCCACATCATCCATCTGGTTTCGAGGAGCATCTGTCCCAATTAAGGAAGGATCCATCAGATCAAGAGAGGAAACATCAGGGACCACCCATAGAAGGCTGCGAGTGACCTGTACATCAATGCCCATTTAGGAGGGCTGAGAGGTAAGAGTCCCGGGAGCTCAGCCAGGGATCTGGTTTATCTTCTATCGCACGGCCGTGCACTCACACCATAGAGCTGGTGCTCACCTTCATCCAGTGCATTCAGAATATCTGCCCTGACAGCTGATTTGTGTTTACTATTGGGATTGAACTTCCATTCCGGTTTTTTTGCACAATATTCTTTATATATTTTTGCACATTCGCCTTATGAGTATTATATATTTTGGACTCACTATTCACTATTTGAGTATATATATATTTATATTTGGACTCACTATTCTCTTTGCATTTAATACTATATGCTGATTATTTGTCAGCTCTTACATTTATCTTGTTTATGTGATATCACTATTCCATTAGTGTGATATGTTGCGCAGAATCACCATTTATTTATATTCCTGTTTTATGTCATGTAAACATAATTAGGTTTTGCTGCACTATATATTTTTGGTGGATTCACTCATTTAGGATCCATTTTAGCGCAAAAGCACTTTTCACTTTGGTCACAGGGGCGTGTCTAAAGGGTATTGATAAATAAAGTGTACTCTAGTCTGGAGTGGTAAGTGGGGTTCTCCAAGGTTCTGTCTTGGGACCAATTATATTAAATGTATTCATAAATGATATAGAGGATGGGATAAATAGCTCAATCACAGTTTTTGTGGATGACACAAAAATAAGCAGGGCAATAACTTCACATCAGGATATAGAAATTTTACAGAAAGACCTAAACAAAATAATGGAGTGGGCAACTTAATGGCAAATGAGGTTTAATGCAGAGAAATGTAAAGTAATGAACTTGGGGGTAAGAACATGCAAACTTCCTACTTCAATCAAGTCCGGATTATATTCACAAAATTTATATGGGCATGTAAACGGCCAAGGATTGGCAGGAAATTATTGACCCTACCCAAGGGGGCGGGGGGAATATCAGCACCCGATGTTTTAAAATATTACCAGGCCACCCAATTGGGGAGGATAGTAGATTGGAGTAGATATGGGGATCATAAATTGTGGATCACGATGGAGCATCAAATGTGCCCCAAACCTTTAAATAGGGCAATATGGTGCCATGCTGCACTACCTCATACAGTTAAAACTCACCCTACAATAGGTCCAACTCTATGGACAGGCAATAAAGTGTGTCAGAACCCGAAGTTCTCTACTAAAAGTTCCCCCCTCTATCTGATTGTAGGAAATATAGAGTTTAAACCAGGCATGGAATCCCAGATATTTAAAAGATTAAGAGAGAAAGGTATATTTCAAGCCTCGCACTTTATGGGAGAAAGGGGGTGGCTAACAATAGGGGAATTAATACAAAAGGGGGGACGCTGGGAAATACCGGTATGGCAAGCATGGCAGGTTCAACATTTTTTGGAAACTCTAGGGGATGCAGAAGACTTTAATCGGACACTAACAAAGTTTGAGGAATATTGTGGAGGGCATGAACCACTCCACCATATGGTCTCTAAAATGTATATACTGCTGACTGCACCCCCTTAGGATTTCAAGATGACATGACTGACCAAATGGCAAAGAGACTCAGGACAAACATTCTCCCCAGTACAATGCCAGAACATTATAGACCTGGTGTTAAAATCTTCAAGGTGTACGAAAATACAAGAATTAAATTATAAAATACTAACGCGGTGGTATTTTACACCAGTACGTTTAAATACATTTTTTTCAGAAGTCCCAGATAGTTGCTGGAGAGGGTGTGGGGAGAAAGGGACAATGATACACATATTTTGGGGGTGTCCATTAACATGCTGACTCGGGGTGTTTTTTCATGCTATTATCGGTATCCCCGAGTCACGCTCGGTGTAGATGTGCAGAGCGTGCAGCGGCGCGGCTTACCTTTCGCAGCATCCACAGACAAAGTTACTTACCTTGACCCTGGATCCTGCGATGCATCCCCGCTGTATAAACGAGTGGGTCCTCGCTCGATTCACAGAGTCCCCGTGTGCCGCAGATCTCCGTTCCCTGCGACGTTACGACGCACCGGGGCGGAGATCGGCGCCAAATTAAAAAAAGTAAACAAACACATTACATACAGAATACTGTAATCTAATCTGTAAAAAATACACCCCCCCCCCCTTGTCCCTAGTGGTCTGCCCAGTGCCCTACATGTTCTTTTATATACTAAAAATTGTTCTTTCTGCCTGCAAACTGTAGATTGTCCATAGCAATCAAAAGTGTCCCTTTATGTCAAAAATGGTTTTAGAGCAGCTAGAAAACAGCGATAATAAATTATAATCACTTGCAGAATTGAGCAATAGCGATTTGTGGGGAAATTCGTCATAAAAAAATAAAAGTAATGACAGCGACAATTCTGCAACTGAGCAAATTTCAGTGATTTTGAGTTGATTACATTATTGAATATTTTTTTTTTATAATTATATTATTATTTGTTATAATTATTTATTATATTATAATTTATAATTTTGTTTTTCAAAAAAATCATACCCGGGATGCCTACTAGACTCTTGTTTGGTCAGATTTAAATGAGTTATTCCTAAGAATTACAGGCCTACAGTATAAAACGCCAAATTTCCTTGCAAAATAATTTTGGTACATAATTCCAGACACAATCATACCGCCAGGGAGGTTAATAAAACAATTCTGGCAAACATTTCAGAGAATTACCCGACTATTTACGGAATATGAGATCCCAGATGACCCGGCTTTCTGTCTGTTACATCATATACAAATTCCACCAAAAAGATATATGAAGTCAGTAATATGTCATTTGATGAATGCAGCCAAAAGATGTATCGCAATAAATTGGAAAGACCCTATAGTACCATCAATCTCAATGTGGCTGAAAAAAGTAAGGAGAATAGAATAATGGAGAAACTTTTGCCAATGACGATAGATAAAAAAAAACAAATAAAAAGGATATGGGCACCTTGGGAGTCATTCATACAATCTGAGGAAGGTAAAAACCTATTAGGGGCAATAGAGTTGAAGAGGATGATGTAAAGTATATATATATATATAATGTTTGTATTGTCATTGGACTCTGTATGTTTCTTTTGTCTTTATCTCTGTATACCTCCCTTGTTTAAAATAAAATAAATAGAGAATTAAAAAAAAAAAAAAAGAACATGCAAACTACTCACTAGTGGGAGAACCGTTGGGGGAATCGAGGATGGAGAAAGATCTGTGGGTCCTAGTAGATGACAGACAGAGCAAGAGCATGCAATCTTAAGTTGCAGCTACCGAAACCGGCAGAAAATTAGCATGCATAAAATAGGGATATCCTCCAGGGATGAAACAATAATCCTGCTTCTTTATAAAACTCTGGTTAGGCCAGATCTGGAGTACTCCATCCAGTTCTGGTCATCAGTTCTCAGAAGGGATGTGCTGGAATTGGAGAGAGTCCATAGAAGGGCAACAAAATTAATAAGGATACTGGAGGACCTCAATTACGAGGGACAACTACAAGCACTAAATTTATTCTTGCTGTAGAAGCGACGTTTGAGAGGGGACATGATAGCGATTTACAAATACCTCAATGGTGATCTCAGCATAGGAAAAAACTATTTAGTCAGAGGCAGTGTAAGAGGACACAGGGCCACACAATGAGATTGGAGAAGAAGCGGTTTATCCTTAAACTGAGCAGTGTTTTTTTCATTGCCAGGGCAATAAGGATGTAGAAATCTCTTCCAAAATTGGTGGTGGCAGCGGGGAGTATAGATATATTTAAAAGACTCTTGGATGTGCATCTTAAAGAACACAACATACAGGGATATGGGAAATAATTATTAGACACTGGCACATGTACACCTACACAGGTTAAACTGGATGGACTATTGTCTTTATTCAACTTTACCTACTATGTAACTTTGTAACTATGTATACATGTAAAGCAAACATAGAACATTTTACATGTAAATGTGTCCACTCATACTCAGTGGAACATAAGTGCTAAAGATTATTTATTTTTTAAATGTATTAAATTTTTAGACATAACAAAAGATTTACACATTACGCAAAGAAAAGCAGGTCAAAATTGCTTGATAGCAATCAAATAATACCTGTTAGTTTTTATAATTGCGTACCATATCCTTCACATTAACATTCTTTATAAATCTGTAAATATTAGGACAATAAGCACCTAAATAGTGTTGGTCATGCTTTCCCATTATATTTCAACCTGACTATTGTCCTTCCAAAACACAGGTAATAATTGAAGACACAACAATAAAGAAAGAAAAAGGAAAATAAAAGAAAATAGAGAAAAGACTGTGAATCTCAATGCCTGTAGATTTCAATGGAAAAAATATTTAGATATGAGAGGGTATTAAAGAATAACAGGAGAGGATGAGGGGGTTTGAGATATTGCAAAACACTTAACACAGCTTGAGGAGGACACGTCTCTGTCAGCAGTAGCAGAAAACAGACAAATTATGTAGTAGAGCCTGAGGATGCACAGCTGAAGACAATGCAGCAGTAGGTAGCAAACTTGCTATGGGCTTGGACAGTCTTTGGGTGCACAGTTGAAAATCATGTAGGTGTGTGAGGTATGCAGACTCTACCCACGGTTCCTGGCTCATAGTCAGTCAATAGTTTCAGCACCCTGAAGCTCACTGATCCATATGCTTACTGGAGAATACAATCTACCCTAAAATCCAACCTATTTAACAGGAACCTATCCACCATCTGGGCACACCTCCCCAGGAATTGGACAGGCCCCAGTAAATATTCAGGTATTTGAATCCTCCCACCCTAATCTCCAGAAGCTTCTCCTAGTGTCAGAGGGAAGTAATCAAACTCACAGCCTGTGGGGTCTTTAGCACACCAAACCAAACAATTCTGGCTTCTGTGGCTACAGCCAAAGCCCAAAAACTAAATTTACTTATCAGCCTAGCTAGGAGGGTAGTTGAGTGATTAACAACTTAGAGACATTAAGTAAATGTTTTGTCAATGAGTGCTTGTATTTTTGCAATGGGTATGAGGAGATGTACAGTAGACAACAGACCATGGTCGGTGTGATTTTTGCTTCTGTGATTTGTACAATTAACTTGCAGATTCGGCTCCAAAAGGAGGCAATTTCTGGGCATTGCCACCAAATATAGACTAAAGTCTCTTGCTCGTGTCCATACCTCCATAAAGTATCAGAGGACTGCAGGAACCACCCTTTGACTCATGCTTAAGTTGCATACCAGTATATAAGGAGTTTATACAAGGTTTCTTGAACTTATTGAGCATTTATGGGCCAGTAAACATGCCCTTCTTCACTGCTTCTCCTGTATTGCAATTTGTAAAGCAAATTCCCACAGTTTTTTGAACCTGTCTGAGGTCTAATCTCATTTTTGTTGTAGCCATTAGTGATGGACGAACATCCGACGGGACGGTTCGCGAACGATAACTGCGAACGATCGCAAATGTCCACAAACTGCAAGTTTGTGGCGGGCCCCATTGACTTTAATGGCAGGCGAATATTAAAAACCTTCAGGTCATATTTGCAGCCACAAAATACTTACTAGCTGTGCACAAATAGTAGACACTGACCTACCAGAAGTATTAAGTGAAAAACTGGATACATAAGTAAGTGCTGGCCATTACAAGCCCCAAAAATTAGCTGACAGGCGTTCACCTGACAGAAAACAACCTTGTATTCTGTGGTTGGTGGTACATTAGGCATTCAACGGATACAGAAGAAAGTGTCGGCCATTACAGGCCCCAAAAATTAGCCCACGGCCACAGGCGTTCAACGGACAGCAAACAGCTTTGTATTCTGTGGCTGGTGGTACATTAGGCATTTAACGGATACAGAAGTACTGTATTTATTGGCATATAACTCTCACTTTTTTACCCTGAAAATAGAGGGTAAACTGTGCCTGCGTGTTATACGCAGGGGGCTGTGGAAAGTTTCTTTCCTGAAACTTACCTTTTAAAGTTAGGGTGCGTGTTATACGCCTGTGCATGTTATACACCGATAAATACGGTAAGTGTCGGCCATTACAGGCCCCAAAAATTAGCCCATGGCCACAGGTGTTCACCGGACAGCAAACAACTTTGTATTCTGTGGCTGGTGGTACATTAGACATTCAATGGATACAGGAGTGTGTGTCGGCCATTACAGGCCCCAAAAATGAGCACACGGCCACAGGCGTTTACCGGACAGCAAACAACTTTGTATTCTGTGGCTGGTGGTACATTAGGCACTTTAAACAGATACAGAAGTAAGTGTCGGCCATTACATGCCTCCTGTATTGCAATTTGTAAAGCAAATTCCCACAGATTGTTGAACCTGTCTGAGGTCTAATCTCATTTTTGTTGTAGCCATTAGTGATGGACGAACATCCGACGGGATGGTTCGCGAACTATAACTGCGAACGATCGCAAATGTCCATGAACTGCAAGTTTGTGGCGGGCCCCATTGACTTTAATGGCAGGCGAATATTAAAAACCTTCAGGTCATATTTGCAGCCACAAAATATTTACTAGCTGTGCACAAATAGTCCCACAACATGGACACTGACCTACCAGAAGTATTAAGTGAAAAACTGGATACATAAGTAAGTGCTGGCCATTACAAGCCCCAAAAATTAGCCGACAGGCATTCACCTGACAGCAAACAACCTTGTATTCTGTGGTTGGTGGTACATTAGGCATTCACCGGATACAGAAGTAAGTGTCGGCCATTACAGGCCCCAAAAATTAGCGCACGGCCACAGGCGTTCACCGGACAGCAAACAACTTTGTAGTCTGTGGCTGGTGGTACATTAGGCATTCAACGGATACAGAAGAAAGTGTCGGCCATTACAGGCCCCAAAAATTAGCCCACGGCCACAGGCATTCACCGGACAGCAAACAACTTTGTATTCTGTGGCTGGTGGTACATTAGGCATTTAACGGATACAGAAGTACTGTATTTATTGGCATATAACACTCACTTTTTTACCCTGAAAATAGAGGGTAAACTGTGCCTGCGTGTTATACGCAGGGGGCTGTGGAAAGTTTTTTTCCTGAAACTTACCTTTTAAAGTTAGGGTGCGTGTTATACGCCTGTGCATGTTATACACCGATAAATACGGTAAGTGTCGGCCATTACAGGCCCCAAAAATTAGCCCATGGCCACAGGCGTTCACCGGACAGCAAACAACTTTGTATTCTGTGGCTGGTGGTACATTAGGCATTCAATGGATACAGAAGTAAGTGTCGGCCATTACAGGCCCCAAAAATTAGCCCACGGCCACAGGCGTTCACCGGACAGCAAACAACTTTGTATTCTGTGGCTGGTGGTACATTAGGCATTCCCCGGATAGAGAATAAAGCGTAGGCCAGTACAGGCCCAAAAAATTAGCCCACAGGCATTCACCAGAATTTGAATGAAACATGGTCTACTGGTCACATGTGTTGAATTCCTCCGAGATCCATGCTTCATTCATTTTTATAAATGTGAGGTAGTCAGCACTGTTGTGAGCTAGGCGAGTGCGCTTATCGGTCACGACCCCCCCTGCTGCGTTGAACGTCCCTTCGGACAGGACACTGGAAGAAGGGCAAGCCAAAAGTTCCATTGCAAATTGTTCAAGCTCTGCCATTCCATTGCAATTCCATTGCAATGGAATTGCCATTCCATTGCAAGAGGTCAAGCCTGCCGACCCAGTAGTCCAGGGGTTCATCACTTCTCAGTGCATCCACATCGGCCGTTAACCTGATGTAGTCGGACACCGGTCGGTCTAGGCATTCCCTGATGCTGGATCCGGAGGACAGCTGTCGATGGGTCAGCTGAAAGAATGATTTCATATCATTAGTGACTAAGACATCTTCAAACCGCCCTCTTCTTGCAGGCGCTGTTGGATTGGTATCTCTGTGAGTGGAAATTCCTTTGCCAGCGGACGCAAAAGCAGAATGCAGCATTTCTCGAAGCAAGGCCTGGAAGTGCTGCATTCTGATAGCCCTCTGTGATGGTGGTAACATTTCCGCCATGTTTTGTTTGTACCGGGGGTCTAAGTACGTTGCCACCCAGTACTGGTCCTTGCCCTTTATGCTTTTTATATGGGGTCCCTCTTAAAACACCGAAGCATGAAGGCCCCAATTTGCACTAAACTGGGAGCGCTGTACTGGCCTGGCTCCTGATCATCATCCAGGATTATGTTGTCCTCATTCTCCTCCCCCCATCCACAGACAACACCAGGGATCCCAGAAAGGTTTAAAGCATGCTCTTCTTGCTCCTCCTCCTCCCCCTGGCACCATCCTACTCTGAATCCTCTTCAGACTCCTGTTGTTGACTTGTTTCAGGTGGAGAAGCCCCCCTGGGAATTCATCCAGCATTGCGACTTCCTCATCTTCCTGCTCCTGCTCCTGCTCCTCGATGGCTTGATCAATGACACAACGCAATGCATGGTCCAGAAAGAAGGCATAAGGTACGATGTCACTGATGGCGCCCTGGCTGCGACTGACCAGTTTGGTGATCATATCAAATGGCCGCAGAAGTCTGCATGAGTCGCTCATCAGCAGCCACTGGCGCGGTGAAAATAAACCATGCTCCCCAGAACCTGTCCTGCCGCAGAGTTCGTACAGGTAGTTGTTAACTGCACGTTTCTGCTGGAGCAGCCTATCAAGCATATACAATGTTGAGTTCCATCGCGTCGGGCAGTCACAAATAAGACATCTGACGGGCAGGTTGTGTTACCGCTGAATGTCAGCAAGGCGAGCCATGGCCGTGTAAGATCTTCTGAAATGGGCCAAGATTTTCCTGGCCTGCCGCAAGACGTCCTGGAGCCCAGGGTATTTGGTAACGAATCGCTGCACGACCAAGTTCAGGACGTGTGCCATGCATTGCACCTTCAGCAGATTGGCACCGTTGTTGCATACCACTTTACCAACTGTCAAATTGAGCGGTGTTAGCCACTGATCTGCCTGTGAACGCAAATCTGAAAGGAGTGCAGGACCAGTGTGGCTCTTGTATTCCAGGCACAACAGACGCAGCACAGCATGGCAACGTCTCACCTGGCATGTCAAATAGGTTCTGGGGATCTTGGGTGGCGCAGCAGAAGAGACGGTAGCATCGGAAAATGAGGAGTCAGCCGAGGAGGAGAGGGAGGATGGAGGAGGAGGAGGAGAAGAAGAGGCAGGCCTGCATGTAATCCGTGGCGGTAAAACCAAATCTACATGGGTGCCACAGGTTACATGCTTGACGGCCGTCAGAAGGTTCACCCAGTGGGCAGTGAAAGTTATATACCTTCCCTGCCCGTGTTTGCTAGACCACGTGTCTGTGGTCAGATGTATCTTGGCACAGACACTGTGTGCCAGAGATACATTCACTTGCCGCTGAACATGGCCATATAGCTCTGGGAGGCCCTTCTGTGAAAAAAATTTCCTTCCTGGGACCTTCCATTGTGGAGTTCCAATGGCCAAAATTTTTCGAAAAGGCCTGTGACTTCACCAGTTTATATGGCAGTAGTTGGCGGGTTATCAGTTCTGACAAGCCAGCGGTCAACCGTTGGGCAAGAGGGTTATCCGGTGTCATCTTTTTTTTACGATTGAACATTTGGGCCACGGAAGCCTGCCTTTTTGCAGAAAAACATGAGGAAGGCATGATGGAAGGTGGAGTGGAGGACAATTGTGAGCATAGAGGGGAAGGAGAAAGAGAAGAGGTTGGACGATGAGAGCCTAGAGTGTGGCTTTGTGGGTTCTGATGGCATTGCTCCCACTGGGCTCGGTGATGCGAGGCCAGGTGCCTTCTTAAGGCGGTCGTCCCTAGGTGAGTGTTGGGCTTACTGCGACTTAAGCGTTGACTGCAAAGGCTGCAGATGGCAACACTATTGTCTGCAGCGGACACGTTAAAAAAGCTCACACTGCGGAGCCATGGGCCAGCATCCTGGGAGCGCCATATGTGACCATACATGGTTGATGGCTCGCTCCTGATACATTAGGAGTCTGCTTTGTCCCTCCTGTGCAATGTAAGTTCGGCCTGCTTCTCCTCCCTATATGTTGGTCCATCTCTCCCTCTAAACGCCCCTCCTCTTCCTCTCTTGTGGGCACCCACGTGACGTCTGTAGACACATCATCATCAACGTCACCTTCCCCATCACTAACAGTAGAGATCTAAGAGTAGGCAGCAACAGCGGGCACCAACCTCCTTGGGCTGATCTGAGTACTGTCGTCAGACTGCTGAGTGCCGGCTGTTGCTACCTCCTCTTCCTGATCCAATGCCTAGAATGGCTGCGCATCTGAAATGTCTTCTGATGGATGGGAAAATAATTCCTGTGACTCAAGCGGAGGGTATATGGTGGTGGTGGTGTTGGTGGCAAGCCACTCAACCAAGTCTGGCACATCCTTTGACGTAATCGAACGAACATTGTGCCACTTCCCACTTTGGCACCGGCCTGGTGCTCCTGCCCTACCCCTACCACCCCTGCGGAAGGGCCTGCCTCTTCCTCTGCCTGTCATTTTTTAAATGACCCTGTGACAAAAGTCTCTAGAGGAGCGCAGTATATGTGGAAGAAGGTATATAACAAAATCTGTTGTTTTGGGGGGGGGGGGCACTGGTTTAATTCACCAGTTATGAAACTTTTTTTCAGGATTTTTTTTTAATGTGTGTAGCAGAGGAAACGCAGCGAAAGAGGCAAAAATCCAGCACTAACCAAATACACCGCCAGTCACAATGCTGAACAATACAAATCCACTATAATATGCTTTCTATATTCAAATGTATATTATAAGTGTATATTACACCTATATACTGCAGTGCACAGCAAGTATCACACCTATACCAGTGCTTGAAAGGACTTTTGTGGACCTGTTAGGTAGCGATTTTTGTCGCTAAACGCTGTCCCTGCTGGAAACGCCAACCTCGCCCTACACTGACAAAAAGTATATGAATGTATTACACACTATCATGTACTGCAGTGCAGACCAAGTAGCACACCTATACCAGTGCTTGAAAGGACTTTTGTGGACCTGTTAGGTAGCGATTTGTATCGCTAAACAATGTCCCTGCTGGAAACGCCAACCTTGCCCTACACTGACAAAAAGTATATGAATGTATTAGACACCTATATACTAGAGCAAGTAGCACACCTATACCAGTCCTTAAAAAGACTTTTGTGGACCTTTAGATAGCTATTTGAAATAATACAGCCTGTCCCTGCTCCAAACACAGCACCCTTTCCCTACACTGACAAACAGCAGAATGTAAGATGGCCGCCAGATCAGGTCTATTTATAAGGTAGGGGGTATGTCCATGTGCTGAAATGTCTCAATTGGCTGTCCTGCACCACCTAATGGATGTGTCATAGGTCAAAGTTCTTACCCATGTAACATTGCGGACCGCCGCGAACATCGCCAGATGTCCGACGGTTTGGCGGACCGCGAACGACGAAAGTTCGCCGCGAAAATGACCGCCTGGCGAACCGGCAGGCCATCTCTAGTAGCCATGTTGTAGACAAGAATAAACCTCGAAAGTAATCCTTTTACTTTAAAGGAGAAGTCCAGCCTCAGCTTTTTAGGCTGGGCTTCTCCTATGGGTCACAGGAGTGCAATTTGTTTTGAACTCCTGTGACCAGTTTTCAGCCGAGAGCAGTCTGAAGTCTGGATAAATGTGTAACATAATAGTTTCCTAAAGTCTGGGAGGCTCATTCCTCCCTGCTCTTTATGTTTTGTAATTAAATGAATCTTGATTCAGTTTTTATGGGCCCAAATAAATGTTATTTGCAAAGGGCCTTTTCATAGAGAGGAGAGCCATGAAAGCATTCTCATTTTTAGGCCTTTGTCTATGCACATGGTCGCCATGTAGTCCTATGCTACCCCTTTGAAGACCTTCTCCACATCCGTAGATAGGAGAAGGCACTTCACTTTTCTCACCCAGGCTTTGTAAATTAGATTGAGGGCTTTAGTAAAATTGTCCTTCGTCTCTCTTCCAGGCATAAACCTGACTTGTTTATGGCCAATAATCTTGCAAAGGAGTGGTCTGAGACAGATAGTGATGATTTTAGGCAGCAATGTTAGGTACCGATTCAGTTGGGTCTTTATTAGGCTTCAGGAGAACTGTTGTATGGGGTACTAGGAAAGAATCCAGGATTTTCAGAGGAATTCTAAGCCAATTTAGGGCCTGTAATAGGGGTGCTTAAAGTAAGTTGGCAAAAGTTTTATAATATTGAGACATCGTACATTTAAGTGTATTCTCAAATTGAGATACACTTAAATGTAGCTAAGATACGACTGCCTGCGCTGTCGTATCTTAGCTGTCTAGTTCCGCCGGCCGCTAGAGGCGTGAATGCTAATTTACGCCTAGAATGCGTAAATCAGCGAGATACGCCTATTCACGAATGTACGCTTGCCTGTCGCAGTAAAGATACGCCGTTTACGTAAGGCGTTTTCAGGTGTAAAGTTAGTCGAACAAATAGCTGGCCTAGCCAATGTTAAGTATTGACGTCGTTCCCGCGTCGAATTTTGAAAATTTCAAGTTGTTTGCGTAAGTTGTCCGTGAATGGGGCTGGACGAAATTTACGTTCACGTCAAAACCAATAAGTCCTTTCGGCGTACTTTGGAGCAATGCACACTGGGATATGTCCACGGACGGCGCATGCGCCGTTCGTTAAAAATGTCAATCACGTCGGGTCATGGTTTATTTACATAAAACACGCCCACCTCTTCACAATTTGAATTAGGCGCGCTTACGCCGGCCCATTTACGCTACGCCGCCGTAACTTAGGAGGCAAGTGCTTTGTGAATACAGCACTTACCTCTCTGACTTACGGCGGCGTAGCATAAATACGATACGCTACGTCGGCTCAAAAATACGCCGCCCTACGTGAATCCAGCTATTAATCTTTAGGCTTCTCCAAAGTGTCAACATCTGTAATTTTCAAAGAGGACAGGTTACTCTGGGATAAATAATCTTTCTCCTTGTAACCCAGTCAGTTTATTTTGTGGAGGAAGATTATGCAATTATAACTTTAGTAGTAGCATGTTCAAGCTTTCCCTCCCTATTTCTGATATTATAGACATTCGTAGACAGCTAGGGGTCTTTTAAGGCCCTTTCCAAGAATTTGCTGCTCTTGTCCCCATATTTATAATAGATCCCTTTTTTAAAGAACCAGATACGCTTAGGCCCCATACACACGGGAGGATTTATCCGCGGATACGGTCCAGCGGACCGTTTCCACGGATAAATCCTCTCGAGGATTTCCGCGGATTTCTATGCGATGGAGTGTACACACCATCGCATTGAAATCCGCGCCGAAATCCTCTGGCGATGACGTGTCGCGCCGTCGCCGCGATTATGACACGGCGACGTGCGCAACGCTGTCATATAAGGAATTCCACGCATGCGTCGAATCATTACGACGCATGCGGGGGATCCCTTCGGAAGGATGGATCCGGTGAGTCTATACAGACCAGCGGATCCATCCGTTGGGATGGATTCCAGCAGATAGATTTGTTTGGCATGTCAGCAAATATTGGATCTGCTGGAATCCATCCCAGGGGATAAATATCCGCGGAAACAGATCCGCTGGAGTGTACACACCATAGGATCTATCCGCTGAAACCCATTTGCTGGGATTTTTCAACGGATGGATTCTATCGTGTGTATGGGGCCTTAGATTTCAGCTCTAAAAATTGTTGTAAAGACTGACCAGCTTCCAGAAACTCAGTCGCAGATTGAAGGGCCAATGATTGCTTGTGCTGTGATTCCAGAAGAATGATTTTATTTGACAGGTCTGAAATCATGCGCTTTTACGTTGGGCACCTATTTTAATAAATTCCTCTCAGGGAACACATTTGTGTGTCTCCCAGACAATTAAGGGAGCTACCTCATCTCTGGAATTGTGGACAAAATACAAGTCAATCATATAAAAAATATATTTATGAGTTATCTGATCTGTTTGCAAGGAAGAGTTAAAGCGGGGGTTCACCCAAAAATATTTTTTTTAAAATTACATCTAGCAGAGCCAGCATACTAAGGACATTACATTTCGGCAGGTCTTTTTTTTTTTCTCGGTACATACCTTTATATCCTGAAGATGTCCAGGGCTTCCAGTCAGCTTTACACGGCGGGCACAGGCGCCGTATAGTACCGACTCGCAGCTCGGCTATTTCCGGAAATCTGGTGACGCGTGTTGTGCGACAGGTCACCTGTTTCACAAGACGTCAATCATCGAACGGAAGGATAGGAATGCCTAGTCCCGCAGTCATCGGAACCCTGAGGCTGGGATAGGAACGCGGAAGCCCTGGACAAAATCCAGATATAAAGGTAAGTACAGAGAAAAAAAAAATGCCGAAATGAAATGTCCTTACTATTGTACTATTAATGTAAAAAAATCGTTTTTAGGGTGAACCTCCACTTTAAGTTGAATGCTCTGGGTTGGTGTGTTAAAAGTTATAATGAAAACTCTAAGGCCACATACACGATCGGTCCAAACCGATGAAAACGGAATGAAGTTCAGTTTCATCGGTCCAAACCGCCCGTGTGTACGCCCCATCGGTCTGTTGTCCTTCGGTCCAAAAAAATAGAAATTTCTTTAAAATCGAACCAATGGACGGCTGACCGATAGGTCAAAACCGATGGTTAGTACGCAAAAGCATTGGTTTAAAACCCGCGCATGCTCAGAATCAAGTCGACGCATGCTTGGAAGCATTGAACTTCGTTTTTTTCAGCACGTCGCGTGTTTTACGTCACCGCGTTCTGACCCGATCGGTTTTGAAAACGATGGTGTGTACGCACATCAGACCATCAGTCTGCTTCAGCGGTGAGGTGAGGGCGCGTTTAAGACCTGTGCGCAAATATGGTGTGACAAAAAGTATTGCAATGACCGCCATTTTATTCTCTAGGGTGTTAGAATTTTTTTTTATAATGTTTGGGGGTTCTAAGTAATTTTCTAGCAAGAACTGCTTTTTTTAAATTAAAGCACAGACACTAGTACTGAGCCTTTTATGTGACAGAGGGAATGATATAATGATCAATTCGTTTTGAAGCAGTGGGGAGAGGAGTAGAGCGGTGCTAGTGAGAGCTGACAGGCAGGGGGGACAGAGGGAGACAGTGAAGAGCTGCAGATAGCAGCGTATGACCAGGGCCAGTACAAGGCAGGGGCAGGAGGGGGTGGATGCCCTGAGCCATACAATTTTATGGAGGGAGGGGGGCGCAGGTGAAGTGCAGCAGTGTGCTTCACATCCATGTGTGTATGACTACACACTAGCCACTGGCGCTGATGATAGAACTAATCAGGGCCGATTCATCATCCTAGGTGGGTGCCACGAGTAAAGGCAGAGGGGGAGGTGCGTCGAAGCCCAGTTGCCCTACGGACCCCCTCCTGCGTGCGCTTACCGCCAGGAAATAATGGGAGCGGCGAGCGGGTGCGAGCAGGAGAAACTGTGCTGCCTCCCCCTCGAACTGATGCTGTCAGGAGAGGGCTCTGTTTCCTGACCACTTCCCCTACCTCTTTTTGTCATCAGCAGTTGGGAGAGCATCTGTGTCTCTGTGTGGAAAGAACAGCTGTGGGATCTTCTTCCTTCCCTCTCATGCTGCTATACTCGGGAGTGGGGAGTGGTGCCCTCTTCTTTCTATTGGACAGAAAAAAATAAAATAAAAAAAGAAGCACAAAGGAGGATCATGGGACATGTAGTCCCAAGGAATGACCCATTGCATTCCTAAGAGGGAAACTGCAGACCCCAGCATGCACAACTGAAGGGGAGGGAGAGAGAGCCAGGCTATGGATGGCAAGTGACACGTGGCATCTGGCAGCAGGTGACAGTGGCAAGTGACATGTGACGAGTGACGAGTGAAACCAGGGCCCTGGTTTTGCTGCTCACCTGTTTGGGGACACTCCTGATGCATGGATCATTTCGTATTATCCCCTGCTGGATACATGCTCACATGACCTTCTCCCACAGAGAGGTCCATCTTTTCTGGTAAGCACATTGTGTGTGTGGTGGAGGATTCTGTTGTCACGTTTACCAGCAGAGGATTCAAACTCACCTTCTTCACGAGGGACCTTATCCTTTCATTGGTCTTACTATTGGGACATATATATATATATATATATGTATATGTTGTGATTTGCATATCACTGTTTCATTTATTACTTTATTTGCGCTGCACATACCCATTGTTTTTGACAAGTGGCATCTGGCAGGTGACGTTGGGAGGAAGTGATGGTGGTATGTGACATGTGGCATCTGGCAGGAGGTGACGGTGGTAAGTGACACATGCAGGGTCGGACTTACCATTGGGCTTGACATTGGGCTTATATATAAAAACAATATATATATATATATATATATATATATATATATATATAAATTTTCTTTTTTTTTCTTTTTCTTTTTTATAAAAAAAAATGTATTTATTTTTTATATATATTTATTTTTTTATTAAAGCGGAGTTCCAACCACAATTAGCATTTTTTAACTGTATGTTCTTTCATCCTGCATTTTTATAATATAAATCCGGTCACTTACTATTTTACAATCCGCCGCTGATCCACATAGATATTTAAAAAAGATAGTTTATAAAACTATGGCCCAGATTCTCATACATTAGCGCTGCTCCTGGGCAGCGTAATGTATGAGCTCTACGTTTCACCGCCGCAGGTCTGTAGGTTTAAATCCTGATTCTCAGAACACTTACCTGTAAACTTGCGGCGGTGTATCGTTAGATTGCTCGGCGCAAGCCCGCCCAATTCAAATGGGGCGGGCACCATTTAAATTAGGCGCGCTCCCGCGCCGAGCGTACTGCGCATGCTCCGTCGGGTAAATTACCCGACGTGCATTGCGCTAAATGACGTCGCCCCGACGTTTTTTTTCCTAGATGTATACGTAAATGGCGTCCAGCGCCATTCACGGACGTCTTACGCAAACAACGTAATTTTGATTCAATTCGACGCGGGAACGACGGCCATAGTTAACATTGGTTGCCCCTGCTAATTAGCAGGGGCAACCTTACGCGTCGGGTACGCTACGCAAACGACGTTAATTCGCTGCGTCGACCTCGCGTATGTTCGGGAATCGCCGTACTTACCTCATTTGCATAGACGACGGGGAAAAGCGACGATGCGACACCTAGCGGCGGGAAAAAAAATTACTTTTAAGATCTGACAGCGTAACAGCCTTACGCTTGTCAGATCTAATGGGTACCTATGCGCAACTGATTCTAAGAATCAGTCGCATAGATACCCGGGGCCAGATGAGGAGTTACGACAGCGCTAATGGTGTTGCGCCGTCGTAACGCCTTCGAGAATCTGGGCCTATGTCTACACCGTTGTCATTTTGCTTGTGGGCATTGTGAAGCCTACAAGCATTTACTTCCTGGAAGTCTTGGATGGGGAGTGATAATTGGGTAGCGCACTGCATCCTGGGAAATGATGACACACATTTCCTAGGAGCATTAGATGATGTCAGAATCATAGGTGATTTCAAAGGCAGATTTTGTGGGACCGCATAGCAACAGGCATTTCCAGATGAGTAACTTTTTTAACTTTTTTAGGTCTAATGAGCACAATAATGAAAAAAAAAATTGGGATGGAAACTCCACTTTAAAGGGCTCAGAGGTCCCCATGGCCCCATGTGGCAACCCCCCCTTTTTTATTTATTTTTATAAATGTTTTTTTTTTTTTGTTTATATTATTTTTTTTTTTTATTAAAAGGCCCAGAGGGGCCCAGAGGCCCCCTTTTTATATGTATTTTTTAACAAGCTGAATTGTAAAGCTGCTTTGCAACCATGCACAGCTGCACCAGATTCTGAGTGCTCCAGTTTTAGTAAATGTCCCCAAAAATATACATTACATGCAGCTAAATATGTCAATAGGGCTTATTTTAAAGCTATTCTATTGCTTAAGACTATGAAAACACTTCAAAACCCATTGTCCATAGTCAAGACTGCACTTTAAAAAATCAATGGAGGCTTGCTTGAGCTAATTTGGAGAATTTTGCATACAGGGAGACTGGACATTATTTGTATTTATTCGTAAATAACCCACTGTATGAACACAGTTAACCCCTTAAGGATAATGCATGTTTTCCCCAATACATCTATATACAGAATGAATACATCCAAAGTAAAGTCAGATATTGTATCTTCCAATCAGATATCCTCAGTCACAGACTCCCAAATGAGAGATCTGTAAACACAGTGTAAAAATGATTACCCCAACAACATCAATAATGCCAATTAGGGAGCTAAAACAGTATCCAATGCTCTCATCAGTTAATAAGATAAAGCTCACAATCCATCTTAATGTAGCTTCATAGTGCATGTCAGCTTTTTACACATTAGTACTAGATCAATACCTATAAAAATAAATGTAGCTCAAAATCCTTATTTAGGCCGGTTGGATGTAAAGATGACAAAAGATGAATCCACCAAACTCTTTTTACTTAAATAGCAAAACCCTGTCACGTCTTATATTCATTCTGTTCATTGGGGATAACATGTGTGGTATAATTTAGAGGTTTACTGTGGTTACCGTATTTATCGGCGTATAACACGCACAGGCATATAACACGCACCCTAACTTTAAGAGGGAAGTTTCAGGAAAAAACTTTCCACAGCCCCGTGCGTATAACACGCAGGCACAGTTTACCCTCTATTTTCAGGGTAAAAAATTTAGTGTTATACACCAATAAATACAGGGTTATTCAATGCACTAGTTTTCACTTAAAAGTGATTGGATGGCTTGTAGCAATCATGTGCTTCCTGTTCTCTGTTATTTATGTGTACTTACTTACCATGATTGTTGATGCACCGTTGAACTTGAGGAAGGGGCGTCTGAAATGATCATGTCATGTAAGGAAATTGTATGAATAAAAATACATGTTCTACTATTTGCTTTTTACTCCCAGTCCTTATTGAGTTTTTCATTGTATGTTAAAGTGGATGTAAACCCGATTTTTTTTTCTTTTAATGTCATGTAGAGTAAAAGATTTCCTATCATCTGTGCCCATTCTTGCCACACAGAGTTAATCCAGCTCCGAGCAATCCTCTTTTTATTGTTCAGTGAAATAAAACGGACTTACAGAGAAAAAACAAAATCCTTTCTGTCAGTGGTCGGTGTCAGTGGTCGGTGTCAGTGGACGGTGTCAGTGGGGTAGTGGACGGTGTCAGTAGGGCAGTGGACAGTGTCAGTAGGGCAGTGGACAGTGTCAATAGTTTTTGTTTACGTTTTTTTTTTTACAATTTAATTTGTTCTTCATTTTTTTTACAATCATATTGGGGCTGATTTACTATTCTCAGTGCGCTGCGCTGGTTCATGCCTTAATTAGTGCGCAAGGTGAAGCCTTAATTAGGTGCATGAACCAGCGTAGCAGCCGGCGCATTGCAAGTGATATGTAAAGCCGCCGCCGAACTCCCTATAGAAGTCTATGGGAGAAATCAAAAGTGTTCATTTTAAAGGCTAATATGCAAGTTGTGTCCTAAAAAGTGTTTGGGGACCTGGGTCCTGTCCCAGGGAACATGTATCAACACTTTTTTTATTTTTTAAAACGGACGTTTTTTCGGGAGCAGTGAAATTAATAATGCTTAAAGTGAAACAATAAAAGTGAAATATTCCTTTAAATTTCGTACCTAGGGGGAGTGTAAAGTCAGCATGTGAAATAGCGCATTTTTCCTGCACTTAGAACTGTACCTGCACAAAATTACATTCTGAAGGAAAGAAAGGCATTTAAAATTCACACGCGGCAATAATGAATTGTCGGCTCTGGCAATTCTAAAGGCATTCATTTATAAAGAAAAAAAATGTGTGGGGGTTCCCCCAAATTAAATTACCAGGCCCTTCAGGTCTGGAATGGATATTAAGGGGAACCCCGCCGTAAAAAAAAATGACATAGGGTTCCCCGCAAATATCCATACCAGGCCCTTCAGGTCTGCGTGCGGGGGGCTTATCAGAATCTGGAAGACCCCTTTAACAAAGGGGACCCCCAAATCCTGCCCCCCCCCGTGTGAAATGGTAATGAGGTACATTGTACCTCTACCATTTCACCAAAAAAAGTGTTAAAAATGACAGTAGCCGGTTTTTGACAAATCTTTTATTATCTTCTTTCCGCGGTTCTTCTTTTCTTCTTTCATTCGGGTTTCTTCCTCTGCTTCTTTCTTGGGTCTTCTCGTCTCATCTTGCCCGACGTCTTCTTCCATCTTCTTCTCCTTCCGTCGGCCTTCTTGTCCACATCTTTTTCTTCCCCGGACGCATCGCTTGAAATTGAATTCGCCGCCGTGTGCCGCTTCTGGGACCCGCCCCCTCTGACGCCACAAGTAAACTCATTAGAAAGTCATGTGCGTCAGAGGGGGGCGGGGTCACAGAGCGTCACACGGCGGGGGAATTAAATTTCAAGCGCGCCGTCCGGAGAAGAAGCCGCCGCACTATGCGGACAAGCTTCCAATTGAAGTTCCCGCCGTGTGACGCTCATGTGACCCCGCCCCCCTCTGATGTACATATACCACAGGCGGACTTTCATATGAGTTTACTTGTGGCGTCAGAGGGGGGCGGGGTCCCAGGAGCGGCACACGGCGGGGTCTTCAATTTCAAGCGCAGCGCCCAGAAGAACAAGAAGATGTGGACGAGAAGGCCGATGGACGGAGAAGAAGATGGGAGAAGACGTCGGGCAAGATGTGGACGAGAAGACCCAAGAAAGAAGCAGAGGAAGAAACCCGAATGAAAGAAGAACCGCGGAAAGAAGATATTATTAAAAGATTTGTCAAAAACCGGCTACTGTCATTTTTAACACTTTTGACACTTTTTGGTACAATGGTTGGGGTACAATGTACCACATTACCATTTCACATAGGGGGGGCCGGGATCTGGGGTTCCCCTTTGTTAAAGGGGTCTTCCAGATTCTGATAAGCCCCCCGCCCGCAGACCCCCACAACCACCGGGCAAGGGTTGTGAGGATGAGGCCCTTGTCCCCATCAACATGGGGACATCCTCCCCATGTTGAGGGCATGTGGCCTGGTACGGTTCAGGAGAGAGGGGGGGCCGCACTCTGTCCCCCCCTCTTTTCTGCAGCCGGCCAGGTTAAAATGCTCGGATTAGGGTCTGGTGTGGATCTTTAGGGGGACTCCACGCCATTTTTTTTTTATTTTATTTTTTATTTGGGGTGGAGTTCCCCTTAAAATCCACACCAGACCTGAAGGGCCTGGTATGGATATTTGGGGGGACCCCACGTCATGTTTTTTTTTTTTTTAAGGCGGGGTTCCCCTTAATATCCATTCCAGACCTGAAGGGCCTGGTAATTTAATTTGGGGGAACCCCCACACATTTTTGTTTTAGTTTTAATGAGCAATGACTGTATACTTTATAGCCATGAGTACTTTTAAATTAGTTTTTTTTTTCACTTCAGAAATGACATCTTGTACAGGGACAGTTCTAAGCACGGGAAACATGTGTGTACCCCCCCCTCCCCCTGTATGAAATTTAAAGGAATTTTTCACTTTTATTGCTTCACTTTAACCACTTCCATACTGCGCCTATTCTGGCACTTCTCTCCTTCATGTAAAAATTATATTTATTTCCTGGGAAATTACTCAGGACCCCCAAACATTATATATATTTTTTAGCAGACACCCTAGGGAATAAAGTGGCGGTCATTTTTTATTTGATTTCCAACGGTATTTGCGCAATAATTTTTCTAACGCCTTTTTTTTTTTACCCAAAAAAAAACGGTTTCATGAATTAAAAAATAACAAAACAGTAAAGTTAGCCCAATTTTTAGGGATAATGTGAAAGATGATGTTACACCGAGTAAATAGATACCTAATTTGTCACACTTTAATATTGCGCACACTCATGGAATGGCGCCAAACTTCGGGACATAAAAATATCCATAGGCGTTACCAGTTCACAGTTACAGAGGAGGTCTAGGGCTAGAATGTGTTCTCTCGATACCCCACATGTGTGGTTTGAATGGTGTTTACATATGTGGGCGGGACTTACATGCATGTTCGCTTCTGATTGCGAGCTACTAGGGACAGGGGCGTTTTAATTTTTTTTTTTTACCTAATATTTTTCTTTTTGCACTTTTTTGTCCCTTTTTTTTATTTTGGATCACTTTTATTCCTATTACAAGGAATGTAAACATCCCTTGTAATAGGACTAGTGTGTGACAGGTCCTCTTTATGGAGAGAGGCAGGGTCAATAAGGCTGGAAAGCATGGTATTGTAAAAAAAAAAAAAAAAGATCTCATGCTTTCAGCTGCAATCATGTTCGTTCAGCACAGTGGTGTAGTGTATAGCACTTTGACCTAGCAGCAAAAGGGTCGCTGGTTTGAATCCAGCCCGTGACACCATCTGCCTGGAGTTTGCTCTCCCTGTGCCTGCGTGGGTTTCCTCCCACACTATAAAAACATGCTGTAAATTGGATCCGTTCTAAATAAGCCCTAATATGCAGTAGTATATTTAGGTTTTGTGCTGCCCTAGGCCTCACTACATTTCTGCACCTCCTAATAGAAAAATTACCCACCCTTCCTGTCAAGGCCACACCCTGTTTTTGTATGACCCGCCCAGGAATTTTCAGGGGACACACACACTAGTTCTGGGGGGGAGAGGGGCACTGGATTCCCTTAATTTGCATAGTTTTTCTCTCACTTCCTGTTTGGCTATGGGGCAGGAAGTGAAGGCAAATCTCCCCAATTGGACACAGATAATACAAAATAAACTGACAGGGCCTATAACCCTTCCTCACTCTATCCAAAAGTAAAGAAAATAAAAAGTGTTGATTATAGTTCTAGTTTAAGCACAAATTTCAGAGAGTTTTATTGAGAGGCCTAAGAAAATATAGCCATGCCAATAGGCCTTAGCGTTGCTAATATGTATGAATGTGTGTGTTAGGGCCCCCCACAAACACCACCCAATGTTAAATAAACAATTTTCTTAATTTTTAAATAAGTATTATCTGCTCATTTTTGGGGGATGCCTGCACCCCTAATAGGGTGAAGACACCTCACAAATGTCACTTTCTACTTCAAATTCATTCACTTCCTGTAACATAGCCAAACAGGAAGTGAGGGTAAAACCTTACTAATGTCTTTTGTTGGGAACACACAGATCAATCTAAATAGTTTCCCATTATGGAAATTGCATTTTGCTGTGTACACCCCAAATAATTAGGGATCTTGGACTTTGGGGGTCCATTTACTAAAGGCAAATCCACTTTGCATTACAAGTGGACATGCAAGGAAGAAAACAAAAAAATGTTGCTTCTACAGGATTGGATGTTAAAACCGTCAGTGCTTCCTCTCTGATTTTCAGCGATTACGCCTGTACTGCAGAGTGGCTTTGCCTTTACTAAACCCCAAGCTAACTAATCATTTGGGGTGTACACAGCAGTGCAATTTGCTTAATGGGGACACTATGATATAAATTGAGGGGTCTCAAGGATTCCCCACAAACCCTGAAACTCCAGTGAAAAAATGTGGGCAGGGAGGACTATACCGGTACTTGGTGTATAGGTTCAGAAACCTGAATACTTCATATTGGGTAAGTTTAAGAAAATATTTATTTACATATAAACATTAAGACACAAATCATAAAAATTACATTACATTAAAACATATACAGAAATACAAATGTGACCACAATCAGGTCACCGGATGTGCAATCCCCCATTTTATACAGACGGGGTAGGGTATCGGTGAACAAATTGGTATCATGAGACCAACAGTCTCTAGTCTCGACTAGTTTCGCTTTCGCTTCGTCAGGAGACGGTCTAAAAACATAACATAAACAAACATCAGGGCAAGCAGGCTCTGCATCTAGAGGGGGGCGTGGCCGGATGCTGGAGTGTGGAGAGTGAGTGAGGCAGGTATGTGAGATGTGGAGAGGTGTGCGCTGAATCCCCCATAGACCCTCCACTCCCTGCACATGAAATCGGCCAGGAAAGCTGTTTAACCACTGTAGCCCACTGTAGCCCATTCCCTGTTCCTGCTGACGCCGTTGCCGCTGACTGACGCCGCCGGGCGGACTTACTTGTCAGTGTTCCTGGGGCCTCTGGGGCCTCTGGGGGTCTGTGGCTGCCTCTGCTTGCCCGCCTGTTCGGGGTGCTTCCTCGGGAGTTCTTGGGGTGGCACGGAGAGTGGAGGAGATCCGGAGGTGGAGGTCCGGCTGCAGCCAGCGAGCAGAGTCAGCGATTGGAGGGCTGACCGGACCACGTGATCGGCTCTGCGAATCCCGACGTGTCTCGGCTGAAGGACGGTGAAGGAGGCGCTCCCCATACTGAACTTGCTTGAGTGAGAGCTCCTGTGTACTCTGCCGCACCCTGCTGGAGAAAAAATAGACTGCAGCGAGTGAGATTTGCAAGGAGACAACTTTCTCTGCAAAGAAATTAGAAAAGTCCAAGGTCTATAATTTTTTTTACTTTACTTTTTGACCGTCATATCTGTAGCCCGTGGTGGGGGGGTGAGCTGCCTCCTGTATACATTTATCTTTCCTTAATATGTCCAGGGGACAGGCGGGAGCCCTAGTTACACGATCCGCAAAGAGCCAGGCAAACGCATTAATACCACCAGCAATATCAGCAGCCGCCGCAGCAAAACTTGATCGCTTTGCCCGGACCTCTCTGTCTCCGGCGAAGGGGACCCAACCACAGATGGCACAAGCAACAAATTCCTTGGACAGGAGAAGCAGGGGCACGACCACAACAAAACCAGCAGCAGTACCCCCTACGAAAACTGTGAGTACCAAAGGGGCTGGGGGAGGAAAAGACTACACGGTTCCAATGAACACTGCAATAAAACCAGCCAGTTTACCCACAGTAACCATGGAGGGGGGCACAACAGTAAGTGAGGGGGAACCCACTTTGAGAGATCTCCTACATGCAATCAACTCTTGCAAGGACTCAATAACAGGCCTAGAGACCCAACTGAAAGGCATTAAGGAGGATTTATGTTCAATGGGGGACAGGTTGAGCAAGACCATAGAAAGAAACTCTATATTAGAGGAAAGACTAAGTACAGTCGAGGATGACCTATTCCCGCTTAAACAAGAAATCTCAGGGTTAAAGAAACAAATGGACATGCAGGGCGCGAAGATCGATGACCTGGAAAACTGTAGCCGCAGGAATAACGTTAGAATTATTGGCATACCGGAGCGGAGTGAGGGAGCCAACCCTACTGTATTTCTCGAGGACTGGTTTAGAGCGACTTTTGGGGCCACATCTTTCTCACCCTTTTTTGGCATCGAACGTGCCCACCGGGTCCCTTTTAAACCACGTCTGCCAAACGAGCGCCCTAGACCACTCCTAGTCAAAATATTTAACTATAATGACAAAGTGACTCTGTTGCGGAAGGGTAGAGAAAAAGGGGAGATTTTATATAATGGGGCCAAAATCTCGCTGTATCAGGACTTCTCCCCCGATCTGCAGAGGCGCAGAGCCGAATTTATTCCAATTAAGAAAACTCTTCAAAAACACGGACTTCCTTACGCTTTGCTTTATCCAGCCCGCCTGCGAGTCACTGCACTGGGGGGAACTTTTTTCTTTGATTCCCCGACAAGTACCGCAAAGTGGCTTGAGGAAAATAAGAAAGATCTATGATCCATAGAGAAGAAGTGAAGGGGAGAAAGAGAGGAAATTGGACTTTTTTCTTTTATTTTATTTTATTTTATTTTTTTTGGTCACTTAACGCACTTTTAAATATGCACATAAATAGTAATATGGTAAACAGCTGAAAACAGGCTAGTTAAAACATAGGGAACCCCTCCTCAAACATAATCAAATAGCACTAAAACTTCACAAAATGGGAGGAGGAGAAGGGAGAAAGTAAGAGGCACTGTAATGATGTTAGAGGGAGGGGGGGTGGTGGGGGGATCGAGGGTAGTATGGTTGTGGTTTGTATAGGGAGGTATGGTAGTTGGGAGGTCCCAACAATGGTGTGTAGTGTGGAGGCCATAGGTGGAGCCCCTAGGGGAGGCCCAGGAGGGCCAAGGGAGGGAGGGTGGTGTAGTGGGGGAGGGGACGGGAGGGAGGGATTCATTGGGGAGGGTCGGGGGAAGGGGGGGGGAGGGTTGGGTTACACACCACTATTAAGCGTTGGATGACACTATTTACAATTGCAATTCCCTTATTCAGATAATTTTTATTATTTTGCTTTTTTTGGCAATATCCCAGGGAGGTTTTTTATATAGTAACACATTATTTCTGGAAGAACATGTTTTTTCTGGCTCTCTTTTTTCTTCCAGTATATACAATTTTTGGACTGATTTGTGGTTTTTTGAGCCTTTTCCATTTTCCTTTTATTACCGGGACCTCCTCTTTTTTCTTCTTTTTTGCCCCTAAGATACAAACTAGGCAAAGTTCAAGGGTTGCTAAACTCAACTATAACATATGGTAGATAAGACGGTCTGTATAAAATCCCTGAATGTGCGTGGTATGAGGGACCCAACCAAGAGAGCAACTATTTTGGATATGTTGGGGGGGGGGGGAGGTGCCGGTCTGCTCTGCCTACAGGAGACACACTTAACTGCAAGTACTTCTACACAGTTGAGCGGCCCAAAATTCCAGGCCACTTACCACTCGTATCACTCATCCTATTCTAGGGGAGTGAGCATACTGGTGGGGAAAGGATTGGTATTCTCCTGTAGAGAGAGCAGGGTAGACGATCAGGGAAGGTTTATATTTTTATTCTGCTTAATTGAAAATAAACTATTTGTGATAGCTAGCGTTTATATTCCCCCTCCATTTAAATTTGAAGTCTTACATAAATTGATCGAGTTTACATTGGACAAACCAGGAATACCGATAGTTATTATAGGCGACTTTAACGAAGCTTTAGATAGGACCCAGGATAGGTTCCCGCCAGGAAATAGACCTAAAACAAAAGGAGAAGACAGATTAGCGCTATTTTTGGATGAAGTGGGGCTATGTGACATTTGGCGCATGCGCTATCCGCAGGAGCGTCAATACTCCTGCTTTTCGAAGACTCACCACACTTTATCCAGAATAGACATGGCGTTGGGTAACGAGGAGGCAGCATCACTAGTAATAAATATAGAATATGGCCCACGAGGAGTCTCTGATCACTCACCGATCGAGCTGACAATAAAAACTAGGAGTAAATGGTACCCAAGAGAATGGAAAATTAGCCCTCACTGGCTCGAACTAATGAGTGAACACAGTATGGTGATGTTGGCTCTCAAAGAATTTGTACAGATAAATGAGGGAACTGCATCAGTGGGGGTGGTATGGGACTCCCTAAAAGCCTACCTCCGAGGCCTCCTAATCCAAAAGATAGCAGGGATTAAGAGGAAGAATAGGGAGGGAGAGAGTGAGACAAGGAATCAGTTGCTACAGGCAGAGAAGAGATACATTGAAACCCCAACTTCCCATAGCTTAAAAGAGTGGCTAGAAAAACAACAAATATACAAAATGTCTATATTAAAAAGAACAGAGGGAAAACGAATATTCCAGAAACAGAATCAGTTCGGAGAGGGAGAGCGAGTGGGGCGTTTATTATCTCTGCTTATTAGAACCAATTCCCCCCCTCCACTGTTACAGCAGTCAAGTTATCAAACGGTGAAATCTCCTTCGACAAAACCGTGATATTAAATACCTTTAGAGAATTCTTTGTATCCCTATATAGCTCTAAGAGAAGAGAGGGGACTAAAGGACTGGAAACATTTTTCCAGGGACTGCCCATCCCGACCCTATCAGAGGAAGAAAACATTAACATGGAGGCGCCAATCACTTTAGGAGAATTAAAACTAGCAGTGGCGGGGATGTCAACTCAAAAGTCACCAGGCCCGGATGGGATGCCCATAGAGATCTATAAAAGATATGGGGATATCCTCCTACCAGAACTCTTAAAGACACTAAATTGGGCATTGACTCAGGGAATACTTCCCACCTCTATGACAGAGGCCACTATCATTGTCCTGCATAAGGAGGGGAAGGATCCAAGAGAAGCTTCATCTTACCGCCCTATCTCACTCCTATGTGCTGACGCGAAGATCTTGGCCAAAGTGTTAGCCACACTCCTTAACCGATATATCCAAGCACTTATACATCCTGACCAATCCGGCTTCATCCCCAATAGGTCAACCAGTAACAACATAAGGAGATTGTTCCTGAATATGCAAATTCCAACAGAGGGAGAGGGCTCTAGAGCCGTCTTAGCCCTGGATGCTGCCAAGGCTTTTGACAGCCTGGAATGGGACTACCTATGGAAGGTCCTAGAGAAATTTGGGTTTGGCCCCAGGTTCATGAGTTGGGTGAAGTTGTTATACAATCAGCCAAGAGCAAAAATTAAAATCAACAATGAATTTTCAGAAATGTTTCAACTAGAAAGAGGAACGCGACAAGGCTGTCCCCTCTCTCCCCTACTGTTCGCTTTGGCGATGGAACCATTAGCCATTAAAATTAGGGAAATCAAAGATATACAGGGGTTCCACAGACAGACTATTGAGGATAAGATCGCACTGTTTGCGGACGATGTCCTCTTCTTTTTGGGAGACGTTGAAACCTTGTTAAAAAATGTGATCAAAGTAGTGGGCGAGTTTGGGCTAAGCTCCGGATTGGTCATTAATTGGGAAAAGTCAGCACTACTGCCAATTGACCCCCTTGGTGCCCAGATACCTCATGGAATCCCTCAGTTAAAAGTAGTAGTTACGATGAAATATCTCGGGATATGGATCACGAGGGACATTAATAGCTTTGTCCAAAATAACTTAATTCCTCTTTTGTCTAAATGGGAACATAAAAGAGACGCCTGGTGTAGACTACCATTATCCACGGCGGGACGATGTAATCTAATAAAGATGCTATGGTTACCCCAGTTACTCTATATCCTCCATAACTCCCCAGTCTGGATAGCTCAAAAATGTTTTAAAAAGATAGAATCTCTCTTCAGAGAGTTAATTTGGAAGAAGGGACAAGCTAGGATTTGTCTCCAGACCATGCAGTTGCCAGCTAAAGAGGGGGGTATGGCAGTGCCTCACCCGAAAACATACTTTCTAGCCTCACAGCTACAACAGCTTGCGAACTGCGGAGTGGAGGGAGGTGGAAACTCCAGTAGATTGATGCTAACCAGGGCACCACATAGGACAATAGTGGAGGCACTTGAGGCGGGTTCGTTCGTCCATAAATGTCCAACTATAAAACTAAGCCTTAAAGTGTGGCAAACAACAAAAGCTTTGATGGGCTACAAGGGAATAACAATATTCGCCCCTCTCTGGTGCAACCAAAACCTAAGAGAATTAAAAGACATCGAGAGATGTAAAGAATGGGAGAGACAAGGGATAAGTCGATTAAACCAACTTTACAATGGAGAACAGATGAAATCCTTCGCAGATTTGCGACAGGAATTTAATATAACAAACAAAACATTTTACAGATATCTACAGATACGACACGCCATCCAAGCTCAGTTTGGGTCACAACCCATTGTATGGTCCTCGGCCCCCACCCTCCTGAAAATAACCTCCCCGAAAACAACCAAAGGCCTGATATCTGAGTTGTACTCTAGATTAGGAGCCAAAACAATAAGTAGGGCATGCCCCATTAAGAGCAGGACAGGATGGGAGAAAGACTTAGGTCAAATGACCACGGAACAGTGGAGTGCGATCTTGAGGAGGGGGGTATTGGTTTTGATCTCCCCATCCCAGAAAGTATCACACTTGTTCCTCTTGCATAGAGTATACTATACCCCCAGGAGAATGTTCAATCTCGGGTGGAGAAGTACTGACGAATGCCCAAGGTGCAGAGCGACAGGCAATCTTATCCACATGATGTGGAAATGCCCAAAGTTATTCAGATACTGGGAGGAGGTGGTTACTATAATAAATAAAACTTTTAAAACTAAGTTAGAAGCTGAATCTAAGACATGCTTGTTAGGCAGCATAGAGGAAAATAGAGTGCCAGCCAGCTCCCTTGAAGTGGTACTGAGATGCCTCTTCCAGGCAAGGAAGTTAATTGCGTTGAGGTGGCAGGCCCAGATGCCACCCACTGTCAAATCTTGGGTTGAAACTATTAACACAATGATTTGGAGTGAGAGAGTGACACTTACTCAACAGGGGAATTATAGTAAGTTTGTGAGGATGTGGAAACCCTGGCTAGATGAAACAGGATGTTCTATATAAAAAGAGGACAGTCGCCATTCAAATTCAATTAATATCTTAACCCGCTATAGGGTATTCCTTTATGGGGAAGACGTACTTAACGAAGCACATTAATTTTAAAAACCTGCACAGGGTGTGATGGGAGGGTGGGAGGGTGGGTGTGGGTCTGCAGGGTGGGGTAGGGCAGGCGAGGCGAGGTACGACAGTTCAGAAACAAGTGTTTCTTCATTTATTCACAACATCACTAAGAACGAGGGTAGGTAAAGATAAGGGGAAAACAGGGAAAAACGTACGGTTGTGTATTGTTTATAATATGTACGATGATGTAACACTTTTTTTGTACTTTTTTATACGCAAACAATAAAAAAACAATGAAATTAAGACATTAAAAAACAGCACATTGTTATTTATGTCAGGGTTTTTTTGTGTGGAAAAACACCCCAAGGAAATAAATAAAATAATACATAACAAGGGGAATTGTGTCACATCATGTCTCCTACCTGAAGGCACAGAGTTCCTTGGCCCCAGAGAGAAGGGGGGTCCCAGTTAGACGGTGAATGGGTAGGTCACTCGTGGACCAAGACCAAGTCTAATAGAACAGACCTGGATAATAAAATATGGATAATAAATTGATTGCATATTGAGTGCCGTGAGTCTAATAGGTGCAAAGAGCTACTAAAGGGTGCACTGTGCAACAAGCGGTGATGTGGATCGGTTCGAGAAGGGTTGTCAGTGTCTACCTCATAGAAGAGGCTAGATTGTGATGATATAAAGAGGACCAGGTCCACACAGGACCCTGGAAGAAGGACCAAATGTGCAGGTGCCAAAAAAGAAAAAACTTATTGTAATCAACGCCTTAGGGGAGAGAAAGGAAGGGGAAATGGAAAAAGAGGGGGAGGAAGGGAGGGAAGGGGGGAAGGAGGGGGGGAGGAAGGGGGGAAGGGGAGAAGGGGGAAAGGGGGAGGAGGGGGGGAAATAAGCAGGGGAGGAAGGGAGGGGAAGAGGGAACGGGGAAAGGAAAACAGAATCACGAGTTGTGTGGAAAAAATAATATCAGGCCAAGCTATTACAAGGAGCCAGGTCCAGGTAAGGTCCTCAGAGAGGGAGTGAATGTGTAGACACCAAGGACAGTGAATGGTAGAAATATAAATGAACAACACCCAAGAACAAGTGAAGGAAAGGGGGGAGTGAAGAGGATGACATAAAAATATATATATATATAAATATAAGGCCAAAGCCAGTAAATGTTGGTATCCACAACAAAAGACTCAAGGAGCCCGCAGTGAAAAAGTGATGAAAAGTGGGGAAAAGTGTTTCAAAGTGAGAGAAGTCATTTATCCCAAGTCCCACAAAGGGGGGCTATAAAAAAACAGACATATTATTAGTACCTGTGTGCCCAGACTGGCATAAATTACTAAAAAAGGTAATGGGTCCCAGGACATAGGAATCCTGTATGCAGCGTGTGTAGATGCTTGCAGGAATGGCCCCAAAATGAGTGGCCAATGCAGAGGACTGGTAATCAATCAGTCACCAGTCCAAGGGAGTAACCAAGAGACAAGCCTAATGAAAGACAATAATAGGGAGTCAGGCAGTTAACATGAATCCCCAAAGTATGCCATCAGAGAACAAACGCCGCTGAATCCACACCCCATGTACTTACTTTCTGTATTTGATGGTAGACTTATGTCCTGGGACCTGGCTCCGGTGCAAATTGCATCGCTGGAGCTGAGTTTAAATAGCCCCTAGTATGCGTCTCTATCAGGGAGACGCCATGGACGTCTGAACGTGCCGACGCCAGTGGGGCGGGGCCACTGAGCTGCGTGACCGTCTTCCAATTGTGTATAGGTCTAAGTCTCCTTGATCCAGCCATCCAATCAGTGGCATGGATTACGTGTGGCAGGGGGGGGGCCAGAGGCGGTGTTATCGATCAGGCCCGCGCGTCGCTATGCAGACGCGGAGGGCGAAGAGCGCAGGGTCATTGCTGCTGTCATGGTGACCATCGGTGGGCGTCACCTAGAGGGCGTGTAGGTATACACAGCCTCTGCTCGCTGATCTGCCTGTCAGTACTCGAATTGCTGGTCTCCAGATACAGAGACGTGTATGATTAAATCCTGTTGAGCAAAGTACATAATAGAATGTGAAGGGAGGAGGCATTGGTAATAAGTACAGAAATGGATGCCGCGTTGAGGTCATTCCAGTCATTTAATAAATGGGTGTGCTATGGTGAAGTTGAAGAAAGGAGGAGGAAAAGGGGGGAGGGGAATTGGGTTCTCACTCAAAGAGGGTGTCCAAGGAACAATTAAGGAAAGGAAACATGATGGACAGTGTACTACCAGGTGATCAAATACATTGGCAATTTTAAATATAATTAATAATATATACACATTGCAATTGAACAGTTTATACAGCAATACAGCCACGTTTAGTACATAAGCAATATATAGAACAACCTACTGTATGACAGGAGGTTGGTTGCAAGACATTACAAACACACTGTATTAAATCAAGCAAAAGGGGTGTCTGGGTAACACCATAGAACAACTAGATAGGCAAGAATGACGTGTCAGGAAACAAAAGTTTCTTCGTCTCTCTGACTCCGGTAGGGGGAACTGAAGAAACAGTTCTCACGTTATTGCCTACTCATTGACTAAGTCTGGACGGACCCACCGATGAAAGGACCTCGGCTGAAACATCGCCCCAACTGGTAGGACAAGGTCCCAGCCAAGATCCATTCATCAGAGGAAAGGTTTGAACGAGTTCATTTCATTTAGACCGGGGGATATGGTTGCCCCCAGTGGTTCAATCCAGAGACACTCTCGCTGGAGTAGCGTTTTGTCTCTGTCGCCTCCTCGTAGATCCGAGGGTACTACCTCCAAAACAAAAAACTTAATGACATTGGTATTAAATTTGTGGTACAGCCCTATATGACGACCGATAGTCGTAATTTTGCCATTTGTTGAATGGTATAGATGGTCACCTATTCGTTGGCGTAGTTCCCTTATAGTTTTGCCCACATAAAATGCACGGCACTCACATATCATGAGGTAGATGACCCCAGTGGTACCACAGTCCACTGAGAAGTGTGGGGCAAATAACTTGCCATTGGGCAGGGTGTGTTTATGACCAGGAAGGATCCAGGGACATCGAGGACAAGAACCACATCTCGATGTACCCCTGGGTCCGCCTGTTCTCAATTTAGGTGGTTTGTACTGGCTGCTGGTCAGGCGAATTTTAAGGGCATTAGCTCTGCGGAACACTAGCTCAGGGGTTGCACGCACGTGTTGATGGAGTATGGGATGGTCACTCAGCAGATGCCAGTGTTTTCCCAAGATTGATCGCAATTGGTCATGGTGTGCAGAAAATTTCGTGATCACCTTTGCAGTATAGGGTCTGGCTATCCGAGGTGGTTGGAATAATAGAGAAGATCTAGTTCGGGCCTTGGCCCTATTAAAGGCCCTTCTGAGGGTGGATCGAGTATATCCTCTCAAAAGTAAACGTTCCCGTAGTGCATTTGCCTGTATACAAAAATCTGTTTCTAGAGTGCAGTTTCTCCGCAAGAGCAAATATTGCGCATAGGGTATACTTTGTATGAGGGAATGTGGGTGGGCACTGGAGGCGTGTAGGAGAGTATTCCCCGCCGTCGGTTTGCAAAAAAGATCCGTAACTATCGTCCCATCCTCGTTCTTGATGATTGTCAGATCCAAATAGGGGATCCGAGAATCATCAAATGTGTATGTGAAAAACAGATTCTCAGTGTTTTGGTTGAGCAAATTAATGAATTCCCACAAAAGTTGACTGGTGCCTGTCCAGATAACAAATACATCATCTATAAAACGATACCAACATGTTACATGTTGGAGGTAAGTATCATATTCCTCTCTTGAAAAAATCTTGCGTTCCCAGGCGGAAAAAAATTTGGGAGCAACTGCGCTAATAAAGTCCTAATACAATGTGATGGTACTCCTAAGGAATACTACTGTGAAAAATTAAGCTGCACCTTACTGTATACGGTGGAACAGTGATAGCATAGGGAAAAATAACAAGATGCGCTAAATACATACAAAATATAATACCAAAACAACATGTAACAAATCAATGTCCATAAGTGAAGGTGAGGAAATGTGAAAAAATAAAAAGTCCTTAGAGGGACGGCAGAGCTTCTATCCACCCGTAGAGTGAAAAAAGAAGATGAACCAAATGATCCACAAATAAGTCCAGGGTTAAGAGGTGACTATCCCGAAGCAGTGATCCACCACCAAGAGCGAATATAGCCTCTTACCGGATATCCGGCGGTCTCTTAACTAAAAGAGGACCCCAGAAAGCATGTCAAAGATGAACCGTTGAAAATCAGAGTGCAGGTGGGCTGAGCTGGAAACCAATCTTTATCTCATTCCAGTGCTTGCGAACTCGATTAACAGGTAACATGGAAAGACATATGGGAACCGCAATAGTGTAAAACCATAGATGTATTTATTTTAAAAGAAGTCAAAAACACACTTACATTAAAACAATGGTAAAAGGGCATGTCAATTGGAGCTCCGGCCGGAAGCTGACCAAAAAAACCCGTTCAGATGGTGAAGAAGTCGTGCAAGTATACGGGGGGTGATCCGATGCAGCACTCGTTCCGCCCGACCGGTTTCGCGATAAATCGCTTCCTCTGGGGCACGTGCGATTTATCGCGAAACCGGTCGGGCGGAACGAGTGCTGCATCTGATCACTCCGATGCTTGTGTGCTAGTAATGAAGCAATTGAAATCACATGAACAAATTTCAGTCTCTAGTTTGGGTGAGCTTGTAAGTGGTTACACCTGTTAAGGATGTCCTTAAATTACTAACCCACCCACGCTCTATGAGCATGCTCAGAGACATCCAAGTGATTTTCACCCTCAAAAAGAAACTAAACAATTTCTAAGTGCCTGAGCATGCTCAGTTTAGCTCACATGCAGGAACAAAGCTGCAATGGCTGCTGAAAGCATGAGAGCTGTGTTTTTTTCCACTCTACTCATGCTTTCCAGCCTGAAGGGGAGGTCTTAGTGAATTATTACGTAACAAAAATAAATATTAATAATTAAAACGCCCCTGTCCCTAGTAGCTCCCAGTCAGAAGCGAACACGCACATTTTTTTTTCAGGTTAACAGTTTAGAGTTACAGAGGAGGTCTAGTGCTGAAAGTATTGCTCTCGCTCTAACGCACTCGTCAATACCTCACATGTGTGGTTTGAACGATGTTTACATATGTGGGCGGGACTTGCAGGAGGGGGCGAGCAGGAGGGTAAGGACGCTCTCTACTTTGCAGATAGAGAAAAAAGCTGTGTGTTAGTGGATGTCCTGAAACTCCTGCTCGTCCCCCCCCCCATCAAAAGGCTTTCTCCACACCAGGGAGAAAGCCTTGCATTACTGTGTGGAGTTGAAGAACAGGAAGTGAGGATTTCTCAGAAGAAATAAGGACATTTAAAAGCAAAATCGAAGGATGAGGTAAGTGAAGGAGGACTGCACTAAGGTAAAGGAAGCTATTTAGGGGGAAAAAATTACCTTTACAACCCATTTTTGTAAATATTTTATTATATCTTTTCATGTGACATCACTGAAGAAATTACACTTTGATACAGTGTAAAGTAGTGAGTTTACAGCTTGTATAACAGTGTAAATTTGCTGTCCCCTCAAAATTACTCAACACACAGTCATTAATGTCTAAACTGCTGGCAACAAAACTAAGTACACCCCTATGTGAAAACGTCCAAATTGGGCCCAAAGTGTCAATATTTTGTGTGGCCACTATAATTTTCCAGCGCTGCCTTAAACCTCTTGGGTATGGAGTTCACCAGAGCTTCACAGATTGCCTTTGGAATCCTCTTCCACTCCTCCATGATGACATCACGGAGGATGAGAGACCTTGCACTCCTCCACCTTTCATTTTGAGGATGCCCCACAGATGCTCAATAGGGTTTAGGTCTGGAGACATCTCATCAAACCGCAGAACATGGTTCCAGTAATCCATGTCCTTAGTCTGCTTGTGTTCAGAAAACTGTTTGCAGGCTTTCTTGTGCATCATATTTAGAAAAGGCTTCCCTCTGGGGTGACAACCATGCAGACCAATTTGATGCAGTGTGCAGCATATGGTCTGAGCACTGACAGAATGACCCCCCACCCCTTCAACCTCTGCAGTAATGCTGGCAGCACTCATATGTCAATTTCCCAAAGACAACCTCTGGATATGACTCTGAGCATGTGCACTCAACTTCATTAGTCGACCAAGGCGAGGCCTGTTCTGAGTGGAACCTATCCCGTTAAACCGCTGTATGGTCTTGGTCACTGTGCTGCAGCTTAGTTTCATGGTCTTGGCAATCTTCTTATAGAATAGGTCATCTTTATGTAGAGCAATATTTTTTTTTTCAGGTCCTCTGAGAGTTCTTTGCCATGAGGTGCCATGTTGAACTTCCAGTGACCAGTATGCGAGAGTGAGAGTGATAACACCAAATTTAACACACCTGCTTCCCATCCACATCTCAGACCTTGTAGCACTAATAAATCACATGACACCGGGGGAGGGCTAATGGGGCTCAATTTGGACATTTTCACTTATGAGGGTACTTACTTTTGTTGCCAGCGGTTTAGACATTGATGGATGTGTGTTGAGTTATTTTGAGTGGACAGCAATATATTTACAAAAATGTGAGGGGTGTACTCACTTTTGTGAGATACTGTAGATGCCTTTTATATTTCACAAAAAAGGGTATCAAGTTCATCTGATTATATTTAAAAAAGGTATTTCTCACAGAAAAGTATTGCAGTAACACATGTTTTGCTATACACATGTTTATTCCCTTTGTGTGTATTGGAACAAAACAAAAAAAGGGAGGAAAAAAAGCAAATTGGACATAATGTCACACAAAACTCCAAAAATGGTCTGGTCAAAATTCTTGGTACCCTTAACTTAATATTTGGTTGCACACTCTTTGGAAAAAATAACTGAAATCAGTTGCTTCCTATAACCATCAATAAGCTTCTTAGGCCCCATACACACGAGAGGATTTATCCGCGGATATGGTCCAGCGGACCGTATCCGCGGATAAATCCTCTCGAGGATTTGCGCGGATTTCCATGCGATGGAGTGTACTCACCATCGAATCGAAATCCGCGCCGAAATCCTCTGGCGATGACGTGTCGCGCCGTCGCCGCGATTATGACACGGCGACATGCGCGACGCTGTCATATAAGGAATTCCACGCATGCGTCGAATCATTACGACGCATGCGGGGGATCCTACGGACGGATGGATCCGGTGAGTCTGTACAGACCAGCGGATCCATCCGTTGGGATGGATTCCAGCAGATAGATTTGATAGCATGTCATCAAATATTTATCAGCTGGAAATCCATCCCAGGGGATAAATATCCGCGGAAACAGATCCGCTGGAGTGTACACACCATAGGATCTATCCGCTGAAACCCATTTGCTGGGATTTTTCAGCGGATGGATTCTATCGTGTGTATGGGGCCTTAGGCCTCGTACACACAACCGTTTTCCTCGCCAGAATCTATCAAGGAACTTGGTGGCAGAGCTTTTTTGCCGAGGAAAACGGTCGTGTGTATGTTTTTCATCGAGAAAACTGTTGTGGAACTTGATGAGAAAAAAAGAGAACAAGTTCTCTTTTCCCTCGTCGGGAGTCTCAATTTCCTTGTCGTGTTCGTCGGGCTGGTTTTTGACGAGAAACACGTTTGTGTGTATGCTTAGAAACCCGCACATGCTCAGAAGTGTGGGGCCAGTGGAATCAAACTTCCCCTTTATAGTGCCATCGTACGTGTTTTACGTCACCGCGTTTGAGAACAACGAGATTTTGTCTTGACAGTGTGTACGCAAAGAAAGCTTGTCAAGATTCTCGACAAGCCTAACAAGGAACTCGTCGAGGAAAACAATGTTTAATTTACGACGAGTTCCTCGGTCGTGTGTATGAGGCCTCACACCTCTCACCTGGAAATTTGGACCACTCTTTCTTTGCAAACTGCTCCAGGTCTCTCTTATTGGAAGGGCGCCTTTTCCCAACAGCAATTTTAAGATCTCTCCACAGGTGTTCAATGGGATTTAGATCTGGACTCATTGCTGGCCACTTTAGAACTCTCCAGCGCTTTGTTGCCATCCATTTATGAGTGCTGTTTGACAAATGTTCGGGGTCATTGTCCTGCTGGAAGACCCAAGATCTCGGACGCAAACCCAGCTTTCTGACACTGGGCTCTACAGTGCGACCCAAATTTTTTTGGTAATCCTCAGACTTCATGATGCCTTGCACATATTCAAGGCACCGAGTGCCAGAGACAGCAAAACAACCGCAAAACATCATTGAACCTCCAGTATATTTCACTGTAGGTACTGTGTTCTTTTCTTTGTAGGCCTCATTCCATTTTTGGTAAACAATAGAATGATGTGCTTTACAAAAAGCTCTATCTTTGACTCATCTGTCCACAAGACGTTTTCCCAGAAGGATTTTGGCTTACTCAAACACATTTTTACAAACTGTAGTCTTTCTTTATGTCTCCGTGTCAGCAGTGGGGTCCTCCTGCTCCTGCCATAGCATTTCATTTCATTTAAATGTCGATGGGTAGTTTGCGCTGACACTGATGCTCCCTGAGCCTGCAGGACAGCTTGAATTTCTTTGGAACTTGTTTGGGTCCCTAATCCACCATCCAAACTATCCTGCATTGCAACCTCTCATAGATCGTTCTCTTCCCTTCATGCCCAGAGAGATTAGCTACAGTGCCTTGGGTTGCAAACTTCTTGATAATGTTGGACAAAGGCAAATCTAGATCTCTGGAGATGGACTTGTAACTCTGAGATTGTTGATTCCACAATTTTAGTTCTCAAGTCCTCAGACAGTTCTCTTCTTTCTGTTGTCCATGCTTAGTGTGGCACACACAGACACAGAATGCAAAGACTAAGTGAACTTCTCTCCTTTTTATCTGCTTTTAGGTGCGATTTTTATATTGCCCACACCTGTTACTTGCCCCAGGTGAGTTTAACCACTTGCTTACTGGGCACATATACCCCCTTCCTGCCCAGGCGAAATTTCAGCTTTCAGCACTGCGTTGCTTTAAATTAAAATTGCGCGGTCGTGCGACGTGCCTCCCAAACAAAATTTACATCCTTTTTTTCCCACAAATAGAGCTTTCTTTTAGTGGTATTTGATCACCTCTGCGGTTTTTATTTTTTGCGCTACAAACCAAAAAATAGCGTCAATTTTGAAAAAAAACACAATGGCCCGGATTCAGAAAGAATCTTTAGCCGCGCGTACCGCATCTCATATGCGCTACGCCGCCGTAACTGAGTCAGGCGAGTACCATATTCAGAAAGAACTTGCGCCCGAAGTAGCGTATATGGGCTGGCGTAAGCCCGCGTAATTCAAATGATCCAGGCAGTGGGCGTGTTTTATTACAATGAGCCATGACCCCATGTAAATGAGTTGCCGATCGAACGGCGCATGCCTGCGCATGCTCAGAGTCACGTCGCAAATACTCCACAAGATACGTCGGCTCAATGCTTTGTCGACGTGAACGTAACTTACGCCCAGCCCCATTCACGTACGACTTACGCAAACGACGTAAAATACGACGCTGTTCCGACGCTTCCGACGTCCATATATTAACATTACTTACCCCTGCTTTATGAGGGGTAAAGTTACGCCGTACGCCTTACGTAAACGGCGTAACTAAAATCGACGGGCGCAAGTATGTTTCTGAATTGGGGTATCTACCTCATTTGCATATTTGACGCCAAAATATACGGAAGCGCCCCTAGCGGCCAGCGTAAATATGCACCCCAAGATACGACGGCAAATGAGACTTAAAAACACGATTTTTTTTCTCAGTTTAGGCTGATATGTATTCTACATATTTTTGGTAAAAAAAATAATAATAAAAAAATCGCAATAAGCGGTATAGTGATTGGTGATTGGTTTTCGCAAAAGTTATAGTGGCTACAAAATAGAGGATAGAATTCTGACATTTTTTTTTTACTAGTAATACAGCGATCTGCGAATTTTGTCAGGACTGCGATATTATGGCGAACACATCGGACACTTTTGACACATTTTTGGGACCATTCACATTTATATAGCGAACAGTGCTATAAAAATGCACTGATTACTGTATAAATGTGACTGGCAGGGAAGGGGTTAAAACTAGGGGGCGAGGAAGGGGTTAAATGTGTATCCTGGGAGTGATTCTTACTGTGGAGGGAGGGGACTGACTGGGGGAAGTGACCGATCTGTGTCCCTATGTACAAGGGACACAGCATCAGTCTCCTCTCCCTGACAGGACGTGGAGCTCTGTGCTTACACACAGAGCTCCACATCCCTGCTCTAAAACTGTCAATCGTGGGTACCTGGCGGACATCGCGGCCACCAGGCACGCGCATCGGCATCGAGGTGACGCGCCGGGCACGTGCATCGCCGCTGGCGTGCACGCCCCCCAGTGGCCGGAGAACCCGAGGCCGTAAAAAGACGGCCTCACGGATTTATAGAGCCACCTGGAGGCTTTTTACTATGCCCGGGACTGAAGTAGTTAAAGGAGCATCACATGCTTGAAACAATCTTATTTATCCACAATTTTAAAAGCGTGCCAAGAATTTTGACCAGACCATTTTTGGAGTTTTGTGTGACATTATGTCCAATTTGCTTTTTTCCTCCCTTTTTTTGTTTTGTTCCAATACACACAAAGGGAATAAACATGTGTATAGCAAAACATGTGTTACTGCAATACTTTTCTGTGAGAAATACTTGATTTTCTGGAAAAAATTCTGGGGTGCCAACAATTTCGGCCATGACTGTATGTACTTTATATCAT